>NC_047120.1:24459589-25059589 GCF_902500255.1 Thalassophryne amazonica | reverse complement strand
GTTGTCATTATGGGGTGTTGTGAGTAGAATTTTGAGGGACACATTGTTCCTCAAAATTCTACTCCGTGTGGAATAAGGCAGTAACATCACAAAATGTAGAAGAAGAGGAGCGCTGTGAATACTTTCCAGACGCACTTTATTGCTTGAAATTTCCTTTGTGGGCCTGCATGTTCACTGGGCTGAAGTTTCACGCTAAATGTTCTAAGTGACCCAACTCCATATTACATGTAGAGAGGCTGGAACATTCCACACAGAAAACAAGCACACTTAACTGCTTGACCACCTCCCCTACAACCAATCAACCAACCAATCAATCCATCAGTGTTTTTTTTTTTTGTTTTTTTTTGTGACCATGGTTAAACTGACCTTGAGCTCTGATCTTTGTCTACTACTCCAGAATCTAATCACCTCTAAATATCTATCCAAGTCATATTCCCAAGTCATTTTTTTGTTGTTGTTTGCTTGTTTTTTGGTTGGTTGTTTTGTTTTTTATGTTGTCCACAGAAACACCCATGCACTGTAAAAAAAAATAAAATAAAAAAAATACTAATTTAATGGACATTATCCAACTGTTCACCAAATTTCATTAACAAATATATAACGGACACGATGCCCCCGCGCCCCGACTCCGGATAAAGCGGAAGAAAATGGATGGATGGATGGATAACGCCTGCACAGATCCTTGTCATTTGATTGGTGGTTTGTATGTCATGTGATATTGATCATTTGTCCCCTCTGTCATCCCATAGTGTGCAATTTTGGCTCCATTTAGTGTGGTTCCATATGATTTGTACCATTGCACGCCCGACCACCATACACGCATACGAGCGGCAACTGCTCTTATGATGTAACCCATCTGGAGGCATTTACAAAATTTTCTGGGATGTATCTAGTTAAAGTAGAATCACTGTCAGAAGAAGAGCACAAATTTCTGTCGCAAATTTTCGCTGGACTGAGAAAAGCAAAAGAAGTACATGAAGAAGTCAGTGCACGGCATCAGCTATGGACTAAATTGTCAGGATTGTTTGAATTATGTATCTTATCTGTTTTTGCAAGTTGAGGACAAATTTGGACTGGATTGGGCTGCTATTTAAAATTCATGTTGGAGTGTTTGGAACCTCTTGAACTCAAAGGCCCAGTGATGCACACCAAAGTGTAAATCCCTTTTCGCTTGTTTATAAATGAATAAAATGTCAAATTTTTAGGTGTTATATACAACAAATAATGAATGTTTTTTCATTTGTTCATAAGGTGAAAGATGGAATGTTCCATTCAACTCGGTGAATTATCCTGCTAACAGACAAGCAAACACATTCAAATGCTGTTTGAAAACATTATCTTGTTGGCGGAGGTAACAAACATGATTTCACAGTCATTTTTATTTGACATTAACAGATAGATGGAGTTTTTCTAACCCATTCATCACGATAGCTGTCCATACGTGATGATCTTACATTGTTACTCAGGTGAGTGATTTTATATGATGATATTTTACTTGTGTCACAAGTAAAATATCATCATATAAAACCAATCAGTTGAGTTCCTTTGATGAAAAAATAATGGAAGAAGTTTAACCTGACCTTAAAAAATGTGACATTTCCCAGTTAAGGAGCTGGAACACATCCTCTAAGATAAGGAGCGCATCCTGCTTAAATGTCACGGCTCAGGACAGACCATGATATTGCTGAGAAACCGCTATCATGGCAGCATGAATTTTGTCTTTTTTAAATACAATACAATTTGTTGCGGTGCGTCATTAAGCCCTATAATGCGTTGCTAATAATTAAACACTCACATTTAGCTGAAAGTCATTCTGCAGAGTATATGGCAGGCTCGGGTTTGTGACAAACACAGTATGCTGTGACGATAATTGACTTTTCACTTTGCCCCGGAGTTACAGGAGAATAATGGGGCTGGAAATAGGTAGTTAACCTCCTGTCAGGTAATACATACAAGGAAAACAAAAAGGTTTTGCGGCACAGCAACACACCTAAACCTTTTTTTCTCTGAGAGGAACAGAGGGACGTCACGGTGGGGACTGATATATTAAGTGATTTCATTAAGTGGAACACCCACTGTGAGCCGTGTTTGCCACGCGGGGACTGTTTGACGCAAATTATACATAATTCTTGGTGCATGACAAAACATCTATAACCCACACATACAGCAGTGTGGCACTGTTCCAGAAGGAAAACATACAGAGAACCTGCAAATTAATAGTAAGACCCGTCGGCTGCTCCCGTGTTTTCACTTGGGGTCACTGCAGCAGGTCCAAGGCGGGTGGGTCTGACTCTACTGTTGATTTTGCACAGATGCCCTTCTTGACGCAACTCCACGTTACACGGAGAAATGTGGCTGGGCGTGGGGTTTGAACGGAGAACCTTCCGCACTGAAACCAAGCAGTAATTAGGCAGTCAGTTAGTTTGTGTGGTTCAAGCCAATTATCAAGAAAAATGTTGAAGTTTGATGAGACACCCTACAAAGTCTCTGCTTTTGCCACTTAGTGTTTGTTCACTGAATTAGAATGAGCCTAACCGATGTGGATTTTTTTTGGGGGGGGGGGGGGGGGGGGGAGCAGATACAATACTGATATTAGGGAATTAGGATATGTAGCATAGGGCAGGGGTGGTGGCCAAGTGGTTAATGCGCTTGGTTTCAGTGCAGAAAGTTCCGGGTTCAAATCCCACCCTTGCCACATTTCTCCATGTAATGTGGAGTTGCGTCAGGAAGGGCATCCGGCGTAAAACCTGTGCCAATTCAACATGCAGATCCACCTTGGATTTGCTGTGGCGACCCCAAGTGCAAACAAGGGAGCAGCCGAAGGGACTTACTATAGGTTGGCAAATATATATATATATATATATATATATATATATATATATATGTCTGTGTGTGTGTGTGTTGCCCGTGGGGATCCACGGGCTATGGATTGGGTATAAATAGGTAGCTGAAATTTTTCAAGAGCGGTAATAAATTATGCAAAGTTTCTATAAGTTGGAATGGTGTGTGACTCCAGAATGTTTTTAGAACCTTAGACCTCAACATTTTTTAGAAGAACTCAACTATTATTTCCTGTTACTTACTTAATTTTTTAATTTTTATTTACTGTCTTAATATATTTGTAAATTGTTTAGTTTGTGGTTATCATATATGCACTATTACTATTATTATTATTATTATTATTATTATTATTATTATTATTATTATTATTATTATTATTATTATTATTATCATCATCATCATTTTATTTTATTATTACTTCTCTTTTGTCATTTGATTGTTAAATGGAGCATAATGGAAATAAGTGTTTTTACTTTCATGTGTCATCCATGTATTTTTAACATATTTACAATTATATTATGTACTTATACTGAACAAAAATATAAATGCAACACTTTTGGTTTTGCTCCCATTTTGTATGAGATGAACTCAAAGATCTAAAACTTTTTCCACATATACAATATCACCATTTCTCTCAAATATTGTTCACAAACCAGTCTAAATCTGTGATAGTGAGCACTTCTCCTTTGCTGAGATAATCCATCCCACCTCACAGGGGTGCCATATCAAGATGCTGATTAGAAACCATGATTAGTGCACAGGTGTGCCTTAGACTGCCCACAATAAAAGGCCACTCTGAAAGGTGCAGTTTTATCACACAGCACAATGCCACAGACGTCGCAAGATTTGAGGGAGCGTGCAATTGGCATGCTGACAGCAGGAATGTTAACCAGAGCTGTTGCTCGTGTATTGAATGTTCATTTCTCTACCATAAGCCGTCTCCAAAGGCATTTCAGAGAATTTGGCAGTACATCCAACCAGCCTCACAACTGCAGACCACGTGTAACCACACCAGCCCAGGACCTCCACATCCAGCATGTTCACCTCCAAGATTGTCTGAGACCAGCCACTCGGACAGCTGCTGAAACAATCGGTTTGCATAACCAAAGAATTTCTGCACAAACTGTCAGAAACCGTCTCAGGGAAGCTCATCTGCATGCTCGTCGTCCTCATCGGGGTCTCGACCTGACTCCAGTTCGTCATCGTAACCGAGTTGAGTGGGCAAATGCTCACATTCGCTGGCGTTTGGCACGTTGGAGAGGTGTTCTCTTCACGGATGATGCGAAGGAGATGTGTTGCACCGCATGAGGCAAATGGTGGTCACACCAGATACTGACTGGTATCCCCCCCCAATAAAACAAAACTGCACCTTTCAGAGTGGCCTTTTATTGTGGGCAGTCTAAGGCACACCTGTGCACTAATCATGGTGTCTAATCAGCATCTTGGTATGGCACACCTGTGAGGTGGGATGGATTATCTCAGCAAAGGAGAAGTGCTCACTATCACAGATTTAGACTGGTTTGTGAACAATATTTGAGGGAAATGGTGATATTGTGTATGTGGAAAAAGTTTTAGATCTTTGAGTTCATCTCATACAAAATGGGAGCAAAACCAAAAGTGTTGCATTTATATTTTTGTTGAGTATACATTGAACTTACTAAATAAAATCACACACGTACACTTTTAATATATAGATGATTTACCGCACCCTCCTGGAATGGCATGTGAGTCCAGAATGTAATTATCACCGTCCAGTGTTCAGTGCTGTTTAGCTAATAGCAGCTTGAATCACCCCTCACTATTATATGTGAGGACTGCAGTGAATTGTCGGTGTATTTTCTGCATGATAGTGTGTCAGTGATCATATAAGTCCTCTCAGTGTGTCGCAGAAAAGGTACACGCTGTCATCCCCCTCGCTTCTGTGCTGCCTCCTTCTGTCTCTTCCACTTCTTCATTGCCCATGACCTGAGGGAACAGTTGGCTTTCTGAATGCTCTCCTTCCTTTGTGAGCACGCATTGATTGGCTCGGTGCTCCTCCAAAGAGTTGCGGCATGATGTGTCGGCAGTCACTTTTTCTGCTGGTGCTGCTCAGCCTCGCTGTAATGATTAAAAAAAAAAAAAACGAGGGAAAAACGAAGCTGGGAAACTGTCAGGAGGCTTCAGCACAACCTGTCGAGATACGGCTCTTCTCTTCCTGTCTGTTTCTGCTGTTCTAATGAGAATCAATGGGGCTTTAATACATTTCCCTCATGTCTATTTGTCAAATGGTTTGCAGTAGTGCTGTCCTCTATTTGCAGATCCCCATCCTCCTCCTCCTCCTCCTCATTGCCCTGCTGATTCCTCCATGCTCTGCAATGCTATTCGTTGACTGTATTTGATTGCTGGGTCTAAAATACACACAAACACATTAAGACATAGGAGGACCTGACTTCACCCGACTGTTTGCAGGTATCCGGGAAATGTGTTTTTTGGAGTATAGTGATGATTTTTACCTGAGGCCATCTAATGTGGCCATCGGGTATTGCAAAGGCTTTGCGTCCGTCCATCCATCCGTTTGTCTGTGCTCAGCGTAACTCCAGTCCCATTACTGCCAGAGTCGTCAAATTTTCAGGGAACATTCTTGGGACACAGACCTTGTACAAGTTTAAAGATGGCTAACCTTGGGCTATTTTAAGAGGTATTTTAAGGGGGTAAATTTCACATTCTGTTCATTTTTTAAATTTTTTTATTTTTTGAGTGGCAGGGGTGACAGCCAATCAAAGCTGAGCTGCACAACAGTGGCTGGTCTTTCCAAAACTGCTTCGTGTTGTGTGTTTATATGCATGTTTCTCACATATTATGTAAAATATAGCAAGAAATAAGCACTTCTAACACTGAAAACACTGTTTTTGGAACATAATAACACCTCTGAAGTGATTTAGAAGACATTTCCCTGACGGTAGCATGCACGCTAAAGCTTATGTAGAAATACATGCACACCTACATGTGATATCACAGGATTTGACCACTTACAGGGACCTCCGATCTGTTGCGCAATATATTCATAGGGTTCAAACGAGACTGCGGTGCCCTATACTATTATCATGAATGTAGAAACTGGTTGTAAAGACCAAAAATGTTTTTATTTATTTATTTTTGTTTCAGATATCGCAGGATTTGACCACTTACGGGGACTTCTGCTCTGTTGCGCAATATATACACAGGGTTCAAACGAGACTGCGGTGCCCTATACTATTATCATGAATGTAGAAACTGGTTGTAAAGACCAAAACTGTTTTTATTTATTTATTTATTTATTTATTTTTGTCTCAGATATCGCAGGATTTTAGTTCTCATGTTCATGCCTGCTTCCAGTTGTATTATGTTCTGCCATAGTTCCCTGGTTTCTCCTCACGCCCCTCTGAGTTCTGTTTCATTCCACACCCTGCACCTGCCTTCATGTCTTCATCCCTCACTTACATCTGATTATGTTCTCTCTGCACCTGTCATGTGTCCCTGTCTCTCACTTTAATTCTGTCTGCTTTGTATTTCCTTTCTCTCACACTCTGTGCACCTGTTCACACATCTTTGTCTTTTCTTCTCTCCACCATGTACTCTCTTCCCTCGCTGTCTTGCACACATAGTATCTTTGTTCATTAGCCACGCCCCCTTTCTGGATCCTTCCTCTCAGGTGCATCTTGTTAACACCACCTGTCCCTAATTTGTCCACATGCATATAAACCCTCACAGTCTCACAGTACCTCGCCAGATTGTTGTCGCTTCCAGCACACTCTCCAGCCTTCCTGTTCTTTGCCCTGTTTGGTCTCGCCGTGTACCAGTCTTTTGCTCTGAGTTTCTTGACCACGCCTTTTGCCTCAGCCTACATGCCTGTGTTTGCTCGTGCCTTAGACCCCTGCCTGGAAATGACTAAGTTTATGCCTCGCCCTGCTTGTACCTCTGCTCCGTTATCTGATCACCTGTGTGCCGAACCTCAGCCTGTAATAAACATGATGACCTCTTATACCACAAAGCCTGGTTTGGGAGTTTGTACCATGGGTCCACCTGCTCCTGGTGTCGAGCAGCCACCCGTCATGACAACGGGGACCTCCACTCTGTTGTGCAATATATACACAGGGTTCAAACGAGACTGCGGTGCCCTATACTATTATCATGAATGTAGAAACTGGTTGTAAAGACCAAAACTGTTTTTATTTATTTATTTATTTATTTTTGTCTCAGATATCGCAGGATTTGACCACTTACGGGGACCTCCGCTCCGTCGTGCTCTGCTCCATTGCACAATACTATATACACGGCATAAGTTTACACTGATAAATGGTGTACTGTTTTGTTTTTGGCTGCAATCACTGAAGCTGTTGCGAAAAGTAGTTTTTTTTTTGGTTCCCAGTGGAGAAGAAAAGACGAGACAGATGGAAGCGGTCATGTCAGTAAGTGCTAGGCTACACAGCTAACCAGAGTAACTCCTTTCTCTCTCCTGTAAAACCCCCTTGACACGTTTGTACTTTGGGTCATAAACAAACTGCAACACATGTCCACTTTCCCACTGCATCATCACTTTTTCTTTGCTTTTTAACTTTGATTGCATAAAATTTGCTCAAAAACCCATTGAAAATGCTGTGGGTTTCCACCCAGAAGTAGAAAAATTACATCATATACATCATATTTTACCCCTCAAATGAGACTATGGTGCCCAATTCAGTTTTGTCTTCCTGTCAACCTAAAGAAGAAATGGGTCCTGTATCGGCCTCCACCCAACAAGGTCAATCCAAAGCTTCCTGCTGTGAGACTGCACAGACATGACAAACTTTTCATACATGAGCAGCCATGTGTCATCAAAGGCTAACGTCAATGACAAAATCCAACACCGACTCAAGTGTGCAGGGAATGCCTTCGGCCAGCTTCGCACCTGTATTTTCAACAACAAAGACCTTCGACACGAGACGAAAATCCTTGTCTGCAATACTGTTGTAATGCCAACTCTATTGTTCAGATCTGGACCACCTGCCACTGGCACTTGAAGATCCTTGAGCAAGTATCCTCAGCATCAGGTGGGAAGACTACTGTACCAACATCGGTGTCCTGTGCGCTAAAGGCAAGCTCGAGAGCACAGAGTGTGTTATCATCAAGACCCAGCATCAGTGGGCGTGACACGTTATAAGAATAGATGACAGCCAATTTCCAAAACAGTTCCTCTACTCCCCACTGAGCAAAGGAAAACAGTCAAGAGGAGGGCAGAAGAAATGCTACAAGGATCTCCTGAAGCACAACCTCAAGAACTGCTCCTTCAACTGGAAGACCTGGGAAGAACAAGCGAGAGACTGAGCTAGATGGTGAGCAGTGATCCACACGGGAGTGGAAGCCTTAAAAAAAAATGCAGATGAACAACACAGATGAGAAGAGGAGAAACCAGAAGGAGAGAGATCCTGACCGGCAGAAGCTCCCTGCAGCAACCACGTGCAGCGTCAGAAACGGTGTGGATCTAGACTGGGCCTGTTCAGTCATCTCCGCGTACGTTATCTGTTCACCTTCTGTTCGCATCCACTGGTAACGTCACTAATATTAGGCGGTTGTCCACTCATTCCATCAGAGCCCCAGATCCACTGGAGACGTGATTTTTATCACATGGACAAATTATTTCAATCCGTTGACTCACTTCGTAACAGTGTGAGTACAGCATTCGGCAGTGAAACACAACACATTGATTAGGGTAAAGATATGAAAAAGGAAGCTCATATTGATGACAAAAAAACTAAACAAAACCAATGGTTACTGGTAGGTAATAAAATCCAATTATCAATGGGCGCCACTCCTTCCTGTTTAATCCTGAATTGCAAATTGAGGCGCATTTTGAAGCATCATAGTTGTTTTTTGATCCATCTTGAACAAACTCAGTATATGTAGTAGTAACATCCCTATTCCACAGAACACTGTTTAATTATGATCGCCCACGATTCAGAAAAAGTGCAAAAATGGACTGAATCGGTTCTGACACGCCTCCTATCAGGCTGGCTTATAAAACACCTAAATACCTGGCAACTCACTCGAAAAACAAAAGTAAAGCTGTGCCCTGTTGTGTTCTCAGCCAGAACTGCAACAAACGCTGCTTTTGCTTCAGATTTTCACTCCGATGGAGTACAATCAAACAAATGTCAATTTGTACTCACAAAGACTACCATGTTTAAAGATGTTTGAACAAGATTGAAGCTGTTAAGACTACAAACACCAGGAAGTGACCACGTAATCATGCTGAATTGGCGAATTGGGATGAAATTTTTTGACAACTCAAATATTTCAAAACTGGCACCCATTATGGCTGTAACTACTAGTCTATATATACCGTTCGTTCTAGATTGATAAATGATGGCCCAAGAAGTTACTGTGATACTTCAAAACGTACCCAGATATACTATTCAGAGCTCTGTGGAATAGGGGTATTACGACCATCATCTGCACCAGATTTGAAATTGGGGTCAAATTTTCAAACTGTTTAAAAATTTCATCTTGATTCGCAAAATTGTCGCTACTGCTTGGTAACTTCCAGGTGTTTGTAATCTTAACAGCTTCAGTCACGTTTGAACGTCTTTAAACAGGGTATTCCTTGGGGGTACAGCTTAAAACTTGTTTGATCGTGCTCCATCAGGGTAAAAATTTCAAGCCAAAGCAGCAACTGGTGCAGTCTTGGCCGAGGGTGCAGCTCCTTACATTCGTTTACAGATGGGTTGCCAGGTTTGCACTTTACGAGTCCAGAGTCTCTTTATTCAGAGAGCAGCATCGACTGAGAACATGGCGCCATTTTGGGGCCAATTGTGCTGAACTACTGAACAAACCTTTTATGTTTTCAAAATGTTTTTTATCAGTTAACCACATACAGCAACACATCCACTTACAAGTACTATCAAAATAAACATAAAAAATAGTTAAGCTATCAAGTCTACATATATTTACAATTTATGATGATTTATTTAATTAATTTAAAGCCTGATTTATGCTTCTGCAAGTCTGTAACTCCATGTCATGACGCTGATGTGCGTGACAGTTTTAAAGTTCTCCATCGCTGGATTATGCTTTATTATAGACTAATTTGACCCTCAACAAGCTTTTCTTTCAACAATCATCATCTCCAATTTAAAGGTAAAGTGTACAATTTCCTCTTTTTCCAACTCCATGTTGTAAATTTGCGGACTTCTCTGATCCATCAGCGTGCGCACTGCAAAAATGATGAGAGGAAAGAGTGAAAGCAGAAAAGTGTCAAATCACAGGCTTTTGCTCTGTCTGATTTAACAGGTGCACGTCAGGCTGTGGGTTCGAATCTGAGCACAGTTTGAAAAAATAAATGGGCGGGCTTTTAATCAGGGAAATGACTCCGGTCCCACTTTACTCGAATCTGCGAGTGTCAGAGTGCTGAACTTTAATTTTGTTCGTCTGTTACTGTGCACATCCAGACCGATCTGTCCGGTATGTGCGAAGGGTTTTTAATGGATCGGACAGGACATTTTATCTGATATGAATGAACATCCCTTATATATACAGTGTTGAATACATGGAAAACCATACAAAAACATCTGGTTTATACGATAACGGTTTAGGTGAGTTTTACTGTACATGGTAAATCTACCTCTCTAAATTTTGAAGATGAAGTCACTTTCATTCCACACGGCTGACTTTATTTTGCCAAATTTTTCTTCTGTTGGGATCTGAAGAGAATCTGTACATCTTGAAGCCCTTGTTGTGTCTATTTCTGCCACCAAATGCACAATCAGGCAATTTTCCGTGATTAAATAAATAAAATTGCTGGATTTACATGCAGATAGATCAACAGTGAACTATTTTGAACCCAAGATGGCACCAAAAGTCACATGACCGTATTTTTTCCACTCATCATGTCACTACTCTCTGAATAAAGGGACTCTATATGAGGCAAGCCAAATAAAGCTGTTTCATCCCGTTGTTGCACTTTTTTGGATCATGTGCGGCCGTAAGCAGCGCCCTGTGGAATACGAGTGTAAGATGCTAAAGCGGGTCTGTTGATGGTATTGGTGAAACCCAATTGTGTGTAAATTTGAAATTATTTGAAATTTAAATAGTTGGATTTACATGCAGATAGATTAACAGTGAATGCTATTTTGAACCCAAGATGGCACCACGAATCCTGTGAATTTATTTATTTATTTATTTATTTATGTATTTGTGGTTCATCATGTTGCTACTCTCTGATGAAAGGGACTCTATATGAGGCAAGCTGAATAAAGCGGTTTCATCCCGTTTTTGCAATTTTGGATCGTGTGTGGTCGTAACAGAGCAGCGCCCTGTGGAATACGGGTGTAAGATACTAAAGCAGGTCCTTCGGTGGTACTGGTGAAACCCAATCATGTGTAAATTTGAAATTATCTGAGATATACTCATTTAGAATGTTCAGTTCAAATTAGGTGAAAATCAGATAAGGTTTTGTTTAAGTTTGTGAAGTACTGCTGAGTGTAATTCTACATCCCCCTTTTTGGACCTTTGGGCCGGCAGGGGATAATAAGACAGTCACCTGGGGAACTTGCTAAAACAAAAGCAATGATACTCTCAGCAACAGCTTTAATTTAATTCAGATTTTCTTGTTTCAGCTAAACTGAGGCAAAATATGCCAACGCTGCTCTGGAACATTAGTTAGTGGACCCTCGGGATTTATGACTCCTGCACCAACTCTGTTTCTCGCTCCTGTTTGAGATCGGGTAGGCAGGTAGTGCGTGTTCTGTGTCCGCAGCACAGCAACGCGTGCACTGTGTGTACACATTTGGACTGGAAGACAGCCAGCTGTTGGTTGCGGAGGATATGGGCTGGTCTCTGGAGCCTGGCGGTTGTTCATTCATAAACCAGGTGGGAATGGTAAATGAAATCGCAGGCATCTCCCGGCCTGCATTTTCAAAGATCACATTGTGCTCGTTCTTACGTAAGGCGCAGCACGACTCATTTGGCTGAGTGTAGTAGACGGTCTGCAAAAAAACAAAAAAACCACAACCTTGACAGAAAAATGTTGAAATGCAAGCATATGTTATTGAAACTTGGGCTTTAAACATCTTTTTCTGATTCACTTCACAACATGTTTCCACTCAGCTGGACTACTGTTGCAGATTTCATTTTATTTTTTCATAAACCATTCAATGAAACATGGAGCCTACAGCTGGTGAAAACTAACATTTCCATGTTCAGTCCATTCATCTTCCTGGCAGCCATCTGGCCAAAGCTTTTGATAAAGCAGTTTCAGGAACGCTGCAATTAATTTGCTGTATAGGGACAGAAGGTGTGCACATTTTAGTCAGACCACGTGTATGATAAACACTAAATTCAAATGAGCTATGCCAGTTCGTTAAAGCCACAGCATGTAGGATTTGGTGTCATGTAGCAGTGCAGTAAAACATACAGGAAAATGATGCACAAAAATGCAGTGGCGCCAAGCTCAATCATGGTACAGTGTCTCAAACAGGAAGCGCCAAATTTTGAGTCCACAGTGAAACGGGAAATATCAAATGAAGAACACTTCCTGGACTGACAATAGATGAGATCTTGTGGGCTCTTGTGAGAATTCAGTGTCAAGTTGACACTGAAACAGGAAGTGACAAATTTTGAGTCAGTGAAACAGGAAATGTCAAATGTTGAACACTTCCTGGAGCTACAGCAGAGGATATGTACCTGTTTTTCATCATGCTGTTTTAGCGCTGCTATGTTTATCCTCTGGAAGGTTTTTGTGTAACTTTTTGTTGGCCTCAATTTAAAAAAAAAAGACAAGAAAAGAAAGTTTAAAAAGGGAAATAGGAGATCTTATGTGAAGAGAGAAAATCTTTCCTTTTTAGACATGCTAATGCTACCCAGAAGCATTTACTGAAAATAAAGTCTGAAGGATGTAAATGAGATGGTCTGGACTTTTTGTGTATGTGAGATGCAAATAAAGAAAAATGCTTAAAATGGCGATGGGTTGAGACAGCCATAGTTGGGGGGGCAAAGCTCTCCAGAAGCTGAATGTTTTAAGCCATGCTAATGCTCCCCAGAAACATTTACTGAAAATAAAGTCTGAAGGATGTAAATGAGATGGTCTGGACGTTTTATGTATGTGAGATGCAAATAAAGAAAAATGCTTAAAATGGCGATGGGTTGAGAGGACCATAGTTTAATCTGAGAGCCTCGCCTTCTGGTTCAGCTACTTCTTCACTACGACAGTCCAGTGCAGCATCCATAAAACATTAGACGCAGACCCCAATCCATCTATTGATCTCACACTCCGACTTACACCCACTCGTGAACAAAACCGTGAGATACTTAAACTCCTCTACTTGGGGCAGTAACTCTCCCCTGACCCTCAAGGGACAATCCACACTTTTCCGACCATCTTCTCAGATTTAGAGGTCCCGGTCCCTGGATGTACCTTGATATCCTGTCAGTAAACGCCACAAACAGGATTGGTGAGAAGGGGCAGCCCTAGTGGAGTCTAACAAGCACCGTGTTGGACTCCACCTGATAAGATGGGCTGACACACATTATTTTCGCCAACACTTACAGTAACTTCACAAATGAATAAACGGTGGAGACCTTGCTGCACATTTGAGCAGCTTTTGTCACCATCTAGCCAGAGTTTCTGGTACATTTCCCATTCAAAGCCCAACATTCAGTAAAAAGGTATTTATAAATCTCACAAATGAATGATTTTTTTGGCACGCAAAACTTTGACCTCCAAGTGCTTGATTTTGAGAGGAGGTAATAATACAGGTAAAGAGTGCAGAATAGGAGGGCTTCTTAAAGAAAAACTAACAGTTCTGGAAGAGTCAGAATTCGTGCTGGTTGGTAGGTGATCAAATACTTTTTTCATGCAACAAAATTCAAATTAATTATTTGAAAAATCATACCATGTGATATTCAGATTTTTTTTTTTTTTGATTTTGTCTCTCACAGTTGAAGTGTACCTATTATAAAAATTACAGACCTCTCCATTCTTTGTAGGTGGGAAAATGTGCAGGATCGACACTGGATCAAATACTTATTTGCCTCACTCTATATGTACATTTCTAAAGGGTTGCTAGATATAATTCATACTGAGTCCAACAACACCAAGAAATAGGTTTCAGACATTACTAGTGGCCAAAAGTATCGTATCAAACAACATCTCTTGTCAGGTACGATATCAAGGTTTCTTTGGCAATGCAGAGGAGGAGGCTTGGTCAGCAGGTCATCAAACATGGTAAATAACCCTAAATTAATGTTACATAATGTAATACACATTTTCCACTCACTTCAACATTTTATATTTTATGTTTTGCAGATACATGATGCAACACAACGTGTAAACTAGAGGTGGGCGGATCGATCCTAATATCGATAATATCGATACCAACGCTGGTATTGATATTGAACGATCCTCGTGTAAAAACATCCCCCACACGCACTGACTGCTGCACACGCAGATTCATCAAAGTCTACTCTCTGTAAGAGCAGCGCTGCTCTGTGTCACACAACATGGAGCAGCGCACCCTTGTATAGTGGTTTGTCAGCCCTCTACCTCAGGAGATTTTAAGTTGTGTTCAGTGATTTTTTTTTAAAGTAAAATGTTGATTGTGATAATAAAGTATTTTTATTGTCATGTACAATGTTTGGCGAAATTCTATCCTTGGTTTTTTTTAATCCTTTGGATCGATGAAGCTTAAATATGAAAAAGTATCAGTATCGGTATTGATATCGGCAATACTGGGCCTGTATTTACTTGGTATCGGATCAATACCAAAATTCCCGGTATTGCCCACATCTAGTGTAAACAGGAATATTTGTAAAAACTTAAACTTAACTATATATCTGTCCAGCAATTTTATGTTTTGTGGTAGTTAGAGTGACCCTCAAAAATCACCCCGTTTATGTTTTGCAAGATATTCTTTGACAACATTTTGCATTCTGGGGCAGCCCAGTCTCACGTTTTTTTTTTTCGTCGTCCCATCACAAAATGATTCAAATTTTTGCGGCGAGTTTTTTTTTAACTCACTATTACTAACCCTACTCTTACCCCCAACCCTAACCATAACCATAACCTAACCCTACTCCTTCCCCTAACCCTAACCACCCCCCCACCGCTAAACTTTTAATTATGTGCACCCGTCACGGACTGAATTAGAATGAATTTATGCTTCCATGACGAAAATTTTTCACTTTTGACAACATGACGAACCAATAGATTAATGTATATTTCGTGCTGCTGAATCACAACATGCCGCTAGACTGGGTTGGGCACTTTACATTTGGCAATCATGTGAATGCGTTGAGTGCTGAGATTGCAGATCGCATTTGCCGTCACCACTCATGATTTTGTTTCATATATTGTTTTGCTTCTTTGTGACTAGGATTCATGCTCCCTTGCCTTCTCTTGTGATAAACAGTATGTATGATCCTCCATTCAAAAAAATGAGTGTCTTCATATTGTCAGTCTGCACTAGCAAATCCATCTGCTGATTCCTCTTTATTCTTTAGTCTTCCAGCCACTTGACAAAATGCAAAAGCGACATAAGTGTGACCCTTTTGGGCTACCGTATCAACATGGCACTGCAACATGGGGGCTTCTATGAGGGGTCCCCTGTCAGGTAGATACAAAGGGCTCATTCTAAGATCATGTAGACAAACTGATTCATCATTACAGGTAATTATGCAGTAGTGAGTAGGTATTTTCAATGCTATATTCCATTTCTGCAAATAAGCAACCGTAAATCCTGCACACTGCACACGCTACAGTTGTGTTCAAAATAATAGCAGTGTGTTTAAAAAAGTGAGTACAGCTCAAAATCCTGATAATCGCTTTTATTTTCATACACGCAACGCAAATGCATTGGAAAGACTGCAGATTTTACTCCAGTTCAAAACATGAACAAAAATTGATCAAATTTGTTACAGAAAGTGAAGAAAAAGGAATATTAGACTGTTCAAAAAAATAGCCGTGTCTGTATTTTTCTTTACAAACTCAAAACTTTTACCATATAAACTGAAACATGCTTGACGATTTAACTTTCTTGGGAATCCCTGAACTAATATTTAGTTGTATATAACCACTATTTCTGAGAACTTCTTCACATCTGTGTTGCATGGATTCGACCACCTTCTGGCACCTGTGAACAGGTCTTCCAGTCCAGGACCATTGGTCTACATTCCACAATTCCTCTGCATTTCTTGGTTTTGCCTCAGAAACAAAAAGCTTTCTATTGGATTTGGTCTGGGGATTGGGTTGGCCAACCCATAAAGTTACTCTTGTTGGTCTGGTATGGTTGCTCAGCAGTTTGCACTAATGCCTCACAGCAACAAGGTCGTGGGATCACTTCCCGCCTCTCCATGTGGAGTTTGCATGTTCTCCCCATGTCTGTGTGGATTTCCTCTCACAAACAAAAACATGCTTATTTAGGGTCTGGTCTTGGCCATGAAGGGCCAAGATGGTGCAAGATTTCCTTGCAACTGATCACCTGAGCAGATGGTTTTACTGTTGAGTTCCTCCTCTAAATCTAAAGTCCTGGGGCCTCATTTATAAAGGAAACACACAAAAATAAGTAGTCATCAAGCAAGTTTGGATGAATTCTGCTCTTGAAATGAAGCCTGATGTAATTTTGGACACTTTACAGACAGTGGTCTGTGACACTCAAATTAAATCTACAGGGAAACTACAACAAATTACTGTGTTCAGTATTTGCCAATAAAAGCGTGTGTAATATTAATGTCACACACTGTCAACCGTCGTGCACCTAATATCTTTTTACTTCAGTGTGTGCGTGTTGCTCTGAGCTCAGCATTTACACACACAGATGCACTTATTTAATTTTCTGTTCTGTTCCATTGTTTTTGCATGTTGTCTCTAAAAGTTCTTCCATTTTTACACACAACAACACAGAGACGATGGCGGACGTCATCAAACACACAACATTTCGCACTTATGGTTCCGTTAGCACGACACAACCAAACTATTTGAATAAATTTGCATATTCAGATGGAGGCATGGCCAGTGAGGAGTTTGGTGCATGTGCACATGTGCTCGATTACACATTCAGTGGGATGTACGGATGAACGTGCATAGATCCATGACTATGTGCACTTTGATGCATCTGAATAGTTTTGTGCTTGCGCTAATTTCTGTGTTTTGGAGTACGCAAAGTTTCAGTAGGAAATCCACGAAAGTCTTTGTACATGAGGGATCCGTGACTAATGAGGCGGGCCTCCTGGACAACCTTGCCCATGAACGGTGGAGTGTCACTTCTGGGGCAGCCATCAATCACCAAGTGAAGCTACGAGGAAAAAGTCTTCTTCACAGGGACATTGCTCACCATGATCAGAGCGTCAACTGAGACATCAGACAAAACACCCAGAGATGCTTATGCCTGAGCCTCATAACATGCTCATTAGCAGGAGTGATAAATGACATCATGGGAAGGAACCGCTCCAAAACAGCAAGTGCCAGTCCCTCAGTATCTCGACATTTGAGGTGACAAGATGAGAAGTAGGAAAAACCACCTGCTGAGGTCTGACCTGAGATCTGACCACTTCCAGGTGCCCAAACCTCAGAGAGTCTAGCCTCTGCAGGGCAGAGCTTTCATCGATGCCCATGGGTATAACGACCTCAGAAGCGTCTGTGACAGAGGGATAATACTGTAGTTTACACTAAATAAACACCAAAGACAGAAGAATTTTAATAGCTTGTGCTTGATTAGAATAAATCATCTTTAGAAGTAAGTTTTTCAATTTCATTTTCATTTATATTGCGCCAAATCACAACAAGGTTGCCTCAAGGCGCTTCACACAAGTAAGGTCTAACCTTACCAACCCCCAGAGCAACAGTGGTAAGGAAAAACTCCCTCTGAGGAAGAAACCTCAAGCAGACCAGACTCAAAGGGGTGACCCTCTGCTTGGGCCATGCTACAGACATAAATTACAAAACAATTCACAAAACGAACATACAAGAAATGTTGCCGGTGCACAGGAAGGTTTCCCGAACAGACACCACACCCCTCTCTGGATGGAGTCGCACCTCAAACAGAGAGAAAAGAAAAAAGCAGAATCAGGCATCAGAAAGACAACAAATACAATGTCATTTGTCAGCATTAAGCAACAGGAAAAACAGAAGAGAATCTAGCCCCACGCTTCACTAAAAGACACAGAATTTAGATAAAGTTGAGGCTGCGGCCCCCTTCGTTCTCTAATTAAAATGAATTAAAAGAGTAAAAAGTATAGTAACACACTATGCCAGTATGCTAGCCATACGGAAGGGAAAATAAGTGCGTCTTACATGTAAGTCAGGACTTGAATGTATCCATAGAATCTGACTGTTTTATTGACGCAGGGATATCATTCCACAGAACAGGAGCATGATAAGAGAAAGCTCTATGACCCACAGTCCCCCCCCCCCCCCCCCCCCCCCCCCCCCCCCGGGGATACAAAGTAGTCCTGCACCTTGAGAACGCAAAGCCCGGGCCGGTACGTAGGGTTTAATTAGATCAGCTAGGTAGGGAGGTGCCAGTCTGTGAACAATTTTATAGACTAGCAGCAGAACCATGAGAGGACTACTTTGAGACATGCTGGTAGACGTTTGGCTCATATTAGATGGTACAATGCACAACTGTGGTCTTTATTATAATAAACTAGTGAGTGAGAGAGACTTCAACTGTAATATGGGCTACTTTGGGGGGAAAAAAACAGTTTTGTAAAACTCTACCAAAAACCTGTCAAGCAATTTGAACAACAGCCATGCTGCTCTGACCTTACGTGAGCCTGTCAGATCTCAGAAGTGAACCACAGTTGGCTTTGATCAGTATCTGGCTGGGGGACTGTGCTTGTTTCTCCAAGTAGAACTGGAGTTGCATCAGGATGGGCTTCTGGTGTAAAACTAGTGCCAATTCCTGGACTGTTGTGGAAACCTTGAGAAACTAGAGACAGCCAAAGGCAGTAATTGTCTCAAATCACAGCATCAGTGGAGTGGCAGAGATAATCTGATTCTTGATTTTCAAGGCAGAAAGCATTTTGTTACCCTCAGGTTCTGTTGGTTTGTGTGCGTGGTGGTTGAAGTGTGGAAGATCAATTAACAACACACTATGATTGAACCTTGCATTCACTATGATTGAACCTTCCGATGTGAGGCTGCTGCCATGCAAGGCGGCCACTACACACCGGGAGCAACTAGGGGATTAAGGACCTTAGTGATTTTCCAGTCAGGCTGGGATTTGAACCGAGGATCCTCTGGTCCAAAGCACAACACTTTAACCACTAGACCATCACCTCCCCCTTATTACAGACTTCAAGAAATACCCATGGCATTGTCTGGAAAAGCATTTTTCAAGCTACAAGAACTTCACTTACACGATGTGACTCCATGACTTGGGGGTACTGAACCTGTACAAAACTCTGCTGTGGAACTCTAATGTCCTGATATCAAGTAGACTTGTATTATAATGGCTGACATCACAACTAAATTTGGAAATATTAGCAACATAAAGGACACCAGTGAACATATTAGCCTTTTGTCCAATAGTTCGTTGCTTAAAATGGCGTTACAGCTGAATTTTTCACCCTTGTTAATTGATTTTTTGCTTTGCTACCTCCGCCAAGGCGGTTATGTTTTCGGCCGTGTCCGTTTGTTTGTTGGTTGGTTGGTTTGTTAGCAGGATTACTCAAAAAATCCTCAATGGATTTCAATGAAATTTTTACCAGGGGTGTATCTTGGCCTAACTTAGAAGTCATTAAATTTTGGTAATGATCCGGAACACGATCCAGATCCAGCAATTTTTAAGGATTCTTTACATTGCAGGATAGGGTCAATTTAAACATTTTTGCATCTAACTTCATGAAGACGGGTCACAAAGGCTCAAAAAAAAAAATTAAGTTACGACACAACAATAATTTAGCATTTGTTTCTCCTCTTTGAATAAACTTGTTATTAGAAAATAAAAAAAAACGTGTAGTTAATGCAGTTTCTCTTTATAAATACATTTGGTGAAGATCTAAGGGAACAGAATATAAAGTGTGGAATAAAACTCATTCACAAAACATTTTTTTTTAAATATTCTGCTCTATATTCACTCCTTCTCTGCTCTGCTCACATGGCCCATGGACACTGTCATTACTGTAGCAACTGATGTGGATAAGATAGAAAATGAAGATTGCCACACGGACAATCAGATCACATCTAGTCAATTGCTATATATACTTTAAATAAACTGGCAGCCTGAACAAAGCCTTAGCTGTCTTTCAGCCATGTGTCATGAAAGCTGGACTTCATGTATGTGGATGCTTAGCTGCAACACCTCTGTCACAGCATGTATGACAGTTCCATACAGTACTTTTGTTTTTTTCATTATTTTGTTTTTGTTAATATGGCCAAAGCAGCTCATCACTCCGCTAAGTCTGGTCTGCTTGAGTTTTTTTCCTATCATCAAAAAGGCAATTGGTAGGTTTTACATTAAATTTTAAATTTAAATTAAAATTTAAATTGGTAAGGTTTAAACTCGTGTGTAGCCACAGTCTGAGGTCAAGAGGGATGTCTCTGTACATTGCTGCATTCATCTTTCCCTCAATCCTGACTAGTCTCCCAGTTCCTGCCGCTGAAAAACATCCCCACAGCATGATGCTGCCACCACCATGCTTCACTGTAGGGATGGTGCCTGGTTTCCTCCAAACATGACACCTGGCATTCACACCAAAGAGTTCAATCTTTGTCTCATCAGACCAGAGAATTTAGTTTCTCAGATCTGAGAGTCCTGCAGGTGCATTTTGGCAAACTCCAGGTGGGCTGCCATGTGCCTTTTACTAACGAGTGGCTTCCGTCTGGCCACTCTACCATATGGGCTTGATTGGTGGATTGCTGCAGAGATGGTTGTCCTTCTGGAAGGTTCTCCTCTCTCCACAGAGGAATGCTGGAGGTCTGACAGCGTGACCATCGGGTTCTTGGTCACTTCCCTGACTAAGGCCCTTCTCACCCGACTGCTCAGTTGTGATGGGCGGCCAGCTCTAGCAAGAGTTCTGGTGGATCCAAACTTCTTCCATTTATGGATGATGGAGGCCACTGTGCTCACTGGGACCTTCAAAGCAGCAGAAATGTTTCAGCAGAAATGTTTCAGACAATTCCTTCAGACTTCATGCTTGGTTTGTGCTCTGACATATACTGTCAACTGCAGAACCTTACATGTAGACAGGTGTATGCCTTTCCAAATCCTGTCCAGTCAACTGAATTTACCCCAGGTGGACTCCAATTAAGCTGTAGAAATATCTTGAGGTTGATCAGTGGAAAGAGGATGCAACTTAGCTCAATTTTGATATGTCATTTCTTAGTTTTTTACCTCCGCCAAGGAGGTTATGTTTTCGGTCGTGTTTGTTTGTTTGTCTGTCTGTCAGCAGGATAACTCAAAAAGTTTTGAACGGATTTGATGAAATTTTGTAGAGTGGTTGGAAATGACAAGAGGAACAAGTGATGTGTGGTGTGGTGATCTGGTTCATGATCCAGATCAGGGAATTTTTTAAAGGATTCTTCACCATTGTGGGATAGGGGGAATTTTGACATTCTAGTTTCTAACTCCATAAAAACAACTCAGAAAGGCTTGAAAAAAAATTAAGGTGTAACATAGTCAAATGTTCAATCAAACAACAAAGTTTGGTGATGATCAGATCCGGATTCCGGATCTGGTGATCCAGAATATGGAAAAATATAGGGAAAATAGAAAATGTGTCAGTGTGAGGTGACAAATGAAGCTAGAGATGCACAACTAACAGCAAATTGTAGCTGAATCTGTACTGATTCAGTAAGGTGTCATCAGATTTGATGTAGCTTCAAATGTTATAGAGCTAGATCCAGAAGAAAACCGCCATTACCGAAAAATCATTTTTATACAATAACTTTTCAACTAATAAAGACATAAAAGTGATTCCAAGTTCTAGTGGTATGTTTTCATGGTCAAGGATGTCAAATATACAGGAAAGAAAAGTGTATGTGTCATAGTTTTGGTTGTAACACTGAATTGTTGAATAGATCACTGCGCCAAGGAGGGAATCTCTTTAGGGTCAGTGACCCTATGGCCTTGGCGGACGGTTGCACTCTCTGGGTGCTTCTAGTTTTTTCTAATAAATTTGCAAAAATCTCAAAAAAAATTCACGTCATTATGGGTTATTGTGTGTAGAATTTTGTGGGGAAAAAAAGAATTTCATACATTTTGGAATAAGGCTGTAACAGGGGTGGTGTCCAAGTGGTTAGTGCGCTTGGTTTCACTAATGATGGTTATCGTTTCAAGTCCCACCCCTGCCACATTTCTCCATGTAATGTGGAGTTGCATCAGGAAGGGCATCCAGTGTCAAAATTGTGCCAAATCAACATGCTGATACACCTTGGATCTTCTGTGGCGACCCCGAGTGAAAACAAGGGAGCAGCTGATGGGAATTTTTTGGAATAGCGCTGTAATGTAACAAAATATGGAAAAAGTGAAGCACTGTGAATACTTACCGGATGCACTGTATTTCAGTAGCTGTGGAGTTTAAAGTACACACAATGATTAGTTTTTTATTTTGAGAATTGGATTTGTGTCCTCTGATCAGACCATATATGAGCTATCAATGATAACTTGTTTTGTTGATTTCATTTACTGACATGATCAATTAAACATGAGGGGCTTTATTATAATTAGCAGCTCAATAGAACTGATGACGCTTTGGTACGTTTGCCTCCAAAGATCATCCTGATGCAATTACTATGAATGACAATTACTTCAAATTTTTCAAACCTTTGTTAGTGGGACGTGGTCAAATTAGCCAATTAAGGGCCGGCTGACAAGCCCAGGACAGGCTGAAATCAATGTTAGCTGTCACCTTTTAGCAGGACAAATGGCGTCTGTTGTCCGGGGCCCCGTCCCCCCACTTGGACAGCTGAAGACAGAAAGCAGGACTGCAGTCAGACCAGCAGTGGGTCCACTTCTTTGCAGAAGCTGATCCCGTGTGCACTGTGAAGACACAATCGAAGCAGCAGGCTGTTGTGGTTTTTTTGGGGAGGGGGGGACTGGTCCAGATAACTTCTGACAGGCGGAGTGCTTCCATCCAGCAGGTCCCCTAGCGGGTTTGTCGGTGGGCACCCTACAGAGCGTGGATGCTACTCGTTGGCATCATCATGGCTCTGTGACGTCATCGCTCAGCCCATGCTGCTGCTGCTGCTCTCAAACATGTCTTTGTTATTCAGAGCTTTCCATCACACACTGGTGGCCTACAAAACGCGGAGGGTGGCAAGTCAGCCATGGAGGAGCATGTGCCTATACTTTATAATAATCATCATGAATGCATTTTAATTGTATCAGTATTTTAAAATGAATTATTTGATAATGTTTTAAATATTAGTACAGATAAATACAATTTTACATGCCTTTACTTTTGTTCTTATTAAAAACCAAAATTAAATTATTATTATTATTGTTGTTATATGTATTACATATAATAATAACAATAATAATACTGGTGATGGTGACGATCATGATTATTATTCATTCATTTTTAGAACCTGCTTAGCAAGTCAGAGTCCTATCCCAGCGGTCACTGGGGAAAAGGTGAGGTATACCCTGAAGTGGTAAGAAATAAGTTCATATTACACTAGTATTTTAAAATGAATTACTTAATCAATATTTTGAATGCTTGTGATGTAAATAATGGCCAATAAATTATATAATATACATGCAATTACTGCCTTCATCACAAGTGTAACCACTGCTTAATGTACCAGAAGTAGCAGTGGGAATAATAATAAGAAGAATAAGAAGAAGAATAAGAATTCTATGTTGTAGTTGTTGTTTTAGTTATTTGTTATTGTTGTTATTACATACTAGCGTGTTGCCTGTGGAGATCCATGGGCTCTACATTAGATAGTGTTCATAAAATAGGTAGCTGACATTTTTTTCAAGGGTGGTAATAAATTACACAAAGTTTCTATAATGAGTCAGAATGATGTGTGAGTCCAGAATGTTTTTAGAACCTTAGACCTCAACAATTGTTAGAAGAGAAACTCACTGCTTTTATTTCCTGTTAATTATGTATTTTTTAGTGTTAATTTACATTCTTAATGTATTTATAAACTGTTTCAGTTCTTGTTATTACATACACACTATTATTATTATTATCAGTATCATTATTGTAAGTATTATTATTATGATTATTTTACTTCTATTTTATCATTTCAATTTCTTGTGTCATCAATGTATTTTTAGAGTATTTACAATTATGATATGTAATTACATTAAAATTATGAAATAAAATCATGTACGCATGCACTCATGCTTTAAATATAAAGATGATTTATGGCTCCCTGCTGGTGTGTTAATCCAGAATATAATTAGCAACATTGGCTAATATCTGTAGTTTCTCCAAAAGTATTAGCCCTATCAATGCTCCATTTAGGCGCAGTTCATCCTTGACCCAAAATACATAAGCATGCTAAACGACAAATGTCAGTTGTCCCTAGTCACACGCACGCACGCACGCACAGCTTTTTGTTTTTTCTGCATTCTACTATAAGCAGGTTCCTTTTATTGTTACACACCCACAAATAGAGATGGTGGCAGAAGACATCAAAACCAATATTGTTTTCAGTCATGGTAACGACAACATGACTTAACTAAACTGACTAAATAAAATGAACAACAAAAACACAATAAATCAATAACACGAACAATACTGTTAAACTTACATAAACCACAATAACAACATTTCAAACCCCCAAGCCACAAATTCCCATGGTGCAGTGCAACACAATGTCCATTGTTTACTGGTTAGCTGAAATGACTAATTTCTCCAAAAATATTTGTCCTATCAGTTTTCTGTTTTCACAGCATTCATACTTGACCCAAAATACATGAGTATACTAAATGGCAAATGTCAGCTCTCACTTGTTTTTGTGTGATCAAAGACATACACATGCATGCATGCACACATGCACACAGAGGCCACTTGGCTATTATAATATAGGCTAGCGTGTTGCCCATGGGGATCCATGGGCTCTAAATTGGGTGTGTTTATAACATAGGTAGCTGACATTTTTCAAGGGTGTTAATAAATTAAGCAATGAGTTTGCAATGGCGTCTGAATCCAGAATGTTTTTAAAACCTTAGACCTCAACAATTTTTAGAAGATGAACTCAACCCTTTAATTTCCTGTTGATTATGTAATTTTTCAAGTTAATTTGCTGTCTTAATGTATTTATAAATTGTTTAGGTTGATATCTTATACACGCTATTATTATTATCATCATTATTTTTATTTTTATTTCATTATTACTTCTGTTTTGTCATTTGATTTTTAAATAGACCACAATGGAAATAATTGTTTTCGCTTTCTTGTGTCATCCATGTATTTTAACATATTTACAATTTTATGATGAAACTTAAGTCACTCATGGTAAGAGCAACATGAGACTTTACTAAACTGACAAAACCAATTAAGCTACAAAAACACAATTAATCAATAACACTAACAACACTGTAAAACTAACATAAGCCACAATAACAACATTTAAAACCTCAAAACCCCAAACTCCCATGGTGCATTGCAGAACAGCAGCCATTGTTTATTGGTTAGTTAAAATTTTCTCCAAAAGTTAGTTAGTTAGGTTAGTTAAATTTTTTCTCTAAAAATATTTGTCATATCAGCTTTCTGTTTTCACAGCGTTCATCCTTGAACCAAAATACATAGGCATGCCCAACGGCAAATGTCAGCTCTCCCGGGTTTTTGCTTGATCAAAGCCATACACACGCACGCGTGTATGGCTTTGATCACAAACACACACACACACACACACACACACACACACACACACACACACACACACACACACACACACACACACACAGAGGCCACTTTGCTATGATAATATAGATGCTCTAACAAGGGGGCTAAAACTCAAGGGCTCTAGCATCTGATGCTTGAACACCTTATGGTGTTGGGGAGTGACACCCGCAAGTGATCGTTTCGCTCACCTGCCGAAAATTCACTCTCATCAGAGACACGGCAACAACAGAATTTACATTGCGTCTGTCTCACAATGGCTTCAAACTGACAACCCCCAGCATTGATGGGGTGGTTGAGAACAACAGGGCTAAGGACCTGTGGGACTTAAAATTCCAGGCAGACAAACAGCGGCTGGACAACCAACAGACATAGTGGTGGTTGACAAGGGAAAGAAAAATGAAGTTGTGATCGATGTGACAATCCCAGCTGACAGCAACATGAGAAAGAAGGAGCACGAGAAAATAGAGAAGTACCAAGGGCTGAAGGAGCAACTGGAGCAGATGTGGAAGGTAAAGTCCAAAGTGGTCCTAGTGGTAATAGGAGCACTAGGGGCTCTAACCCCCAAATTGGAGGAATGACTCCAGCAGATTGCAAGCACAGCATCAGAGGTCTCTGTCCAAAATCAGCAGTCATAGGAACAGTTAATCCTTCAGGTGCCTTTTGGCAAACTCCAGGTGGTGCTGCCACATGCCTTTTACTAAGGAGTGGCTAATGTCTGCCCACTCTACCATACAGGCCTGATTGATGGTTTGCTGCAGAAATGGTTGTCCTTCTGGAAGGTTCTCTCCACAGAAGAATGCTGGAGCTGTGACAGAGTGACCATTGGGTTCTTGATCACCTCCCTAACTAAGGCCCTTCTCCCCCAGTCGCTCAGTTTAGACGTGTGGCCAGCTCTAGGAAGAGTCCTGGTGGATCCCAACTTCTTCCACTTACAGATGATGGAGGCCACTGTGCTCATTGGGACCTTCAAAGCAACAGAAATGTTTCTGTACCCTTCCCCAGATTTGTGCCTCAGAACAATCTTGTCTTGGAGGGAAGGGCAAAGCTAGAAGGGAGGCCAAAGTGGCACTGGACTCCACCCTGAAATCTGATTGGACACCCCAGGTGCCCTCCCATATGATTGACGTGTCACAGCACCACACGTCTGGCCAAAAGGAGCCAGCTGCAGTTTGAAATTGGTGACACAATTGGCTGCTAGGTCCTTCCTGTACAGTAGTTGGCGCCGTGTACCACAGAGTTCTAATCCATCTTACTAGGAGAAGAAAAATATTTGCCTTGAGCCAGATTTGAATCTGAACACATCACTCAAACCACAGACTCCTAATGACACCAAAGTTGTTTCGGTGAGTAAACGACCGTTTTATGCCACAAATGAGGTCCAGGTTGTTAAAAGTGGCGTTTTTCCTTTATTTTGGGTTGCCTTATATATACGTGTTTCTCCTGTGTTTTTAGATGAATGAAACTAACAGACAACTAGCTGATTCATGCTCTGTTGGCCAATATGAAATGTAACATGAAGATGCATCTTGAAGATGTTCAGGCTGAAAGAAATTACATCTCCTTTTTTCACAGAAAGCTGGTGAATTACATCAGTAACACCTTATTTAATGATTATTTTGCAATGGTTACTTTCAACAGTACAAGACATCTAGAAATCTAGTCTTTTATTGATAAGTAAAGACAATTCATTTACTTATTTGAAGAAATAATATATGTTTAGTTTAATAAGTCCAATAAGGACTGGAAGGACTTTTTAATAACCTTTTAATTTTGCTCTCTGAGTGATACCAGAATGATGCATTTCACTTAAAAATACCCAATTGTGTTGGGTATTTCCCAATTGGCAATATGGTGCCTTCCAACAGTATTGGAACACTTGGTATATTTAATCTGTTTATACCATTTTAAATACAAAAAAAAAAAAAAAAAAAAAAAAAAATCTAAAATGATCTTCCTTAAACTCAAACTGAAAGCAAATTTCTACAACTTTATATAAATGAATTAAAGATCAACACCAAGATGATGGGTTGCACAAGTAATGGAATGCTTTGGTATAATGCCTGTAAATTATCAGTTTTATTGCCAGTTTTCTTCAGACACGTCAGGGGATGGATACATGAACATTTCCAAGTCTCTGAATATGTATTGGACTTTATTTACATTAATTATGAAGAAATAGTAAGGTAAGGTAAGGTTAGACCTTACTTGTGTGACACGCCTTGAGGCAGCTTTGTTGTGATTTGGCACTATATGAACTGAATAAATTGAATTGAATTGAAATAGAAAATTTTCTATCATCAAAACATCAAATCTAGGCTTGCATCTCAAATGTACTTTCTGGAAAATTGTACTGAACTTTCAGGTCTTCTTTTTAAGAAAACCCTACTCTATACCACTTCATCCTGAATCTGGGGATGCAAAATGCAAAACATGCACTGTGCACAATTTCTCCAATCATAGCCAGAGAAGCCTATAACTTCTTCTGGGTTGTCTGGGTGGCTTGGTGGCTTTCCTCACTTCTCCTTCTTCTGCAGTCACTCAGTTTTTGAGAACTGTCTACTCCACACAGATTTATCATCAAGTGCCATACTATTTGTATTTCCTCCAAGACATATTCAGTGACTTGGTTCATGTATCCATCCCATGGCTTGTCTGAAGAAAACTGGCAATAAAACTGATTATTTACAGGTATGATACCAAAGGGGCCCATTACTTATGCAACCCATCAACTTGGCTTTTACACTTTTAATTAATTTATATCAAGTTGTAGAGATTTGCTTTGAGTTTGAGTTTAAGGAAGATCATTATTAGATTAGAAAGTTTTATTTCGAGAAGCCTGATTTACTTTTTGCATTTGAAATGGCATGAATAAATTCAAATGTGTGAAATACCAAGGGGCCAAATACTTTTGCAAGGCACTGGGGTGTGTGCCCTTCCAAATCATGTCCATTCAACTGAATTTACCCAAGGTGGACTCCAATTAAGCTGTAGAAAAATCTCAAGGATGATCAATGGAATGTGCAAAAATCTAAAAAAAAACAAAAAACAAAACAAAACTTTTTTCACATTGTCATTATGGGGTATTGTGTGTAGAAGCTTGTGGGAAAAAATTTATTTCATCCATTTTGGAATAAGGCTGTAAACATAAAAATGTTGAGAAAGTGTAATGTTGTGAGTACTTTCTGGGTGCACTGTATATATAATGGCAGACTGTGTTTATAGTCCTCTGTCTGTAATGTGTTACTAATTTTGTTTATTGTGTCAAGATGACAGTAATTTGTTAACAGAGGAGCTAGTTAGCCTCAGTGAGGAGGTCACTCCTCCAGCAGAGGGACACTCCCGCTCCTCCTCCTCTGCCCCGCCTTCTCCTCGGCTCCTCCTCCGCTCCGCCTCCCTCTGCTCGGCTCCTCCTCCTCCGCCCCTCCTCCCCTTCACCTTCTCGGGGAAGAATCCGCCCCGTGTTTTGCGGCCAGCCGGCGCGCGAGGGTCCCTTCGGTCATAAAATAGCCGCTGTAATTTGACACTTCAACTTACTGCGCTCCCTCCGAGTGCGCTCACTTTACTCCTCACTGACGTCGAGCCCGTTCCACGAAAACAACCAGAGGCCAGCGCTTTAACGAGGACGTCCTCCGCTTTGTCAGCAGGTGAGTGTGGAAGGTTTTGTTTCCACTTTGGGCTTCGCTTGTTTCTCAACAATGGAGTAAAACCCGGTGGAAGTGCGGCGGGCTGCCCGCAGTCACAGCACGCGCGCGCGCGCCCCCCTCAGTGCGCCCACGCGCTCGCGCTGCCAGCCCGTGTGCGCGATTTATTTATTATTATTATTTTATTATTATTAATATTACCCCTTTTCCACGCGTGGTGGGTTTTCCGGTGTGCACCCTGCAGTGTGTGGTGACTGCAGTGCGCAGCACGTGTGTGTGTGTGCGCGCGCGCGCGTGTAACACTCATCATCTTGTAGGTCAGTGCTGCTGCTCAGGGCTTTAACAAGTTGACTGGTCTGAACGTGGAACCAGCGTGGATTCTCTCTCTCTCTCTCTGTGTGTGTGTGTGTGTGTGTGTGTGTGTGTGTGTGTGTGTGTGTGTGTGTGTGTGTGTGTGTGTGTGTGTGTGTGAGGCGGGTTTACATCTGTCCAGGAATGACCAAGTGGAGAAAGTCATCCACCATCAATTCCACAGAGGTCCATCAATATCCACTAACCTTTTTACCTCTAACTCTGCACATGTTTCTCATCACCCTTTTTTTTTGTGGCATGTCCAGGAGGAGTGTGCTTCCAGTTTTTTTTTCTCCTTCTTGGCTTTGTCTTGTACTGTTTTGGTCTGGCTTCTGTTTGGAATCTGCAGCAACAGTGTCCACTTGATGTCATCATCCTTTTTAAAAGATCTTATGAAACCTTTACATAAAAGTTGCACTGGCAATGAATGTCTGCTGGATAAAACTGAGCAACATTTCATCCTTTATAAATAATCCTTTATAAATGATAAATGATCATCCTTTATAAATAAAGTCTGCTAGAATTCAATAAAAATAATGGTACAGACAGGTGATGGTTGAAGACCCCTCCAGGCATAGGTTCCTGTGATTGCCTTGATTTCCATGTAACTGTCATACACTATATATAATTGGTGGAGTCTGCGTGACATCACTTATTGGTTTTCTACTGAGAAACTCATTAATGCATAAACTGGTGGAGCATGCGTGGCTCTGTGTGTGACGGAAGTTGCCGGGAATTTTGGTATTAATCCGATACCAAGTAAATACAGGCCCAGTATCGCCGATACCGATACTTTTTCATATTTAAGCTTCATAGATCCAAAGGATCCAAAAGACCTAGGATAGAATTTCACCAAACATTGTACATGACAACAAAATACTTTATCACAATCAACATTTTTGTTTAAAAAAAATATGACTCAACACAACTTAAAACAAAATCTCCTTACATCTTACACTAAGATGTTTGCAAAATTTCACTGCCAGTACAGTTGCACTGGAGGAGGAAACTGTTAAAATACAGCAAAACTGTTTTTGCACCAGGCTGCAAACTTGTTTATTTCTGCTCTAAAGTTGAACATTTTAACATGGAGTCCTATGGAAAAGTGCTCCGTTTTGAAGCCAGCCTCAAGTGGCCAGTGAAGGTACCGCACGTCCACATTGATCTTATTTATAGCAGGTCTTGCCTTTTTCCTTCATTCTTCTGTTTTTAAGACACAACTTTTATTTAAAACACCGGAAATGTTGTAATTCTGCATGCAGCAGCGTTCATCAGTCGGCTTTTGTTCATAAAAGACATTTGTCAAATCTTACCACAGCTTTGGTTAGCAGGTTTCAACCTGCCAACATGTATTTATGTTGCATAGATATCTTAAGAGCACGTGCATTGATTTCAGCAAACTTTAGTAGGTACATTGGACTTAAGGTTGGAACGAGGTAATTTGATTTTAGTTAAGACAGAAGAGGTCAAGATCAATTTTACAGCCCCCTGCTGTTATATTGGAAATATAGGATTTAAGTATTATAATGTTTTTTTCTCATTTGCATGCCTGATATTTTGAAAAGTGGTCGTGGTGTTGCCATACTCTCTGAGCACTTTTGTTCATTCTGTGTGAGTGTGTATGTGTGTATACTGAATGGAAATCAATCACACAGAACTGGGAAGTTGCAATTTTAAGGTCTTGTTAAACTTCTTTAGCCTGTAATTGAACTGTCAGAGCCAAAAAAAAACAACACTTTAGTGTCCAAAATGAAATAGCAGTGGTGCAATTTTTATTTTTTTATTTATATATTTTTTGGAAGTGTCACAGGATCTCATTCAGAGTATTGATTGGCCAGATGTGCAATGGGCATTGTTGTTTTTTGTTTTCTTTCTTTTTTTTTATTTTCTTGGTCTCCATTGAACATTGCTTACAGTGTGTCTTTAGTAGATTGGCATCCCAACACTGTTAAAAAAAACTGTCCACTGTCACTCTGACTGGTTTATGAGTAATTAGAATGGTGTTAATTTACATCCACAATGTGTAGGATTCAGAGGTGTTTATGAGCAGAAATGGAATGTAGCATTATAACCATTTGTTCATTAGTGTATAATTGCAACAAGGAATCAAAGTGTTCATTCAAATGGAATGAGCCCTTCATATACGGCCTACACGGGAGTGCGCCCCCTCATGGAGACTGCCATATTGCACCACCATGTTGACACACTTGTTCAAAATGGACAAAAAGAAAAGAGAAGAGGAATCAGCGGTTGCTCCCTTGTACACTGATTGCTGGTTGCTGGTTTAACAAACCTTGATTTTTCTGAAATGGAGAACCATACCTGTTGTTTATCACAAAAACAACTAAAGGAAAGCATGAATCACCACCACCAAAGAAGCAAAAACTACAAAACAAAACAAAATCACGACAGGTGTCTGAATAATGCAATCTGCAACCTCACCACTAGATGACCTTCTGTCTGACATAATGTAGCTTTAATTCTCTGTCCTTAAAGGTCGTATTGTGTTCGCACAAATTTGCTGTTAAAATATTTACCGGCTTGAAAGTCAAAAATGTTCTCCTGAAAAGGACTACTTTGACCCGCCTCAGTCGCTTGCTTGTTTTTCTCTCATGAATTCCAGCAGCCTTGTTGGGTTTTCGTCTTCGGTAATTTCCGAAGGCTTGAAAACTTTGCATTCTCGCTCTCTTTGCACTGCGGGACGGGAACTGATGTCAGAGTAGGAGGCTTCTATCTTGATGCACCTGGTCCTTTGATTGCTCTTTGCTCAAATCCCTGCATGGGTCGGCGTTCAATCTGCATGCTTCACAGACACTTGATGGCAAGTGTGATTAGACGCTGATTGAGCTTGGTGCGAACAAACTTCCAGACTTCCCCATTGCTGCCTTAGAGCACAAGCCTGTGTCAGGCGCACCAGGAGGTTTTGTTTCCCGTCCCTGCCCCAGTCACCCCGCCTCCGTGGGGCCCCAGGTTGAGCTCCTGAATAACCAGAGGGCAGACCCCACCAGGCCGACCTTCTGCTATTCAAGCTGAGGATGTTGAAACACCAGCCGTCAAACAAAAGGCGCACTGAAACAGAGCTCTGCAGGCCAGCACGTGCGTCTGGGCGTACAAGCAGACCGGTTATTAACCGGCGTTTTCCAGACTGACCAGTGAAAAGCGTGAGCACGCACGTCTCAAAGAGAGAGATGCAGGCTTTAAACTTTAACCACAGCAATGCGGCGAGCTACTAAAGCAAAGCTTTTTAAATTTTATTTTGGCTGATTCGAGGTCTGTGTGTGGTGCTGTGGATTGACAACGCATTTTTTTTTTTTCCCTGCGCACGCTGGGAGAGCCGTTCTCAGCACTCTCGCTGCTCCCGCGTCTCCACCCGCCCGATGAGGTGAGAGTAAAAGGCGGAAGCTGGAAATGGCTGTGCCACATGGGAAATTATTCATCTCTCAGATCAGAGAGGACACACAAGAGGCCTCATTACCTCCAGTAGCACCGCCTGCATGGAGACCGGGCGTCTCAACCGGCCACGCTTGCCTGCTAAGGTGTCACCTGCGCTCGCTCCTTTTGTCTGAAAATATTCACCGTCACACAACAAAGATGTGCTTTGCAGATAAATACAGTTTTTGCAGAAGGTGGCAGTTTGATCTGAAATACAACAGCGATATACGTCAATCCTCTCTGAGGTTTCCAGCTTGAATCCCCGTTTTCTAGCGATGAGCTCCTCCGTCGCTGGTAAACACAGCGGGCGTGTGATGTTATTGATTCGGTTTTGGAATTCAGCTCGCGGTGGGCAGATTTCACGCACAAAAGCCTTCTGAAGTCCTCTAACAGGAAAAAAGACAAATGGTAGAGCAGCCAGCTGCTCTTCGTCCCCGTTTGGAGCCGGTGGGACGTGTATGTATGTGTGTGTGTGTGTGTGTTTCGGTCAAGGTCCTTGGTTGTGTTGTCTTTGCTCGGTGGAATGACTTCACTGGTGTGATTATTTTCAGTAAGTGAGGACGCTGCAGAACAAGCCCGGTGATCCGTTCAGGCAGCTGGAATCTTGATCTTTGTTTTGGTTTTACACAACATTTCCTAATCAGCTATGCTCTCACTTTACACTCCAGCAAACACACCACTGCAAAAATAGTTTTTTTTTATTTTACAGTGTCTCCGTTAGTGAGGTGTTTCCAGATTAAACAGTGGTACTTTGAATCAGCTGCAAGATCTGCATCCTAAATTTTGTTTGGTCAAAATACCCACTTTCACTTGCATTTAGTGTCAATTAGGGGTGTCGGAAAAAATCGATTCACGTACGAATCGCGATTCTTATTCATTACAATTCTGAATCGATCCAAAATGTCCAAGAATCGATTTTTAAAAAGCATTTTTTTAAACATTTTCTTGCTTACTCGCTGCGTGTACTGTTTGTCAGGCAACGGCTTCCGTACTACAGCGTCCCCGCAAGGCGGGGGGGCGTGGTCCGGCGTGCTTCAAACATTCGTGAGCTGCAGAGTTCAGTGGCTGTAGCTTAGCATGGCAGACGAAGAGCTAATTCACCCAGCACCATCTTTGCTGAAGGCAAATGTTTGGGCGCATTTTGGATTTTATTATTTGCTGCATAAGAAGGAGCTTGACATGACTTATGCAGTGTGCAAAATCTACAGAATGAAAGTCAAGTACTTCGGAAACCCGTCAAATCTGCAAGTCCACATGCTACGCCATCACCCGGAGCTAAAAGAGGGGAGCAGCGGTCTCTGCCGACTACTGACCAGCGCTTCGCTAAACTGCCAGCCAACTCTGAACGAGCAAAGCAGATAAGTAAAGTTACATCTAGAATCACTTGATTAACCTTGTAAAGCTGCATTTTCTTAAACATAAACATTTTTTAAGTAATATAACTATTTCTCAGAACTCTTTGAATCGAAAATTGATTCTGAATCGAATCGTCACCCCAAGAATTGGAATCGAATTGAATCGTGAGTTGTTGTACGATTCACATCCCTAGTGTCAATCATCAAGCATTGTTTCCTAAGAATTTATGTATATGCTCATAAAATTTAATTGAGATCCATTCATAACTTTTGAGTTCCTTGTTCCCATATGTCTTGACATTCGGCTGGATCCTGGATCCAGAATATGTTCTGGATCAACTAAAAAAAAAGTTTGTTATCAATAGAGCCCAACTGATATGGATTTTCTTGGGGGGCTGATACGATACGATATTGATACAATATTAAGGAGTCAAAACATTTTACAATACCGATATATCTGCTGATATACACATAAAAAAAGCCGTGATTCCTAATATTTTATTATTAAACCCTTATGACAAAGAAATATGATTGAGGCTTGATGTTTAACAGTTTAAACATAAATGTTATTATAAATAACAATAATTGTAACCAACAACCGACTACTGTACATCACACTGCCTTAATTTGCTTTGGCAGTCGTAGCACGTCGTGCAGCATTTGCATAAAATAGACTTCTAATGTATTTTGTAACCCTAACCCTGCCTAGATGGCAGCATTGCCATCAATTGTCTCTTGTCATTGTAGAATGCCTAGTCTGATTGAAAAATGAATGGCAGCTGGTTGCCTTGCCTCTTTTCTCGTAGCTAAAATGACCAAGGGGTAGCAGGGTCCCAGCCATGCATGAGAGCATAGCTTTCAATGTCGTCAAAGTGCCCTCTTATGCACAAACTGCGTAAAAACACTATGTCCAACGGAAAAAGTATTGAACTGTGTATACTTACCTTTCTAAACATTTTCAAATTCAAATTTTCTCCACTTACTGGTCTAAAGTTTAAACATATTCACTTTAAACTTAAAATGCAGTTTAAATAAAGCTGTGTCCAAATTTTTGCTTTTTTTATTATTTAAATGACAACTTCATGATCAAAACTTTTCTGTTGGATAGTATTTGAAGTGTAATTTGATTAAAGGATGAATCTTCCAGAATGATTTTAGCAATGCGTAATTATGACGAGTAGTGCTGCAATGATTAATCAATTATTAACTGATTATTAAATTAATCCACAATTATTTTGATTATTGATTAAGTGTTTTATGTTTTTTTTTAATATCCAAATTCTCTGATTTCAGCTTGTTAAATGTGATTTGTTTTGGTTTATTTTACTTGATTTTTGTGTATTAATTTATTTACTCCTTGCTGGCAATATATTGAATATTTTTTGCCTGTGAACAAAACAAAAAATTTGAAGGCAGCATCTTGGGCTCTGGAAAATATTGACTGACATTTTTCTCTATTTTTGACATTTCCTGGACTTTAACAGGTAATTGATTATTTGCGAAAATAAATAATAGGTTTACCTATTATGAAAATAATCATTATTTCTGGCTGTAATACTGAAACAAAACATGCCTCTGTGTTGTGAATCACAACATTAAAATTACCTCTTTTTTTGTTTGTTTTAACACATTTTATGCACGGGGTTGGTGGTGGTGGTGGTGGGGGTGGGGGGGGGGGGGGGTGCAATATACTTTTTATGTTTATTTCCACACCCTAAACTCATATTGCTGAGGTTTGATTTTAAAATTGCATATCGGAAGACAAAGAACAGTCACTGTTTAATTTTTAGGTGAAATGAAATGAGACTGCAGACAGTGTGTGGTGTGTAAGTTTTAGAAAAGCCTCTTCATGTACCCCGTATAATGCAGCAAGTAAATACATAGATAAATGAGTGAGTTCCCCCTCCAGGATGTTTACATAGTAACTTAAAAAAACAATAAGTGATATAATTTTATATGTAAACCTCTTTACATTTGATGCACCAGATCAAATACAAAAGCAACTTTTCTTTTTCTTATCTTATATCCCATAGTCTTGTGGGCCACCTGCTGAACACTGCCACCTGCTGCATGGTTGGTTGATTCTGGCTAGATGATGGAAATTTAGAGCAAGTGGGGCTATCCAGCCCTGTCTCAAGCTTTTTTCCTGATGCCATCAAGAAATGCGTTACATTTTCATGATGCGGTCAAGTTTAGTTCACTTTTGTAATCCTATACCATAGTAATAGCCATTTAACAGTGGTTACATTCTACAACTCAAATAACATGGTCACAAATCCATACAACCGCACAGAAACGATTATGTGTGAATGTAGCTGAAGCTGACGTTCATTCCTTCTCTTTCTATCTATCTCTCACGAGTTTTTGAAGGTACCTGGTTGTCCGTTTCTTACATTTTTACCTGAGGCCAAAATATGGCCATCGGGTATAGCAAAGGCTTGCGTCCATCCGTCTGTGCTCAGCATATTCTAGTCTGATTACTACTATGGAATTCAAATTCACAGGGAACATTCTTGGGACCTTAGACAAGTTCAAAGGTGGCTAACCTTGACCTATTTTAAGAGGTCAAACGGTCACATTCTGCTATTATTATGCTCATACGGCTGAGGTTATTTTAGCATTGCGTTATATTTAAAACCTTTGTCTTTGAGCGGTATATTATGTAAAAATTACAAGACTTTTACCAGAATAAATGTAATTTCAGTGTGTTTGATGTGTGGTAGTGTTGTAGTATTGAAGCTGAGTTCTTTGCACACCACTCTGTATTACAGAATGTGCTCTTCTTCTGTCCTCTTGTGTGCTTGTGGTGATTTGTAATGCTCCACCTCAGCGGCGTGGAGCCACAGTGACATGTGCAGGGCCACGCCGTACCTGTCAGTCTGACTGTTGACTGTTAATATCAGGCGTCTGTTTTCAAAACATGGCTCAGAGAAACAGGAATCTGTGCAATTGCGTTTGCACAGAAGGGTGGTACGTGGAAAAGTGAGGGATGGGAGAGGTGCCGGGAGTGATGCCAGACCACACATCATTAATCATTTCGGAGTGTGCATATTTGTGAGTGCACAGGGCGATAGGGGTTGTTATTGCAAAAGCGGTGACAGCTCTATGTTTCAGAAGTGTCAAATTATATATGAATTGTCAGGTTTACAGATTGCGAAATCAGAGTCCTAAAACGTGCAGATCTCTGTGCCTGTTGCTGCAAAACAATAAGAATGAAAACAGTTGAGACAACCTAAAAGTTAAGCTTGTGAAAGATGAGAGTATCCTTTTGGCTTAATCCCGCTGTTGACTCGCCTGCTAAGTACTGAGTGTGTTATTTTTGCTCTTTTTAGGAAGCTCCTCTCTGCATAATCTTACTTAATCTAATCCATCCCCCTTTATAATAGACTGGGGTTGATGCGAGTCCATAGAAAAAGCTTTAGTGTAGATCCATACCAAACAAACTAGCGTGCCGCTTACTTCCCCAACCCCTTTGGCAAAGCTCGTGAAAATGCGAGTGACCTCTACGTCCCTTGTTAGTCTGAACAATAGGCCTGCCTCCACTTACAGCTGCAGCCTCGCTGGAGGGGAAGTTAACAGCAACAGAAAACACATCTGTGATTAATAGGTCCAAGCACTGTACTTGTGGCCTGATCCCAGTCTCACTTAGTGTATCAGGAACCATCTTTTTCTTTTTAGTCTCAATTACTGGACTCGAATGTTTGTTTTTCAGCAGGATAACTTGAAAACAGATATTTGCATGGAACATGATGTGAATACTGATTGTTGTAAGAGTGTAAAAGCATAGAATTGTGATGATCTGAATTCAGGCTTTAAGAGCAGTTATTGTTGACCTGGGTGGTTGCCATCCAGGACTCAAAGCCTTATGGGTTGCGTAGTACAACAGCGCCATAGTCATCATGAGTGTGACACTGTGCCACTATATGGATTGGACAGTTCCATCCACATCAGGAGAAATACTTTTTTCTCATGTACAGAACCCCCGCCAAGATATTATTTTCTTAATAATGGCAAGAAAAAAAAATGCACATGAAATAATGCAAAATATCCATTAATTTGGAAATTACACACCACACCAACACAGTCTCATGCTAGTTTGTGATGGCATCACGAAAAGTAATTTAATCTATTAGTTTGTGATACCGTCATGAAATGCAGTAGATTTTTGTGACGGTAACATGATATGAGTTTGTGACGGTAACACAAAATAACCGATCACAAATGGGACCTGGGGTGTTTGTGTTATAGTTAGGGTTAGACAACCCCATCACGAAATTCTACATTTTCTGATGGTATCATGATCTAATAATGCGAGACTGAGCTCAGTTCTGATCAGCACTGGGGCTTTGATGTTGGAGGTGGTCCATTAGTAATTTCTTTCCTGCTCTGATGAGGGCCACATGTGAGTCAAAACACCTGTTACACACTTTTCTTATGTCGCTGGCATTAACATCATTTTCACATTAAGACATAACTTAAAAGTCGTGGAAATGGTTAAACTGTGATTCTGTTGCGTGAACCAGTGGACTTTTGCACTGCATGCACGCTTGTTTAAATCTCAGCAAGCATTAATTAAGCACAACCACGAATTGTTAAATGTAAAGTTGCAAAAACAAAACAAAACACCCCCCCCCCCCCCCCCCCTTTGAGTCGTGAAGTTTTTCATCCAGATTTTAATTTGGAGGAGTAAATATAAAGATTAAAATACTCCATGTTAAACTCTTGCTCAAATAAGATAATTGCTCATGGGGTCAAACTAGTAACATGGAATACTGTGATAGAATACTGCCCTGTCAAAAATGCGAATAAAACATTGAGCTTGAGTTGAAGTGCTATTGCCCATCCCTATAAGTCTGGTTTTTGGTTTGGAGGATGTAGCGATGTGTGGCATCTGCGCATACTCCTGGATGACCTGACGGCCACCTTGTCAGTTCTCCGAACCAGAATTATTTTTCAGTTGTTTCCTTCCAAGCATAATCAGAATTTTAACCTTTCTGATTTTGGGTTTCACGTTAAAATTGTTGTTCCTGAATGGGTTAGAAACAAATGTAATACCTGTAAAAAAGATATTCTATGTAAGGCTGTTTGACATAATGACCTATATCTTTCAGACTTTATAAAAATATCTCTTGATATGGGCTATATTTTACTCTTAACCGGGGAGGGGATCTGAGACATGCTTTGTCCCCCTGTTTACAATGGGGTACTCAGTCTAAGTCTTTTGTTCATGGTAATGGGTCATTCACGTCATCAAGGAGAGTCGTCAGGAGAGGCGTCAGTCCCATCGTTAGGAGGGACAGCTACCCTGTCATTAGGAGGGTGCTAACTAGAGCGCAATAGGTGCTAATTAGAGCAATTGTTTAGTCACTAGCCAATAGCAGGCTGCCTCTCGGTAGGAGGGGTCTGGTTAGGTTTAATACTCCAGCTTTTGTGGCTTCTCTTATTCTTCTCTACAAGAGTCAGACTACCAGAGTAAGAATTTTAGCTGAGGAAGCTTCTGCGATTTGAAGCGAAATGTCCTCGCATCAAGCAACCCAGTCCAGTCGAAGATTCAAGCTTCTCTACTTTACTCTACAATCTGTCATTAATTGTCTGCTGCTAGTAATTTGTTCTGCTACATTTAAACATCAGGATGATATTCAGAAGAAGACAGTTGAGAACTCAGCACTAAGTTATTGCAAGCAAAAAATATTTTGCAAGGCAGTGGACTCTGTAAATTTATGCCATTCTTCATGTTCCAGGTGTTGCATTGCAGGCACATCAATTTCCAGTTTACACTGTTCTACCTCGAGAGAAGCTAAGATACACTAACAATGGGCTTCAAATAATTCCACCAGAAGAGCAAATATAATGTTAGCAGTTATTGTTTTGGTACCAGAGGAGGGAAAGTGGTGCCCATGACCATTATTTTGTATGGCTTTATTTGAACGGCTACAAGTCTGAATTCAGATTCCATCTCTTTCTGAAATAACTGTGCCATCATGATACAATAAGCGATTGTAACAATTTGATAGCAAATTGTGTCACCGTCACAGCTCATACAAAGAAGAAAAGCATATGTGGGAGGAGTTCGTTGTTCGTTTCAGTACAACAACTGGGGGGAAAAAACCCCAAAGGGTGACAGAAAATCTGCAGCAAAGAGATTTAACTTGTATTACCACTGTGTGTATATTCCCTTTGCTGGTACTAGCATCAGGTTTTGACTGTTGTGAAAGTGTAGTGACACGGACCCACAACAGGGGCGTAAATGAATGGACAATGAATGAGCCAAAATACAACACTTTACTGTTGTGAATCAATCAATCAATCAATCAATTTTTTTTTATATAGCGCCAAATCACAACAAACAGTTGCCCCAAGGCGCTTTATATTGTAAGGCAAGGCCATACAATAATTATGTAAAACCCCAACGGTCAAAACGACCCCCTGTGAGCAAGCACTTGGCTACAGCGGGAAGGAAAAAACTCCCTTTTAACAGGAAGAAACCTCCAGCAGAACCAGGCTCAGGGAGGGGCAGTCTTCTGCTGGGACTGGTTGGGGCTGAGGGAGAGAACCAGGAAAAAGACATGCTGTGGAGGGGAGCAGAGATCGATCACTAATGATTAAATGCAGAGTGGTGCATACAGAGCAAAAGAGAAAGAAACAGTGCATCATGGGAACCCTCCAGCAGTCTAAGTCTATAGCAGCATAACTAAGGGATGGTTCAGGGTCACCTGATCCAGCCCTAACTATAAGCTTTAGCAAAAAGGAAAGTTTTAAGCCTAATCTTAAAGTAGAGAGGGTGTCTGTCTCCCTGATCTGAATTGGGAGCTGGTTCCACAGGAGAGGAGCCTGAAAGCTGAAGGCTCTGCCTCCCATTGTACTCTTACAAACCCTAGGAACTACAAGTAAGCCTGCAGTCTGAGAGCGAAGCGTAGAGCGAATGTGCACAACGAAATACAGACGATTACAGAATTAATATGCAGTCAATCCACAGAGGTGACGTGTGGGCAGGCTCGAGGATAGAAGAAGTCTGTCCAGACAACAAGAACGGATCCCACACGATTCCACTGCCACCGAACCCGGAAGATACTGGAGCCGCCAAGTCCCGAGTCCCCAGGTGGCCACCGTCTCCGGCTGTCGGATCTGGTACTGCTGGCAGGAAGCAGAAACAGTTAGGTGTGGGTGTGTGCACACCCAGTAACCAGCTCAGCTTCCAGCTGACGCAAGTAACCAGGTACTCCTGTAAACAGACAGACAAAAACGTTGGAGTGCGATACGGCACAGATATGGCTGAGGATTATTACCTCCAATTCACATTCAGTCAAGCACAAAAAAGGATGAATTGAGCAGTTTGTGTTGAACTTTGGTGAACTAGGTCAATCCCTAAAGCAACTTTGTTTTGCCAACGTAATATCCCATAGATGTGTCTGTGCCGTCTCTCATTTCAGCGTTATGCTTGTTACGTTGGAAATATGAGATGATACACAGCAGAAGGGGAAAGTACAACTGGAATTAAAGAATAGGTGAAATATGTGGCTGGGGATGGAGCCAAAAATTTGTCAGCACTGCAGATTAGTGATGGTTAACTCAAAACACTGCTTTGAAACACTTCCAGTCCTTTGAAGCACTCTTGTTTTGAAAATTGTTCCGGAGTTCGTATCAAAAGGAATAAATCACGTGTTCTCCTGCCATCTGAGCATTTGCACCTGCTTCATAGTTCAGGAATGTGCATTATATTTCCTACTTAAAGGCTACAGTCAGTGCATGGTCTGTGCTTGCATATGTTGTATTGTTGCATACCAAGTAAGAGTAGGAAGTCATTTAGATAAAAAATACATTTCTTAATTTTTCTAGGGAGTCTGTAAAGATGTTATAGTTGACATTAAGTGGTTACCGAGCCTAATAGTTGATACATAAATTGTAAAACTTTTCCATCCTTTACTATTGTCAGCAGGAGATAATGATTCAACAATTTTATGGACATCATTGGTGTTTATATATGAAGAGTTCAGATGCAAAACCCAGTAAGTGTTTTTTTTTTAATGGAGAAAAATGAAGTTGAAAATGGAGATTTAAAGGAAACCATATTCGGAAATGCACAGACTTTCATCAATAAAATGAAAACAGTTTGTTCAAATTCTTTCATATTTTGCACACTGATGGTCCCCTTGACAGCCAAGTGCATGTTGGCCTCAATTAAAAATGTATGGTTTTGCGTCTGAACTCTTCATATGTATATTTCATTGTATGTTACATACATTATACAAGTCTAAAATGAGCCTTTTTGCAGTTTCTGCATGTATATTTGTAGAACTCTGTGTATTTTGAGACCCCACAGCTTTATAAAGTGAAAAATGTAATTACAACCTTAATATGACTCCTTTAAAACATCCAGTGATGGCCACTAATGCTAAGGTAATTGTGCATGTTAAAAGATGCCAACATGGTGCAGAAAAAGGAGGTCCGTTGGTCCTCACTGGTGTCTATCAGAATATAACATTTCAAGCTAAATATGCAGTAGTTTTTATGGAGTTACTTATGGAGATTTTGCATTCCCACTCAGTTATTAACTCACACTAATGAGTTAGTGTGCTCAGAGGAGGTGATGGTCTAGTGGTTTAGCAGTGGGCTTCAGACCAGAGGATCCAAGGTTCAAACCCCTGTCTGGCCAGAAAATCACTAAGGGCAAGATGCTTAATCCCCAAGCTGCTCCCGGTGTGTTGTGAGCGACTTGCATGCCAGCAGTCTGACATTGAGTGTGAATGTGAGACATTACTGTAAAGATCTTTGAGCTTCTCATATACAACCCCTGGAAAAGATTATGGAATCACCGGCCTCAGAGGATGTTCATTCAGTTGTTTAATTTTGTAGAAAAAAAGCAGATCACAGACATGACACAAACCTAAAGTCATTTCAAATGGCAACTTTCTGGCTTTAAGAAACACTATAAGAAATCAAGAAAAAAAGATTGTGGCAGTCAGTAACGGTTACTTTTTTAGACCAAGCAGAGGAAAAAAATATGGAATCACTCAATTCTGAGGAATAAATTATGGAATCACCCTGTAAATTTTCATCCCCAAAACACACCTGCATCAAATCAGATCTGCTCGTTAGTCTGCATCTAAAAAGGAGTGATCACACCTTGGAGAGCTGTTGCACCAAGTGGACTGACATGAATCATGGCTCCAACACGAGAGATGTCAATTGAAACAAAGGAGAGGATTATCAAACTCTTAAAAGAGGGTAAATCATCACGCAATGTTGCAAAAGATGTTGGTTGTTCAGTCAGCTGTGTCTAAACTCTGGACCAAATACAAACAACGTGGGAAGGTTGTTAAAGGCAAACATACTGGTAGACCAAGGAAGACATCAAAGCGTCAAGACAGAAAACTTAAAGCAATATATCTCAAATCGAAAAATGCACAACAAAACAAATGAGGAACGAATGGGAGGAAACTGGAGTCAACGTCTGTCACCGAACTGTAAGAAACCGCCTAAAGGAAATGGGATTTACATACAGAAAAGCTAAACGAAAGCCATCATTAACACCTAAACAGAAAAAAACAAGGTTACAATGGGCTAAGGAAAAGCAATCGTGGACTGTGGATGACTGGATGAAAGTCATATTCAGTGATGAATCTCGAATCTGCATTGGGGAAGGTGATGATGCTGGAACTTTTGTTTGGTGCCGTTCCAATGGGATTTATAAAGATGACTGCCTGAAGAGAACATGTAAATTTCCACAGTCATTGATGATATGGGGCTGCATGTCAGGTAAAGGCACTGGGGAGATGGCTGTCATTACATCATCAATAAATGCACAAGTTTACATTGATATTTTGGACATTTGAAAGGATGTTTGGGGATGATGAAATCATTTTTCAAGATGATAATGCATCTTGCCATAGAGCAAAAACTGTGAAAACATTCCTTGCAAAAAGACACATAGGGTCAATGTCATGGCATAGGGTCAATATCAACGAGCAGATGTGATTTGATGCAGGTGTTAGTTTTGGGGATGAAAATTTACAGGGTGATTCCATAATTTTTTCCTCAGAATTGAGTGATTCCATATTTTTTTCCTCTGCTTGGTCTAAAAAAGTAACAGTTACTGACTGCCACAATCTTTTTTCTTGATTTCTTATAGTGTTTCTTAAAGCCAGAAAGTTGCCATTTGAAATGACTTTAGTTTTGTGTCATGTCTGTGATCTGCTTTTTTTCTACAAAATTAAACAACTGAATGAACATCCTCTGAGGCCGGTGATTCCATAATTTTTGCCAGGGGTTGTAGATGGAAAGGTGCTGTATAAATGCAGTCCGTTTGCCTTTTACCACACATTCACACCACGAATCCTATCATTATTGTTATCAGAGGCAATAATTACAGGGAATAATCACAAGGAGCAATCATAGGGAATAATGACAAGAAGTAATCTGAGGGAATAATATTAAGAAATAATCAAATAGAACAATTGCAGGAAATAATCTTAGGGAGTAATCACAGGGAATATTAGTAGGTAAAAATCACAGGGCGTAATTGCAGGGTATAATCACAACAAATAATCTGAGAGAATAATCACAAGGAATAATCTGAGGGAATGGTAGTAGGGGAAAATTGCAGAGAATGGTAGTAGGAAATAATCACAGGGAATAATTTCAGGAAATAATCTCAGGTAATAATGACAGGGAGTAATCACTGGAAATAATTGTGTGGAGTAATTGCAGGAAATAATCACAGGGAATATTGACAGGAAATAATCTCAGAAAATGGCAGGTAGTAATGTCAGGTTATCATCACTGGGAATCATTGCAGGAAATAATAATAGTGAGTAATCACAGGGAATATCTTCAAGAAATAATCTTAGGGAATAACAGGAAGTAGTAATGGCAGAGAATAATCACAGGGAATAATCCTCGGGAATAATCACAGAGAATACCGTTATTACTGCACTGTTTAGATGTTTTTGGGAAAGAAGACACTGGTGGATTGTGTCTCTTGGTGGCCTAGTGAGTGCTGAGTTATTTCAGATGTAAACAAAACATTAAAAAAGCCCATGCGCTAGAATCTGTTAACATTTGTGTGATTTTGGCAGGTCTCGGAGTAAAAACAGCTCTGAAAGAGCTTCAATCTGCGACTCTTAAACAGTGATGGATGTAATTGGAGCTTTTGAGGCCTCCAGCATTCGAAGCCTCATGCATGTTGAATGTGACATACTGTGAAAAACACACGCAGATGATGTCACAGCGCAGCGCCGCAGCGTTAAGTGCAAATGAAAGACTTTGAATCATGAATAACATCCGGCTTCTCCAAAGTCTGGGCTTCTCTAAATGAAACACAGTCCAACACAGGATTGCTGAGGGGAAAGGATCATTGTTGACTTTTGCAGTATGTGATAGGGCATTAAAAACAAAAAAACCCAGTAAGAAACAGATGTTGTCAAAATTTGGTGCGACGGCTATTGAATCTGAGGTTTTTTTTTGTTAAGAGAGAGAGATCCACACCTCTGGTAAGTAATGATGGTAATTCTGAGCAAGTGGTGGAATTATATTTAACACCGCCTGCAGGGGTCCATATCTCATTGTTCTCTGACAGGGAAAATTAACTGGGATTTACTAACACAGAGGGAAGGTCCTTCCCCCCTTCCCGCGCACTCCATTCTCTCTCTCGCTCTCTCTCTTTGAAAGAAATAGTCTGAGGGTAATTTCCTCCCTCACCCACCGCCCCACTCACTCCACCCAAAAGCACACATGCCAAACACTTTTAAGTTGCTATCTTGATATAACACAAGTGGATAAAATTCCTGGCGCGTTGCATTGTTGCGACCTCGATTGTCACCGTGCGCAGACACACAAGAGCGCATGTTCCATTTCCATATTGTTTTACATTTCACCTGCTTTCCTTTGCATATTCACTGCATGACCCAAGTGGAAAAGTCTTCATAGCTTTCAGATGCGAAGTAACAGAGGCATAAAGAGTTCCACACAAACGTGCACATGGGATTATTGTTGTAGATGTTGGTTCTCAATTATGGTTCTCATTTGAATTTGATTTGGCGTGACGCACACAGATGGTATTCAGCAAGTTTGTAGAAAGTGTGTTAAAATTTGGTAACTTTGCTTCAGACTTTTCTGTCCTTGTACTGACCTTGAAGAATGTATCAAAGTATTGCTGGCATCCTCAAAGGGGTACTGTCCATTTTGCGCATTTCCCCACTGCAGGGATCAAGTTACTCCTCCAGGGTTTGTAATTCTCTGTCGCCCTGAAATCCCAATGGTGATTGGATGAACTCACACGAGAGAAGATGACAACAAACACCGAGTGCTATTGCTCAAAAGTGAGCAGAACAACATGAAACAGAACGGACAGCAGTGCTGACTGGTGAGGAGGTCCAGCGAGGATTTAAATTCTTGAGGAGGAATTTACGTCAGCGCACATGGATACCCACGGAATTAAACACACTGCACAACAGTACAAAGAAGAGTTGAAACAGGACTACATGCATCTGAAGGACCACAAAAACAGAACTGGCTTAGACCACAAGACCAACAGAGCACTGGACCACAGATGTTTCTGCACCGGCAGCACGGCGACAAAAGACTCTTTACTATTTTGTTTTTGATGATGGACATTGCATTGGAAAGGATATTGCACTTGAGAAGTCCAGAGTCATGTAATCAATGTAATTCAGATATTTTAAGAGGTTGCATTGCCTAGCATAATATTATCTTCGCAATCTTGCGGGAACCCAATTTAAACAAAGCATAAATTACTCCTTATTTTGCCTTCTGACTGACACGTTACATTGGATGCAAGTGACAGCTAGCAAACAAACCTTTTTTTATGTTGTCTTGCTTTGAACATGAAAAGTTTGATTGCTAGCTGCCGCTAGCAATAGGTGCTTGTTGTCACTGCGAGCCTGGTAGATTTTCACTGCAGTGGAGACCCAACGGCTGACAAGGCCAATTACAGGGCGACTCCTTGAGTTCCTGCCGTGGAAACGGGGCTGATGATTGTAAGTACGTTGCCCAATTGCAGCATGAAAGCATTTCAAATCTCTGCTCATGAAACTGGCAAATTGATCATGTGTAACTTTAGAATATAAATCTGTCTTTGTCATCATGGTAATCCCTCAGTGGTGAGGAAGATTGTCTCTTGATCGATTCCTGGATGGGATATCTACACCCAGAGTCGATCTAGAGATGCCTGTGCGTGGGTTTGTTTAATGTAGGAATGTCGTCGTACACGGACAAACAAACAATTGTTGACAGATGCTGACCTTCGTCCGATGGCTTGGAAATCTCAGAAGATCAGGGTCTGAGGACCTGCTGGAGCCTTCATACACCTTCACAGTCGTTGGGATACAAGCCGCTGCCTTCTCCACCTTCTCCGTCTTCTCCGCCTGTTCCGCCGTTGAGGAATTATGGTTTCACCAGAGTCCTGTTCGCCTTCTTGTGTTCAGGGTTGTTGTTGGGCCGTAACAGGCAATCCCCTACTTGAGCCGTTATCCAGGTGTTACGGCGTGGACGAGGGGTTGGATTTTGACACCCAAATCTGTCTTAATCCTGCCATTACAATAAAAAAAGCAAAGCAAAGCAAATGTCACCAGGTGCTGCTCTGACACGTAAACACTTCCTGTCTGTTTCCCAATCTTCTCTCCTTCCACTTTCTGGCAGCTTTCCTGTCCTTGTCTACAGGATACCCCCTTGCGGAATTACTTGCATACTAATTGCCACCAGATATGACTAATAAAAGCAGTTTTATTGGCATTGTCACCTGGAAACAGACATATTCAGGTGCACATTGTGTAAGCTTTTTATTAACAACTGTGTTCTTACTTTCTAAGTATCAAATAGAGAAAAGGTGCAACAGACTATCATTTGTGAAACATAACTCGCACTTATCATGTCTGCTCCCTGGCAACCAGCGTGTGGCCCAACGGGTCCCACTGCTTACAAAAAATGTTGATGGCGGACGCTATTTTTGACCTTCTGCTCTAAAAGGAGGGCACGTTTGAGTCACCACGCTCTGCTGTGCCGAGGCTGCGCCTTGATGTGCACAGCGTGTACTGTAGAGAGAGCGACTTGACACCCGAGGGCGCAGCATCCTCCACGGCAGTACGGCGCGCGCAGTCGGCTGCACTCCTCTACGTGTGTGTTACTTTTGCATGAAGATAGAGTGGAGCGGTGAGCCGCCCCACCTTGGACCAAGAACAAGGGAGGAGATACCATTCGGGATGACTCATGGCGTAAACACCGTTAGCGAGATGAAATAGTTTGAGGTCAGAAATGTCTCAACAAAAGTGTCTGTGTCTCATTTCACCTCCCCATCTCTGTGTGTTATTTTTGAGGTAGGAATGTGAAACCTAATCTGTGCTGGCCAGGGGGGTTGAGCACAGTGGATTTCTTTCGGAGAGTTACTCCTCACACTGTTTATGGCTCATTCTTGAGGGGCAGCATCGTCTGGCTGCGGCACAACGTTATAAATAGCCACGTCTGTATTTATATTAATGATTCAACCTGTGCAAGGCACGAGTGCTCTGTAATTAGATGAGGTATTGACCATGACATAAAGTTGACATATGACAGCCTACAAAGGCTTCAAGGCACAGTTATAATAATAATAGTAAAAAACACTTATCTACTGATTAAATACTATTATGACACTTGTGCACTGATTCGATACATATTGCGATTCTTAAGAATGGCGCTTCTAGAAGTATTGCACTTCAATATTATGGTTTATTGAAATTCTTATTTGCGTTTTCCAACACTAATCCATGGAGAAAAGGTGTATACCATATTTTCCAGAGAATAAGTCACAGTTTCTGTCACTAGTTTAGGAGGTCCTGCGACTTATATACCGAAAAATCACACATTCATTGTCGGTAATAATAATTATAGTGACTATATATGACTTTCCCAGGATTCAAAGCACTAAACCAAATAATAAAATAAAATAAAAGAATAAACGGTGTTACTTATACAGTTGTACTCTGGTGTTACTTATATATGGGTTTTCCTCTGCAAGAGTTATTTTTTACACGTGAAAAATACGGTAATACACCTCTAGGGACGATACACTGACCGGCCACTTTATTAGGTACACCAGCTCAATTGCTTGTTAACACAAATGGCTAATCCACCAGTCACATGGCAGCAACTCAATGCATGTAGGCATCTTGACGTAGTGAAGACGAATTGCTGAAGTTCAAACCGAGCATGTTGAAAAAGGGGATTTAAGTAACATTGAATGTGGCATGGTTGTTGGTGCCAGACGGGCGTCTCTGAGTATTTCAGAAACTGCTGATCTACTGGGATTGTCATGCACAATAATCTCTAGGGTTTACAGAGAATGATCCAAAAAAGAGAAGATATCCAGAGAGTGGTAGTTGTGTGGACTAAAATGCCTTGTTGATGTCAGAGGTTAGAGGAGAAATGGACAGACTGGTTGAATGGACCAACATCTCTGAGGAATGTTCCCAACACCTTGTTGAATCTATGCCATGAAGAATTAAGGCAGTTCTGAAGGCAAAATGGGGTCAAACCCGATACTAACAAGGTGTACCTAACAAAGTGTACATCAAAACAGTGTACATCACTGTATTTGAGTCTTATTTCAGGAGAATAATACTCAATATGTGGTGAGTAAATAAATAAAATGCTTTTTAAAGTAAAGTGTTTCAAAACTGTCCTTTCAAAGCCTGGACTTGACTGTATATAATTAAATCCCTTCAGCTTCTTTCACTCAGGGTCACCACAGCAGATCTGAGGTGCATCTGCATGCTGATTTGGCATAAGTTTTACACCGAAAGCCCTGCCTGATGCAACTCCACATTAAATGGAGAATGGGAAGGGGTGACTTTGAACCAGGAACCTTCCAAACAACAACAGACACACTTAACGGCTTGGCCACCACCCCGCCTTGGACATGACTGTATATAAAAGTGGGAAATACATAAATTTGAAACTAGAATGAATTTTAAAAACAACACATTTTTTATATTATAATAAAATGTGGCATTTATCCATTTCTGCTCATCAGCTAGTGCCATATAAAAATAAGAAGTAAAATTTTATTCCAAAATTCCCCTGAAAACATCACATCACAGATGTGAGCCGTGCTTTGTGGACATAGGTCTTTGCAGAAAAAAATGAGAAATGAACTTTTCAACATGTAAAAGTCTCCTGTAGGATCTCTTGCTCGTGCAAAGATATGGTTGCATAATTCCGCATTTAGTTCAAGATGGATATAAGGTGATATTACCACAATATGATACCTCTAAATGACAAAGGTTGTATATGGATTTAGTCATGACTAACTTTATTCCCCGCAAAATACATAATGTTTCCATTAAGTGTATTTTCCGTTTGCTTCTTCAATTTGTGCAGTTCAGAGGCTAATTTAAATCCACCTACTAAGTCACATTTATTTACTAGTTTGGTAAATCCGGTGACATATTTCAAAGTGACTTGTATGTTATAAAATAGGGGTGTAACATACAGAAAAATCAGAGTTTGATCATTCTTGGTACAGTGAAAGCAAAAAAACACAACATTAAGAACCTTTTTTTAATTATTATTATGAAATGAGAGAGAAGGGAACCTTGTAACAGGGTGCCCGTCCTCTCCAGGTTGTTAACATGATAACTCAAAAACACAGAGTGTTATTACCTTGTAAGTCTCCAAATTAAAACACCACATATAGAAGAAAAACAAATAAAACTTGGGTTAACTTTGATCTATTTACTAGCTGCTGGACATGCCTGGGCATGTTGCAGGGACTAATCCAATCATTACACGTGTCACATCATTAGGTGCAGTCTGGTATAAAGTACCTGAAAGTGATATTTGAGTGAAAGTACAAGTGTATTACTTGAGTAAAGGTCTTGTAGTGTCTTGTAGTAAAAGTAAAATCCAAAATGAGTGAAGAGTGAAACGGCGATAGAAAAGAAAACCAGTGTGGTGTCTGGAGAAACCAGGACGGTGCCTCAGCCCCTACAGAAGGCTGGATCCGCCTCTGGCAGAGCAGTGTTGGTGACGGGATGAGTGAAGCAATAGGTGGATGTACATCGCTGTAAAAAAAGCTGCCGTTCTTTTTCTGAAGACACAGTCGTTTTCATGGAGGACCCACAAACACTTTTCTGTTAAACACAACAGCCAGGATCTTGTGAAACAGAACAGTCATTTATAGCTAAACAGTCATGCTAAATTTAAGAAAAAGTAAAAAAAAAAAAAAAAAAAAAAAAAAAAACCTTTTCAAGCATCACCACCAACCAACCACTCCAAGGCAACTCAACGCCTTGCGCTGTCGAATCCAAAACACGGCGCTGCTTTTACGCAATGCTTCTTCACAAAAATTTCAAATAAAATAAAACGAAACAGACATGTCAGCCAGTTTTGTTGGTACTGAAGTTTTCCCTTTAAGTGTGTTAACTCCGATATGTGAGCTGGACCCCAGCGGGAGCCGATCCATGTGCATGTGTGTGCGCATTTGGAGTCCAAAGTGCAGATGGTTTTCACCCTCCACAGTCTTCTCTTCCTCAGCGGGGGAGCAGATTCAACCTGCCATCTTTTATTTTTTTGTGTTTTAAATGTGTTTTATGTCAAACATGACACCTGATGCTGCAGGGGTGGAAGGCCATGCGCTCCGGCTTACTTTCACCTCTACAAACAGGCATTGCCCAATCAAATTTCTTCTACTTCTATATTGTAATAACAAGTAACAAAGATGGTTAAGGGAAACGTATCTGAGTAAGAGGATACATTTTATGGAGGAAATGTAGTGGAGTAAAAGTGAAAGTCGCCAGAAATGTAAATAATGAAGTAAAGTACAGATACGTCAAAATTCTACTTAAGTACAGTAACGAAGTATTTCTACTTTGTTACATTACAACACTGATTAGGTGCAGGTCTGAATATACATGTCGCTTGAAATGAGTTTGTCAGGTTCTTCATTTCCAGTGCCAAGGTCTCCAGGCCACAAATGCCACAGCTGTTTTTGCTCAATATGATTCTTTTAAGAAGTTAATTATAGTTGCAACATCATGTTATTTTACACTTGGAGGAATAACTCACCCTAATCAGTTTCACACAGTGAAGCATATACGAGGTCTATTAGAAAAGTATCCGACCTTATTATTTTTTTCAAAACCATATGGATTTGAATCACGTGTGATTGCGTCAGACAAGCTTGAACCCTCGTGCGCATGCGTGAGTTTTTCCACGCCTGTCGGTTGCGTCATTCGCCTGTGAGCAGGCTTTGAGTGAGGAGTGGTCCAACCCCCTCGTCGTTGTTTCATTGCCAGGAAATGGCGGAATGATTTGGGCTTTTTTTCCATCAGAATTTTTTCAGAAACTGTTAGAGACTGGCAGCTGGAAACCATTAGAAAAATTTATCTGGCTTTTGGTGAAAATTTTACGGGCTTGGTAGAGAATAAGGAGTGTTACTGTCGCTTTAAGGACTGCCCCCAGCGGCTGTGGGGTGCGCCGCGCTCCGAAGCCGCCATCGACAGGCTGAACGACCATTTCATTTCTAAACAGATGGCTGTCTGGATCCGTGACCATCGTGTGCCATTTCTCTGGTTATCACAATAGCTGGACATCAACCATTTTCCGGCAGATTTCACTTTTAACAAGAGATTTTGTCATGGAAAGCCGAGCGGAGGCTTTGCGAGTCACAATGGATTCGCAACTGGAGTGAGACAAAACCACCTCCGTTTTGGTCTCACAGGACAGCTTTGAGATGGCGTTCAGACAGCTGTCGGTGGTTTTTCCATTGAGTGATTATCCGAGAAACTGTGGATGTGCCTGGACATGCCAGAACATGTCCTGTGAGGCTTCATCACGGTGTTGCTTTGTGCCATGTGGCACCGCCGCGACGTGCGAAGCCTCCTCTCCGCTTTCCATGACAGAAACTCCTGTAACAGTGGAATGTGCCATTAATTTCCAAACTGGACGCTGTGTTTTATCCGGGATGTCATCTGGCTAGCACAGGAATTGTGAAAAGACGTGGACATCAGCACTTTTTCGGCACATTGAGACAGGCGTGCGGAGGAATTCTCGGTGCTTCCATCCGAGTTGCAGACAGCAAGGTGAAGCAAAATATTCTTGCTGCCTGGATTTTTTCCATTCTTTTCTTAAAAAAAAAAAAAAGCATTTTTGTTGCTTTTAAGGAATGCACTTACAATACTAATCATAAAATGACATGTGTGACCAGAGATTAGGAACCATATCAGGTTGTAGGGGAGTCTCAGATCACAAAACCCACACTTTAGATCAGATACGGCTTTTAAAAGCCACAGATAGGAATATTTTTGGCTCAGCCAAAACAAACAGACACACACACACAAATAATACTACTTTGCTTTTCCATTTTAAAAAGGAAACTAATTAGCAATGAAAAGGTGAAAGTTTTGCCTGTGGTCCTCAAAGAAAGTTGCAAACATGGCCTAAATTCTTAAAGCTGTACGGCCTTTTTAAATTTCACAATCTGGACAAAAATTTAGTTTCTACTGAAATCCAAGCAGTATAATGTAGGTTTATTTTCTTAATGTGTTGTAAAATTATAGCTCATTTTAATGAAGAGAACATATTTACCTGGAGGGAATTCCATAATGAATATTTTATGTTCGTGTTCACGCTGTCTGCAGGAGGAAGCACGTGTGCGCATGCATGAGATTTTTAAATTATCGTAAGTTACTTTTGACCTCATGTAATGTGTGTTCATGGGGCGTGCATGCCAACATCTGTGAGATGTCTTATAAATGACTTCAGAGGTGTTACCTGGTTTCAAATACAGCATTTTTAGATTTAGAAGTGTTTATTTCTCACTGACCTTTGCAAAATATATGAGAAACTGTTTAACAGCGTTATCTGCCATCTTGGTTTATTGTGTTCGAGTGAGCAGCCAGCTGATGTCACCATGTACTTCCCAGCAACCCTTGCACAAGTTGGGAGAAGCCCCCACGTGGTCTGTGATGTCACTATGGTCGCCATCGTAGATTGTAAGGATTGTTACTTTAAGGAATTCAAGGCTGTCTGTTTGTTTGAATTTTTTCCCTTAAGGCAAAATGACTTAATTTTTTCCAGACAGATTGAAGTTTGATCATATTGGGACATTGTCATATTAACAATCCCCTATTTAAATGCTAAGGAATAAAATTATACTGGTGCCAAAGAAAATTGTTTTTATGACTTAAATGTTAAAAAGCCCAAATGCTGTACAGTTTTAATTGTTGTATTAAATTGTGATATGAACCATGTCAGTGAATAAAAAAATCAACCTTTGTCAAAATAATGAAAAGTAAAAAATAAGAAATGGTGCAAAGCTGATCCAATTTTATAACTTTAAATTCATTCTTGTCAGTTGTCCCACAGAGCAGACCCTCAGAAAAAGTACAGAATGCTCATTGTTTCCCAAAGCTCAGGACTTTCTGCCCAGTTCGAGCACGACACTCGGTAACGGACACGGTACAGTAGGTACATCACTGTACAGGGAAGAGATATTGCCAACAACTCAAACATCTCTTGTTTTTTCCAGATACATTCTTTGTCCTCAAGTCCTTTTAATTCTTGAGAGTTTCTTTTTTTTTTTTTGATCCAGAAGTACGCTGAGCCTGAGCTGTTTTTAACTGGTTGCATTCATGACTGCACAACGTGTGCGCACAGCTACTTTAACCTCCACTCGGACTGTGATTTTACCATGACTGAAGAAATTAAAGCAGGTCTCACGTTAACAACAAGTCACCAAGAGAGGAATCACACTCATGTAAACTATGCAATTAATTTGTGGTACACATGTATTCCGAACCAGTGGGTGGCGGTCCGTATGGGTCACGGATCTGTTGAAATACTAACTTCTATTCTGGTGGGTGGCGGTCCGTATGGGTCACGGATCAGTTGAAATACTAACTTCTATTCTGTGACAAAAGACTCTCTCCAGTATTTTGTGCCTAATTGCAGTACCCATTTTAAACACTTGGTGTCAATCCTACATATAGTTCCTTTAATAGAAATATTTGACTTGATTTTGCTTCCGTGTATAAATGCACCAACAGCTCACACTTAGCTTACCTGTTCTGAAAAATACATGTCCACTCGTCACACGTTGTTGCTGTGTGGTTTCAGTTGACCTGTGAGGTTAAATGGCACAATCAGGTTTTGGTACCATAGTCATCCACGAGGTCAAGAATGGCTCAGCCAACCTTCTCACTAATGAGTATTACCGTCTGATACTTTCATGTTGTTAACGGCGCTACTGTATCGCAATCAGCTAATCAATGGGAGCCAGAAAAAAGACCTGTGTATCGTCTTTGTGTGGCGTTCACACACACACACACACACACACACACACACACACACACACACACACACACACACACACACACACTTACTTTCTGATTGAGCTGTAATTATGTTCATGTTGGGCTCCATTCAATGTGTCACAGTAAATTCTGCCTGACTTGTATTGTAAATTATTACAGCAGATTAAATGGCGTCTATGAACTCAAAAAGGACAGAAGATGATTCCTTTTTGTCGGCGTGATCACTGTATTTGTTTGTTTTTGACAGACTCGTTGTGATGATATTAGCTACGCGGCGCGTTCGGGATGTTTTTTAATACATTTTAATTGGGGGAAGATTGGTGTAGTGTCGCCGGCGTTTACTTGAAGGACTGGCTTTCAGAAAGAGCGGGCAGGCTTCCAGGAGCGCCACAGAAAGCCTCACCATCCGTCCTCCCACTTTTTGTTTTCTTATTTGTCTGGGATCAAAGACAGCGATGGCAAGTTTGACTCCGGTTCTGGCGGCGGCTCTTTTCAAACGAGTTCAGGAGGATGAACAATTCTGTTGATTCCCACTCGTTTCAGTCAGCGGTTCCACGCCAAAGCAGGCCGAGACTTGTGGTGACTGATGAAAGGAACTCGCTCCTGCACGTTTCTCCTCGCTTGTGTCCAAACTCACACAATGATCAACTGTATGTACGCTCTTGCTTTTTTTTTTTTTTTTAACAGTTTAAAGTTATGAACAGGGTTTTCTTCGGCACCTCTATAATTGTGTTCCTAAGTATTCATATTTATTATTTTTATTCATATTCATTACACTTTGTCACTGGCTAAACAGGAATATAATGAAATATACACAATACAAATGATGATAATAAAAAGCAATAATTGAAATAACATATATTTGACACACTGCTTAAAAAAATCACAATTTAAATAGTGACATATATTTGCATTAAGATATTAAACATAAAAATATCTCACGGAGCCAGTGACAGGTAGGGCTAAAACAGGTGCCAAGCGCATCCAAAAAAATCTTCCCACTTATACCTGAGAAGACAGAACAAAAGGTTAATATAATAATTAATTCATGAATAGGAGAATTTACCAACAGAAGGAGACAGTTACAAGTACAATTGGAGTTAAAGTTAGCACTATAGGATTTTGTGCACTGTAAAAAAAAAACTGTTGTATTTACAGGAAAACGCCTGCAGCTGTGGTTACCAGGGAATTCCTGTAAAAAATACAGCAGCACGGTAGATAACTTTACATACATAATATGTAAATGGATTTACAGTGAATGAACCACGGCTGACTCACATTAAAAAAAACTGTTAAATCTACAAAAAAAGAGAGTCTAGTTTGAGTATCATATCGTATTAAAATTAAAAGAAACAAAGCATGCATGGATTATGACTGAACAGAAGTACTTAGACTAGTGATAATAATTTCTTATAGTCCTACTCCCTAGCCTACTCTACAAGCTGCAAATAGCCTACCTGTAGCCTATAGGCCTACCCGAATTTGCATCGTTTCATTAATCATGTTAAAGTTAGGCTACAGCATAAACTTGTAAATTGACTTACATATAATTCTTGTATTTTTAAAAACAACTGACGAAAACTATAGGTTTTACAATGTTTGCATGTCAGTTTACCACAAGTGTTTTGTAATGAGTATTACAGTATTTCTCAGTTTTTGTTACAAATAGTTGTAGTTTCAACAAATACATTTAATTAGAATCACATATTGTTGTTGTACATCTAAGAAAAACATTCTGTTTAATAGTTTAGAAAAGTCCACAGTGTTTTTGGGTTTACAATACTTTTCTGTAGTGATTTTACATTGTTTTTATGTAAATTTCACAGCATCTTTTTACAGTGTGACCTGAGCCTTGGAGAAATCGAAAGCCTCAGCGGATGGCTTAATTTAACAGTGGGTTAAATTGTTTTGAAAATAACATGATTTGTGTAATTCAGGATGGCAGAATTGATGGCCTAAATTTAGATCATAGTGTCTGGTTTTTCACTGGTTAAAAAATGTGAGATCATTAATCTCTCTCCTGACAGAGGCAGTAGACTAAGAGAAATGAATCTGGCATTGTAGTGCATGTCTACAAATCTAGCATGCATGCAGGGGTGTTGGGTTTGCTTGTACTGTACACCCCAGAGTGGGTGACCATATTCCATATAAAAGATTCGCAATTATATATCGCCAATATGATCAAAATTGGTGGTGTTTAGAAACATTTTAGGATTGTGACCCACATGGGTTAAAATCTCATTCAGAAGCTCAGTGTAATTTTTTTTTCGTGCTCAAACGAGTCACATTTTTGTGACGTTTTATTAAATTTTATTTGACTATTTCTAACTGTACCCTAACCATAACCCCCACAGCTCCTCCCTGCATTTACCCCATATTTCATGATACTGTTACAAAATGAATTTGAGCTCCCGTCATGAAAATGTGGCGCTTTTCATGACAGTATCACAAACCTATAGATTAATTTACTTTTTGTGATGTGATCACAAAATAGCATGAGATTGGATTGGCTGAAATTGGCTAAAACATGCTTCATGGTTGTCTACGGTTGGTCCGGGCTGTGTTGGTTTCACATTCCAATGTTGCTATCACTCTAAAGAAGTTTTCATGAAATGCTTACATCCTGACAGAATGGCGCACGAAGGAGGAGTCAAATGGCACTCGTGGGAAATCGGATCCGCACTCGAACACTTCGTACAGCAGTCGCTACATTCCTTCAGGCACAGCACATGCACTCTATATTCGCATGCCGCTCGTGCTGGAAACCGATTCGAACGGCTGGCATGATGAGGTCGCAGTGCCATCTGATCATGTTCAGAGCATTTGAACGGCATGTCGTACGCAGGTTGGACATATTGTGTCGTGGCCAAGCAGCTGCACGAAATCATCATCCATGTCGAACCGTGGCTGAATGACACAATCGAGCCAGCCTTCACACCAGCGGCTGAATGTCATCGAATACCAAACAAATGACCATTAAAGGATCATGGTAATGTGAGCATGTGACATGCACTTTCTCCCTCACTGTGTGTCACGCATCAATCACATTCTCAGTGAAAAAAAAGCAGGCCGCTTCCTCATAACTTGTCTAGTTTTCAGTGGCCAAAAATGATACTTTTAGAAAATGGGTTCCACAGTGGATAAATCTGAAAATGCTGGATTTGCATCTCTGCATGATTCTGAAATGATGATGTCATAGCCCTACCTCTGTAACCTCAGCCACTCATAATTAATGACAAGTTGTTGTTGTCATTAACAGTGTAGCTTAACATAATTTATTTTTGTCTTGGTGGATCATTAATGGGATTTATTTTCGTTGTGAGCAGAACGCTGAAGAGACAACAGGTGGCTGTTGTGAACTCTGATCTTAAATAAATAACAGACGCTAATAAAATAATTGCAAAAAGGACTTTCAGCTATTTAAAATAAGACTTTTTTTGTTGGTGGCTTCCCTCAGCTCAGATTGAGAAATACCGTATTATAACACGGACTTCTTTAAAAACACAACATTTATTCATAATCAATTTCCACGATAAAGAATTAAAGTTTTTCTAAACCGCATCTTTCACAAGAAGGGCGTCTTCTGTTGATAACCGTTTTCTGTGGGTTGTGATGATGATGAGATTAAAAAGACTTTATTTACTCAGTTTGCCGCTATGAAATGTTCTAACCTTCTGCTACAACATGGATTATCTCCTTATACCGGTTATGTGCATGCTCCCATCTTCGTCTCCATATTTTGTGAAAGTGTTACAGTGCCACATACAGGCTTGGCATATGTACTACATTGTTTTTGGATACAGAAAAGATTATCACAATATATATATATCATTACTGTGGGAAAAAAATCTTGTCAATTTCCAGTATCGTACAGCCCTAACCCAAACCATGGCTAAGTGTGATCCAGACCAAGACCACCTCTTATGTTTGGACCAAATTTTGATCTTTTAGTCCAAACCATGGTCATGGTCTTTAACGCTTGTTATTTTAGTTCAGGCCAAACTGAAAAGTCTGAAGGTTTTTGAGAACCGCCTACTCCAGACAGATTTACCATGCAGAATCATACAGTAGGTCCCTTCAAATCCGAGGTGGATCTGCATGTTGAATTGGCAGACGTTTTACGCCGGATGCCCTTCCTGATGAAACTCTACATCACACGGAGAAATGTGGCAGTATCTCTTAATGATTAATGTAAATTAAATCCAAGACATGTTCAGTGACTTGTAAATGTCCCCTAATGGATACATGATGTATTAGTCTAAAGAAAACTCTGTAAAAGTGATGGAGTTGTGTCAACAATATTCCTTATATTGAATTTCTGCAGTTATTAATGACCTTTGAAAAAGGAGGGATTATGGATAAAAATGGCTGTAATTCCTGAGTGGTTAAACAATTAAAGTTGAAAGTCGACACGACAAACGCATCTTGATTGCATCATTTGAACTCTGCTGTGGCGGTGCGCAAAGCCAAGATTACAAAATAAATTGTGTGACCGTCCGCGTGCTTATGTACGTACGTGACTGCACAGCAGCGAGTTGTCACATGTGCTTCCTGCCACCTTGAGCAGACAGACGGTTGAAAGCCTGGCCTGTCTGAGCAGTGGCTTGATTTGTCTACAGCATCTCTTGTTTTTAGAAGCCCTGAATGTTGCATCCCTTGATTTGTATGCGAATCAGATCTAACCAAATAAAGCCTGGAAAATTTCCCTAATGTGCATTGCAGCAAAATTACATTTCAGCCTTGTTTATGCTGCTTCTTTAAATACCTGAAGACATAATTTCATTTTTAATCTTTCACAGACACTCTAACTTGTGGATTTTAACGAGCAGACTTCCAAGAGGAAAAGCATGAATTATTTGTCATTACTTTTTGCAGCTGATAGGAAATATTTTGCATAATAAACAGTGAAGACAAGTGAAAAATTAATGAGCAGTATTTTTCAAAGATACTGCTCGTGATGCATTCAGTGCAGTGTTTGCTGATGGGGAAAAAAATGTCACGTTCCCCTTTAGAATGATTGTCAACCATCACTTTTCCTAATGTTATTGTTCAGCTGCTGAGTGTTTTTTTTCTACATTAATCTCCCCAGTGTGTATTGTCATGTTAATTTTTCAGGCATAAAGCTACACGACAAGACTCTGCATTCTGAAAATTTCATGAACAATGTGTATGAAAGGCTTGAAGGCCAGGCTCAGGATATTGGAGAGGGGTAGTCTACATTTAACGGAACTCCTGAAGCTTCAGCTTTTTTTTTCTTTTTTTTAATATTTAGCTCCTGACAGTTAAAATAAAAAAAGTTTCTCACTTTCTCTAAAGCTCAGAGCGAGGGAAAACTGCTTCACGGGTGAAAGCCCTTGCACATGAATATTTAATGGTTGCATTTTAACCAGAGTCATAAAATCCAAGAGGATGTGGCTGAAAGGAGAACACTGAGGAGTTTTGTTTCTTTATAGACTGAGCCGGATGCCTAAAAGTCAGTCATGTAATTCTTTTAGCGGCTGCACGGCGAATCAAAAATGTGGATTGTGTTGTGTTAATATAATGGCCTGGCCTGGTTGGCAGCATGTTGCAACCTTTGTTTAAAAAAAAAAATTGCGGTATAAGTGGCGCGTTCTGAAGTAGAGGGTAAAAATCACAGACTTTAAAGGTTTCATTAAACCTGCTTCCACTGGGCCATTTTAGGGGTCCGACACCTATGTGCGTCTCTCCGCTGCAGGAACCACCCCTGAAAAGTGATTTATTTTTTTTTTTTAACTATTTTTGGGGTGAGCCAAGTCCTTGCTGTGGGTATGTACTTCTGAGCAGCCCTGCAATACCTCTGGGCGGGTTTGATGCTGATTGGTTGAACTCACGCTCAAGAATATGACAAGACACAACAACTGGCATTTCTAAAATCAAGCAGAAGAAAATGAAACAGAATGAGTTGCAGAGCTGGGCTCGGTTTCATAAAGCAGTCTGATCTTTTAGTCGACTAAGCTTACTTAGTCAGCTAAGGTTAGTCGCCCAACATTATCTGTCTAATCTCTGTTTCATGCCGATGGCTAAACTTGTAGATTTGCCGTTTTAGTCGACGATTTTCTTGGTCATAGTGGCCTCGCGAGTGCTGTTGCCAAGAAATGCCCCATCACAGTTTTGTTTACTTCTGGGTTGGTCCATCTGCTACAAACATGGCCAAGCCCACCCCAGCAGAGGAGATGCGCCCCCGACCTCAGCTCTCGTAAACATCTCCGATGGATTATTCCGGTCCTGGAACACCTCCTTCCGCCGCAAGTCTCTCCTCCGTTCCTCCTCCGAAGAAAATGTTTGTCAGCGCACCTGGAAACCTGTAGAATTAAATACACCAAGAAACAGTGCAGATAGAAAAAAGAAAAGTTGAGGTAGGACTACAAGCATCTGAATGACAACAACAAAAGTGGCTCACACTACGAATCCAACGGAATACTCATAAAGCTGCAGACCAACATGTACTGGCACCATGGCAATAAAAGAGTCGTTGCTTTTTTGTCTGATGATGGACATTGCATTAGAAAAGACACTGCAATCAAGACATCCAGAATCAGGTCGACAGTGAATGAAATACTGATATTTTGTAATTTTGTATTACCTAGCCTAATACAAAATTAGTAGTTAGTAATTATTAGTAAGTAATAATTATAAGTATTACCTAGCCTCACCCCCTCTAGCTGCCACCTTATTGTGTTGGGGGAGTTTGTGTACCCGGATGATCCTAGGAGCTATGTTGTCAGGGGCTTTGTGCCCCTTGTAGGGTCTCCCAAGGCAAACAGGTCCGAGGTGACGGGTCAGACTAAGGGCAGTTCAGAACCTCCATGACCAGTAAAAAATCAAGGACCGAGACATCGCCCAGTATGGCGGAGCCGGGGCCCCACCCTGGAGCCAGGCTTGGGGTTGGGGCTTTCGCGCGAGTGCCTGGTGGTCGGGCCTTAGCCCATGGGGCCCGGCCGGGCTTAGTCCGAAAGAGCGACGTGGGCCCGCCCTCCTGTGGGTTCACCACCTGCAGAGGGGGCCATGGGGGTCGGGTGCAGAGAGGATTGGGTGGCAGTCGAGGGCGGGTGGCCCGGTGGCATGGTCCATGCTCACAGCCCCTGGTTGTTGGGACGTGGAATGTCTCCTCGCTGGGGGGGAAGGAGCCTGAGCTTGTGCGGGAGGTTGAGAGATACCGACTAGAGATAGTCGGGCTCACCTCCACTCACAGCTTGGGCTCTGGTACCCAACTCCTGGAGAGGGGCTGGACGCTTCATTTTTCTGGCGTTGCCCATGGGGAGAGGCGGAGAGCTGGGGTCACATTGCTTATTGCTCCCCAACTCAGTCGCCATGTGTTGGAGTTTACTCCAGTGAACGAGAGGGTTGCGTCCCTACGCCTTCGGGTCGGGGATAGGTCTCTCACCGTTGTCTCGGCCTACTGGCTGAGCGGCAGTGCAGAGTACCCGACCTTTTTGGAGTCCCTGGGAGGGGTACTAGATAGCGCTCCGACTGGGGACTCCATTGTTCTCCTGGGGGATTTCAATGCCCACGTGGGCGGCGACAGTGAGACCTGGAGGGGGGTGATCGGGAAGCACGGCCTCCCCGATCTGAACCCGAGTGGTGTTCAGTTGTTGGACTTCTGTGCTAGTCACAGTTTGTCCATCACGAACACCATGTTCAAGCAAAAGGGTGTCCATAAGTGCACGTGGCACCAGGACACCCTGAGCTGGAGGTCGATGACCGACTTTGTAGTCGTATCATCTGATCTTCGGCCACGTGTCTCGGACACTCGAGTGAAGAGAGGGGCAGAGCTGTCGACTGATCACCACCTGGTGGTGAGTTGGATCCGCTGGGAGGGGAGGAAGCCGGTCAGACCTGGCAGGCCCAAACGTATCGTGAGGGTCTGCTGGGAACGACTGGCGGAACCATCTGTCAGCGAGGTCTTCAACTCCCACCTCCAGGATAGCTTCTCCCAGATCCCGGGGGACGTTCGAGACATGGAGTCCGAGTGGACCATGTTCTCCACCTCCATTGTTGATGCGGCTGCTCGTAGCTGTGGTCACAAGGTCTCTGGTGCCTGTCGCGGCGGCAATCCCTGAACCCAGTGGTGGACGCCGGAAGTAAGGGATGCCGTCAAGCTGAAGAAGGAGTCCTACTTATCTTTGTTGGTAGGTGGGACCCTGGAGGCAGCTGACAGGTACCAGCAGGCCAAGCGTGCCGCAGCCCGTGCGGTCGCAGAGGCAAAAACTCAGGTCTGGCAGGAGTTTGGGGAGGCCATGGAGGAGGACTATCGGTCGGCCTCGAAGAGATTCTGGCAAACCGTCCGGTGCCTCAGGAGGTGGAAGCAGTTCTCCACCAGCACTGTTTACGGTGTGGGTGGGGAGCTGTTGACCCTGACTGGGGATGCTGTCGGGCAGTGGAAGGAATACTTCGAGGATCTCCTCAATCCCATCATCATGTCTGGGGACATGATGATGACATGATGATGATGGGAGACTGGGGACTCAGAGGCGGACTCATCCATTACCCAGGCCGAAGTCACTGAGGTGGTTAGAAAGCTCCTCGGTGGCAAGGCTCCTGGGGTGGATGAAATCCGTCCTGAGTACATTAAGTCTCTGGATGTTGTGGGACTGTCTTGGCTGACACACCTCTGCAACATCGCGTGGCGATCGGGGACAGTGCCTCTGGATTGGCAGACCGGGGTGGTGGTCCCTCTGTTTAAGAAGGGGGACCGGAGGGTGTGTTCCAACTATAAGGGGATCACACTCCTCAGCCTCCCCAGTAAGGTCTATTCCAAAGTACTGGAGAGGAGAATTCGACCGATGGTCAAACCTCGGATTCAGGAGGAGCAGTGTGGTTTTCGTCCTGGTTGCGGCACACTGGACCAGCTCTACACGCTCCATCGGGTGCTCGAGGGTTCATGGGAGTTCGCCCAACCAGTCCACATGTGTTTTGTGGATCTGGAGAAGGCGTTTGACCATGTCGCTCGGGGCACCCTGTGGGGGGTGCTCCGGGAGTACGGGGTCTGGGGTCCTTTGCTAAGGGCTATCCGGTCCCTGTACGACCGCAGCAGGAGCTTGGTCCGCATTGCCGGTAGTAAGTCAAACCTGTTTCCAGTGCACGTTGGCCTCCGCCAGGGCTGCCCTTTGTCACCGGTTCTGTTCATTATTTTTTATGGACAGAATTTCTAGGTGCAGCCAGGGTGTAGAGGGGATCTGGTTTGGGAACCACAGAATCTCGTCTCTGCTGTTTGCGGACGATGTGGTTCTGTTGGCTTCGTCAAATCAGGGCCTTCAGCGTGCACTGGGGCGTTTTGCAGCCGAGTGTGAAGCGTCTGGGATGAGAATCAGCACCTCCAAATCTGAGACCATGGTTCTCGACCGGAAAAAGGTGCATATTGGCGGTCACATGACTTTTTTTGTTATGAAGACTCTCCAGCCAAGTCGTGCATCTCCTCATAAGTACGTAGGTTCTTGGCAGCACGTGTGTGTAATTCTATATACCAGAATAATGGTGAACTCTTTGAAAGTCCAGAAAAATGTCAGGTTTCTTTCTAAAAGAGAGAGGGAAAGAATCAAGAAAGTTATCATTGCAAATATCAGTCAGGCCTTGAATAACTTTGCTGAGAACCAGGACGGTGTATTATCTCCCCTCAGGGGAGTGTTTACACAGTGTTGGCAGAGGTGGTGTTGCCAGATGGGCAGTGTTACCAGACTGGGTGGTTTTGAATTTTATTTTGCAGGTAGAAATGGCTTTGTGCTGGTTTGGGATCCATTTGGTGGGTTTGAAAAAATACACTAGCGTGTTGCCCGTGGAGATCTTGATTGGGTAAAAAATAGGTGGGGGAGGGGTGGTCTGTGGATATTAAGACACGCTCCTCCTTTACACAGCATTTGCAGCACATTTGTTTCATCCGCTCATGCATTTTTAAAATTCTGCTCAGCGGTCCTCTGTGCTGGACTTGAAGCAGACAGACACCAAGCTGATTGTTGCGTTTGATAAAGCTCAGTGTTTGTAGTTATTCTAGAGTATATAAGCTTTACCTCACAGAGATAACATTTGTCATCCAATATTGAATCGAGTTAAATGGACTCATAAATTACAATCACTTAGTTGAGCTTACTATTATGTTTAATATTGCTTGGAAGAAAAGGTCAATTGGCAGTGGATCATGTCCCAGCAGTGCAGATAAACCACACACTGATAATTCAGCAGCCTTTTTATGAGTGTTTTAAGCTCTGTGAACAGAAAAAAATCAACTGCACTTAAAGGCGTTGCAAGATATGCATCAGCTCCTGTTTATGTTTTCGCCCCTTTGATATCCTTAATGCAGTGTTTAAAGTGCATGGTAGCCAGGTTGCAGATAAACCACTAAATGCCCTAAAGGGAAACATAATAAAAGGCTTTTCCCACCAAAAAAGTCCAAAGTGCATTTGCCCACTCTGCACAGCAACAGTGGAGCACTTGTGCAAACTGAACCATCAGCGAGGGTGGCAAGCCTGGCAAAGTAGCTCATCAAAAGGTACGGAGCGGTGGGTGGGGAGGTGATGGTGAAATTGACGGTGTGGTAGAAAGCGGATAATGGATGTCTTGCATGATTTTTTCATGCAGTATACATATGCCGTTTGCAAGTTGGGCACTTGCTGAAATTGCAGAAAATGTCACCCGAGGATTCAGAAATGCAGCAGGGTCGTGTCCGCGGCCCCTTTATGTTCACATTGTGTAATGACTGGTCCGATTTGATATATGTGTTTTTGTACACACCTGTGTGCCAGAATCCAGTCCAACCCTTCAAAGGAATACTCTTGTGAAAATCTAAGCATTTTATCATCAACTTTACAACAGTTGGCTTTGCATTTGAGTAGAAATCCAGAATCGGGGAAACCCAAAACGCCATAGTTGTCCAGTGAGTGAGTGAATGCAACATGGCATCTTGACAGGTTATCCTCATGAATAATTTGTAAAAGTAATGCACAAAAATTTCTACATATCCAATATATTCGTCAGCTTGCAGGCGATGATGACACTGTCAAAAACAAGATGGTAGATTTTCCATCTTAAAAAAGGCAGAAATTGGTATTATTATTATTGTTATTCTAATCCAAATTCCAACCTGAACCCTAATGTGCTTTTCTGAACATGAAATGTGAAATGCATGTTGCATTGTCCAAATTCGCAAGGATGTGCACGAAGTATCATGCACACCTGTGGCCTTGAAAAGGCATGTTTTGATGTTGGAAAAAACCTGCAGCTGTATGGAGAATGGATCTCCGTACAGTCTGGTCCATAAGTATTTGGACATCGCGGTTCATTTTGTTTCTGTACACTGCCTCGATAGAGTTGAAATTCAACAATTGTGATGTGCTTGTAGAGTCTGTGCACAGTTCATTTTTTGCCTGTTGCATCACCAGTTATACAGCTTCATGGCAGGGTGGCACAGAGGATTATTTGATTAAAAATAAGGTATGAAATTTCATCTACAGTTTGCTGGAAGGCACATGGGAGAGCCAATCCTAGATTAGATCTGTTTTCTTGTATGAAAGTCCTTTTCTGTTAAAGTACTTATGGACGTGACTGTATCTGTCAGTCTACTTGTTCCTCCCGACACCTTTGGGAGGCACTCTGACTTTCAGCAGGGGTGCCTGGAGTTAAATTTTCAAGGAAAAAAGTAGGTGTGCACACCCCATGAGATATGCCTGTGGTGATGGCAGATGAACAACATGCAAAAAAGTGTTGGGCTACCAAAATGTAGATCTGGGTTTTATTACACAATACCTGCTTGTGTCCTTGGACAAGAAACTTTATCTGCATTGTCTCAGTCCATCCAGCTGTAAAAGGGTATCCACCTTGGTTTGGGGAAGTAATTTGCATTAGACTCTTGTTATGTCCATGAGGAGTCATAAACGCTAAGCCTCTTCGTGCTATGGAATCCAGGGATAAACACGGACACCGATGACTCTTCGTTGGACTTTCTTTTTTTTCATTCATCAAGGTGAAATTTTGTTATAATCATGACATTGATGTGGAGTCATATCCCCAGCCCAAATACGAGGTCTGTTAGAAAAGTATCTGACCTTTTTATTTTTTTCAAAAACTATATGGATTTGAATCATGTGCGCTTGCATCAGACAAGGTTGAACCTTCATGTGCATGCGTGAGTTTTTTCACGCCTGTTGGTTGCGTCATTCGCCTGTGGGCAGGCTTTGAGTGAGCACTGGTCCACCCCCCTCGTCGGATTTTTATTGTTTAGGAATGGCGGAGCAACTGCCGCTTTGTTCCATGAAAACTTTTTCAGAAACTCTGCCAAACAGCCAGATGGAAACCATTTGGAAGATTCAGATGGCTTTCGGTGAAGATTCTGTCGGTATCACACGGATTAAGGACCATTAAAACTGGATTAAAAACGGCCCACGGCGGCGGAGGGCGCACCGCGCCCCGAGCGGCCATCGACAGGCTGGAACGAGCAGATCACTTCCAAATTTAAGGCTCTGTTGATGCAGGATGTCGTGTGACTAGCAGAGAAGTTTCAGAAGAGGTTGGGATCAGCACTTTATCGGCACATTCCACTGTTAAAGGAGATTTTGTAATGAAAGACGTGCGGACGGATTCGCGCATCGCGACGCAGCCGCTCATGGTGCGGGACAAACAACACCTCCGTGTTGGAAGTCTCACAGGACAAGTTGGAACATGCCCAGCTGTTAAACAATTTCTCGGATACTCACTCGACTGAAAAGCCACCGAGGTGTTGTTTGTCCCGCGCCATGAGCGGCTGCATCGCGACGCGCAAATCCGTCTGCATGTCTTTCATTACAAAATCTCCTTTAACAGTGGAATGTGCCGATAAACTGCTGATCCCGACCTCTTCTGAAACTTCTCTGCTAGTCACACGACGTCCTGCATCAACAGAGCCTTAAATTTGGAAGTGATCTGCTCGTTCCAGCCTGTCGATGGCCGCTTGGGGCACGGTGCGCCCTCCGCCGCCGTGGGCCGTTTTTAATCCAGTTTTAATGGTCCTTAATCCGTGTGGATACCGATAGAATCTTCACCGAAAGCCATCTGAATCTTCCAAATGGCTTCCATCTGGCTGTTTGGCAGGGTTTCTGAAAAAATTTTCATGTAACAAAGCGGCAGTCGCTCCGCCATTCCTAAACAATAAAATCCGACGAGGGGGGTGGACCAGTGCTCACTCAAAGCCTGTCCACAGGCGAATGACGCAACCGACAGGCGTAAAAAAACTCACGCATGCGCACGAAGGTGCAAGCGCACGTGATTCAAATCCATATAGTTTTTGAAAAAAATTAAAAGATCAGATACTTTTCTCACAGACCTCGTAAGTGTACGTCAGCACCGTTTGCCCAATTTGGATGCAATTACTGTCAAATTATTTGACTGGGTGGTTGCTGTCCAGGTCCCAAGACAATCCTGCCGTGGGATGGATCCAGACCTGGCTTAAATGTTAACTGCAAGCCAGCATTGTGCATCAGCTCATATTTATTGTTTGCTTTTAACTCTAATAAGGTGTAACAGACACCTAAGAAAACAAAACCATTGTTGACATGTATCAAAAATAACTACTTATATAAAATGTTGTGTTTTTGTTGTCTTAATGCCTGCAAATGTTGTAAATAACAAGAAAATGGTTTGTAATGTTAAATGTGAACAACTCCCCCCACCCTCCGTTGTGATCGTGTGGAACCGCCAATGAATGAGCAGCCTTTTTTGATGGGTTACCAGCTGATAGGCCGCTAACCCTATGTCATGGTGTGGTGTCCGTCATAGGCGTTGGCATTGTCTGTTTATTGCGATATCTCAAAAACTTTCTGATAACTTTTTTCTAATTTCGCAAGGGCGTAATATGGGTCCCGTCTAAAAATCATATTTGTAGATTCGTTTGTTTGCAAATGGCGACCATTTTTATGCCAAAGATAGCAATTTTGAGCACTTAAAGCCAATTTTCTCAAAAACTGATCTTTTTTTCCTAATTTGTCAAGGGCGTAATATTGACATCATATTTCACATCAAAAAATTATAGTCATAGATTTGTGTGTTTGGAAATGGCAACCATTTTTATGCCGAAAATGGCCATTTTGTCTTGGGCTTTAATTGAACTGGTAACCCACAGGCCCCATGGCACTCAAGTTTAGGTTCTGGGTTTTATTTTTTATTTTCAGAACTGTTGTGCAGATGTTAAATACTTAGATGGACCTGAACTCAGACTGTGTATGAGGTCGCACATTTTTGCCTTTTGCACTGACTGTCGTTTTGTTTAGAAACTGATACTGTATGCAAAACCAAGTGTGAGTATTCATTTGTCTCAGGCGAGACAGGGATTTTAAACACCGTGGTTTGTTGGTGGCAGTTTTTTTTTTGTTGTTTTTTGTTCTCTGAGCTGTTTGAGGCGCCGGTGGAGTTTACTCACTCGCTTTTCCTGCATTTCCTTTGGGATACAACAGTTGGGGAAAAAAGTCTCAAGGTGCCTGTGTGAGGCTTTAGATGTGACTCTGGGATGGTAAATATTTAGAGAGCAAACATTTTGATACCAGCAGCAGGATTACAGTTGAGGGGAACGCATTTTTCTAAGAATGAAAATGTCAGTGTATCACACCACGTAATGCTCCACGTTTGATTTTTTTATTTTTACGCCAGTTCAGGAGCTGAAATCCCAAAGAGCAAATCAGTTTGTGTTCTCCATTCCGTCTCGTTTCCACGCGGTTGGCTCACGGAGGCTTGTCGCTTTTGTTTGGAAAGCATCCCATTTATCAGCGGCGTTTGGTTGCCGCTCACAAACAAGCAGAAGATTTGTTCTGCTTCTTCACCTTGTTGCCTTTGCAGAGGGAAGGTGCCAGAGGTGGATGTTACACGTGTCAGCTGCTATCTGCCTCATTTACTTAGTTGCTGAATATTCATGGCGCCGGGTCGCGGTGTCAGGTTTCAACCAACCATGCAGAGAGACCCTGGAGCACTAACGTTCATTGAGCTCAGTCCTCGCACACGCCGCCATTGTTTCAGCTCAGATATTCAACATAAAGTCCAGATATGTTTCATATTTTCTCACAGTTGTTTCACTGTCCTCAGGCGTCCTATAATGTCGTGCTGATGTGACAGATGATGGTGGAATGGACTTTGTTGCAAAACTAATCACAAATATTCACTCTCCTGCTTGATCGCCCACCTCCCACTCCCACTTCCCTTACCAAAAAATAGTACTGATAAGTATATAAAAAGTAAATTGGAAGTATACTTGAAACATACTTGCATGTACTACTTTTTGGTAAGGGTTATCCAAACAGCTTCCACACATAAGACAACTATTTTTTAGCTTATCTAAACCAAAGGTCTGATGAGCTGTTGTCATGGTGAAGCGTCTGTCAGTCCACAATTCATAGAAATTGTTTTTTTGTCTTTCAGTTCTTGATTGGTTTTGATTCCGATTGCTTTGTTTGCTTCTTCTAACCACTGATCACAGGCCTTCCTTGAAGAATTTTGAGACTTTTGGTAGTTCATTCATTCATTTTTTGCTGCTTATCTGGGTCCAAGTCGCGGTGGGAGTAGACCAAGCCAGGTCATCCCACACTTCCTTATCGTCGACCAGCTCCTTTAACTGTTAATCCAGGGAATCTCCAACATGTCCTGGGTCTTCTCTGCGGCCTCCTCCCAGTTGGATGTGCCTGAGGGCATCCTCACCAGATGCCCGAATCACTTCAGTGCGAAGAAGCGGCCACTCTACTCAGAGTTCCTCCCGGACAGTCAAACTTTTCAATCTGTCCTGGAGTGTAATGCCACGTTCACACCGGGCGCGGCGCGAGTGACTGCAGCCACAGGTTGCCATGTAATCCCTACGTAAAGACGCGTTTTGGTGCTAAACCGCGCAGCGCGACGCGATGGACGCGAGTGCAGCGATGCGAGTGAAGCGATTTTGAGCGTTTTGCGTGTTTGTGGCGCAGTATTGCGTCACGTCACGTTGCCCTCCTCCCCAAGTTCAAAAATCTGAACTTTTTCGTCTCGTCGTGCTGCGATGACCAATCAGGGACTGAATATGTAGTGACGTGGAGATGTCTGGAGTTTGACTGAAGATGTGAACATGTCCTGTCTCTGGTAGCAGCCTGTGAGCAGGTCTTATGTGTCTTTTGTCCTTTATTTCACAATCATGACAGAGTTTTTGGAGGGAACAGCAGCACCACAGCAGCGGGGAGCGGAGTTTCTTTTTCTTTTTCTTTTACGTGCACGCGCGTGCATGAATCGTCCTGGAGATTATTTTACTTATTAACTACAAAGCTGTATAATAACACAAATGGTGACTGGTTTCTAAACACAATTATGACAGTTTTTGGAGCGAGCAGCAGCCCTACGTGCAGCAGCGGGAGCGGAGCTTTTTCCTTTTCTTTTTCTTTTATGTGCGCGCACGCGCGAATTGTCCTGGAGATTATTTTACTTATTAACTACACAGCTGTATAATAAAGCAAATGGTGACTGGTTTCTAAACACAACTATGACAGAGTTTTTTGGGGGGAAGAGCCAGCTGCTGGAGCAAGCAGTGGAGTTTCTTTATTATTTTTTTTTTATTATTATTTACATGTGCACACGCGAACGGGACAGTTGATCCTCAAACTGGCTCCCGCAGAGGTGGAACGACCGCTGAAAGCGGCCGTCACCCAGACACAGCTCCTGGAGCAAATAATGATACTCTCTGTATTGGGAGCTTTCCACAGCAACTCGCTCCGTGTGATCAAGGTCCGTCATGTTAGCTTGACTGACAACCGGAGCCGGCGAGCGGAATGGAAGCTCCTCCTATTTGATGACGCACCGGGGTGAATTTTCGCAGCGAAAGTCCACCCAAGCAGAGCGACACACCGGGCGAAGGAGGCGTGTCCGTCGCCTGGCGACCCACGCTAATTTGTAGCGTCTGATCGCGCCCGGTGTGAACGCGGCATAAACCCAGATACCCGATGGAAGAATCTCATTTCAGTACCCAACATTTATGATCAAAGGTGAAGATCGACTGATAAATTAAGATTCTCATCTTCTGGCTTGTCTTTCTTCACCATGATGGCCCAGTGCAATGTCCGTAAAATATCAAATCACCAGCATAAGATACCATTCAAGAAAATGTACTCATTGTAAAGATTTTGGAAGAAAACTCCAATTACCAGCAAAAACATTTACAACAGTGTATAAGTTGTGATTCCCTCAAGACAGTTTGCACATTGCTGCAAATGTTCCTCCTGGTTCTTTTTCTATTCAGAAGTGTATTTACACAATAGTGTAAACATGCTCCGTGACCTGATCCCGGATAAGCGGTTGAAGATGAGTGAGTGAGTGTATACATGCTTAAATGACTCTAAATGCTAAAACTTTATTTACAGCGTGCTGTCATTTTCTTCAGCTGTGTAGTGTGGAGAATTAGTTCAGAGAATAAAAATGGATGAGCACCACATCATTGACGCTCTGCTTCCAAAATATTATGACATTATTACATCAGAGCCAAGGACATAATAAAATAACCAGCGTTTATTTATTTGTCTGTCTGTCTGTTAGCAGAATTACATCAAAATTTGTACCATGGATAGATATTAGGGCATGGAAGACCACTAAATTTTGGAGGTGATCAGAATTCTTGACTTATAAATGATGCCAGAGACCCCATTTACCCTTCCTTCCCCCCACTCCCACAAAGTACAGACTGATCATCCCTGTACTGTTCATCTGCATGCCTGCACAGCCCCATTCCACTATTACTACTGTTTGACAGTAAAATTTGTAAGCTTTGCCCATTTGTCTATTTGACCCCGTTACTTCTTACATAAGTATTTTTCCCTTTTCTTATTAGTGTTTTTTATGCTGCTATTACTTCTTACAGAATTTATTTATTTTATTGATGTTTATGCACCAATGACACCAGATCAAATTCCTTGTATGTGAGAACTTACTTTGCAATAAATTCGATTCTGATTCTGACTCTGGATTAAGATTTTTACTTTATGTAGACTTGAAGGATTACGTCAAAACTACCTCATGGATTCTCACCAAATTTGCGCCACAGATAGACATTAGGACATGGAATTTTTTGGAGGTGATCCAGATCTGGATTGGCAGATGACAGAAATCTCGGATTGCTCTTGTTTACCTGATATTTTGGGCTGTAACCTCGTGATCTGTCGTGCAGGGTTGAAAGGATACAGTGCAAGTCCATTTGGGGCATGTCCAAGTCCACTTGGCTACAGTATTATCAGATTGTCATCTTCCCTTTAAGATCTAGGTGAACCTGGTGCATTGTTATTTAGATGGTAAACGCAATTTAGTGTCTCGTTCTTGTTTCAAACTAAAGTTACTAAAATTTTTGTATTTTATCCTCAATAGGTTTGAGTTTTATTTCATGTTGAATTTTTGAAGTCCTGCTCATGTGGATGCACGTTGTTTTCAGCCGTTGCTGCAGGGCATCAGATTGAGCTGTGTTAACGTGGACATGGTCTGAGGCTATCTGGGACAAGAAGAAGAAGACACGAAGCAGCAGAGCGGCTATCACCTCATATTCTGCAGACATACCTACTTACTCCTTCTGACACCTCTGGGATGCGCTCCAACTCCCTCTGGGGATCTCACTGCCTCTTTACCGTTTCTCGTACATACCCTCTTCTTCGAGGAAACCACACCAAATTCCTTGTGCATTACAAGAGGTTTTGCGAAGCCCCTGCCATTGCATGGGCCTTGTCTAGTCTAGACTCGGGTGGCAGTTGTAGAGCTGTGGTGCAGGGTCAGACTCCCTGTGCATGGCAGTGAGTGTCTCATTAAATATGCGTTTCCTGTGTTAGCATAAAACCCAGCTGCTCTTTGTTCCCCGCGTATCTGAAACACAACCTCCGCAGGTTGGACCCGTTTACTTTGACACTGTCAATACGGGTAGTGCTGCAGATTAATAATTTGCAGGGTGTTACAATGAGATCCTTGGTGGAGGAGAGGGATGAGAGTGTGGCTGCAGCAGAGGAATTTAATCCTCTGTCATCTACCCTTTGATTAGTATTGATTGGTTTGGCTGAATTGGCCTTTTGAATGGAGGTTGCATCAAATAATCTCTCATTCTTGTCTCTTGATTCCATTGGCGCCGGAGAACGATTGCATCAGCGGCTTTGTGAGCACAATGCCGCATGCTGAAACGTTTCCTGTGAGGGCCAGAAACACAGAAAGGTTTTCTTGCCGCTTGAAGAAGCAGAGGGGAAAGTTGACCTCCCAGGTAATTGTGACAAACATAGCCGAGGGGGAGATCCGGGTGCCCTGCTCCCCTTCTCACTGTGATGGCAAAAACAAAAGGAAAACTCACTGCATTTGTAATTTATATGGACGTGACTCTTTTCCCAGACAAATCCAATAATTCACTGCAGCTCAGAAGCCCCCCATCACCCCGTGCACGGATGACACGGTCTGCTGTGTCGCTACTACTTTGCTTCAGAAGCAGGCAGCAGCTAGAGTGTAATGACGAAATGGAAAAGTTCCAGAGCACTGAACATTCACACGCACAAAGTATTTAGAGATCGCCACCAAAGAACTCCCCGCGATACGCTCTCAGCTCCTTCCAATGAGAGACTGAACACTTTGATTATGTTTGCCAATATCCAAACGTCTCCCAAATGGACTTCTGCTTCGGCACAGTGCAAAGCGTGCACGTTTGTCCTGCCAAAGCGGCAATGGTGGTATTATTTAAGACTATTTTTTTTGTGCCCATGCAGGATTTAGTGCAGACCTTTTGTGGCATCCTCGTTTCAGTTCACGGGGGCTGAGTCTTGTCTATGAAGTGATTAGGGGTCGTTTTGAGTATTTGCAAAGCATTGTCAATCATGTTAAGAGCAGGTGTTTTAGGCACGTTAGCTCGTTAAATTAAGAAAAACTTCAGCTGTTTTTGCTTCTTGAGCTTTGATTTGACGCTGGAGAATGGGAGTGTTTTCAGTGGAAAGCAGATTAATGATTGATTAGAGAAGCAAAGCTGCTTCAAGTCTTGCTCTGAGGACATTAATAATGAAGAGCACTTTCAGCACTTCGGTGGCATATGGAAGACAAGAGTCACTGTCACCTGAATTTACTCACATTTAGCAAACTGTATTGTCCCCTGCCCTGTGGAAGGGGGCATTACAATGTCTTGCATCTATTTATGTGTCCATTACACTCCCTTGTTGCCACAATGACGTATCAAAGCTCTAGGCATTGTTTTTAGAGCCCATCTGATACAGATGTTTTTGGAGTGGTTGCTACCGATACCGGTACGATGGCTTAATAAATTTATAACACCAATATATCTGCTGATATAAAAATTGGCAGTGATTCATCACATTTCAATGTGAAACCCTTATGACAAAGGAAAGCAATTGACACTTGATGTTATACAGTTTAAACATGAACTTTATCATAAATAACTAAAATAACCTACAACCAACCAGCATACACATTGCCTTCACAAAGATTGGTAGTCACCATCTCATCTATTTTTCGAATGCTTAGCTAGTGTCATTGCAACCACTTATTACTGCAAAATGCCCACTCTGAAACTGAATGGCAGCTGGTCGCTTTGCCTCTGTCTCTTGTTGCTAATGTGACTAAGGGGTGATAGGGTCCCAGCCATGCTTGACAACATTGTAAACAGTGCAGTTGCAAAATGACATTTATTTTGAAAAAATAATGCTGATACTGATATGTTTATGTAATGCTCATATCGGCCGATCCCGATATATCGGTTTGGCTCTGACGGGTTCTATATGGGATACACTTGTTTTCTGGCTCAAAATGTTGATCAAGTTTGCACATGAGCATGCTGACCCTTGCAATAGTTAAAAGTAGTTCATGGGTTCAGAGTGACAGTAACTGCAATAACACTTTCTTATTGGCTATAGATGCTATCCAGACCAAAGTCTTGGGTGAGTACTCTGTCATTCTTGTGACCAATCTAAAACAAGCCACAGTCAAAACCTTGTCGTAGTGATAATCCATCAATGCTTCCAGGCATTTCTTTCATATGGATATGCAGGCTGTCTAACACAAGTTCACATTTGAGCACACTGTGACCCTTGTGATCTACATAAAAGTTCATTAACATCAGTGCCATAAAGCCTGCACATAACATTGCAGTGCTTTGAGATTAAAATTATTTTATCGTGAAACATTCAGGGAAGTATTTTATAACTAGTAGCTTTACACATTTCACTTATTGCTGGCAGCAGCAAAGACAAAGCAGTTTGGAGTTTTTCTCATGTATACCAGTTACACAAAATGCATAGTGGTTGTCAGTGCTGCAAAAGAAAAATGTATAATATTGGACCAAGAAAGCCCCGTGCATGAGCATTTTAAACCGTAAATGTATTGCTTGCAGACAACTGGTAACTAGGTTGCTTGCTTACTTCTGTCTACAACTCGAGGTGCCTATTGTAATGTTTTGCTGATGCCAGTAGTATCCACGCAATAAGTTGTTTCCATGTGGAAGCACTAAATAAGATCAGAGTGAAGTTGTGACCTATGTGCCAGCCTCCGTTTGTGATAATTTAGCGATGTCCCAAGCCGATCCACAGGATCAGTGTGTGGGCTGGTCCTTGCATTTTGTGCAGTACGAGTCCCCGCTTCCTGAAGCTGGATATTTTCATGAATATGTTTGTTTATCCTGGATTTACCTGCAGTCATGCAAAGCGTGCCTGTGTTAAATGCTGCTCTCACACACAGATGCAGCCAGTAACCAGTGAGTCTCTGCAGCTGCTTCAGTTAACAGAGCAAAATCACAGCAACTGGAGCAGAGCCACTTTTAATATTTATTTCAGCTTCATTTTCAATTATACTGTGTCTGTAAGGTGCCACGCTGGTTTAAAATGACATTTAAACATCATTGTTTTGTTGTTGATGGTCTGGAAGCGGGTGTGAAGGGGTGAGGAGAGAGCATGGCGTGGAGTAAGTTGATGTTGGCAGTCAGAGCAGAGCCAGGTTAGTTTAAAAACCCAGAACGCTGACAGGAAACCAGAAAATACTGTGTGAGGTTCGGTTTTTCCCCTAATTTAAAGGCTGTGGCTGTAATGTCACAAAGGAGTTCTTTGAGGTGACAGTTGCTCTGATCAATGACATCCAGCTGTAAAATAATGGGCCCTATCTTTGATCTGGTGCAAAGCAGCACACAGTGCAGTGCAGGTGTAAGTTTTGCACACGTTTCCCTTTTCATGTAGGGAGCAAGTATATTAAATTAGTAAATTACAAAGTTTTCTGTGATATACACAGATTTAGATATTACCGATATATACCGGTATATCTAAATACTGTACGTCTGTATTTAGATATACCATACGCCAGCAGGGGTTCCCAGGGATGCACATAAGACATCAATACTACAACTAGGCGTGTCACTATAAATGTTTCTGCTGGATGATATATTGTCCCGGAAATACGTTTGGTGAATTATATTTATATTATCTTAACTTTAAACTGTTTTATGCAACTGAATGTGCAGCTTTGAAGAAATAAGAACTTTTAATTCTAAAGAGTATTCAGCCACTGGAACATGGAAAAAATATTGAAATGTCCACAGTAAATAACATTTATAAACAACAACAAATAAGAGACTTTCAGGTTGTGTTATCATAGCTCTTACTTATATAAACAAAGGGGGTTCTAAAAAGTAAGCATTGATTTGGCTCACCTCTCTCATTCTACTTAAATCCACCATGTTCCAACAGCCATGCAGTTATGTGTGGCTTTCATGTTCACTCTAACTTTCTGAACATTCTGATTGGAATTACATTTTCTAGAAAAATACCTGTTAGCATCAATTATCACGTCATCTTCACGTCACCTGCTTCATTGTTGCTTTGTGTGTGGCTGAGTAGCCTGAGCCATACCCTTAGTGAGTCTTTGACAGAGGCGGTAGCAGCAGCAGTCAGCAAGAGAGAGAAAAATGTGTCTCCATACATATTTTCTGTTTATTCTTCTTAACCCTCTGTCATGTTTCCACTACCAATTCCCACCACCCCCACCCAAAAATCTCCCCCACCTCCATGTACAAAAATTTGCCTATTCGAGGACATGCTCACGTATGCACAGCGTATATTTGAGTGTGTGTTGAAATAGAAATGGGCATGTGTGGCTTTGTTTCTGACTGTAGTGTATTGCGGAACCTACATGTATGTTCTTCCCCAGCTGTGGCCAGTACCCATTTGTCGCTGGGTGGACTGAGACAATGTAGATAGTGTCTTCTCCATGGACACAAACAGGTAGTGTGAGCGGGATTCAAACCCAGGTGTACATATTGGCAGGCCCGTTCCTTATCCACTCAGCCACCTACTATACAACCTACATGTAGACACAAGAAAACTTGCAGAATTAATGAAAAAGCACAGCATGTGGCACATTGTTTATACAGACAGGACAAATGCAGTGAGAATGTGGTAGTCAAAACCATACTGTTTATTCTGGCATCATGTTGTTGTTGTTCCGGATATGGCCAGATTCAGATTGTATTTTGGCACAAGTTTTATGCTAGATGCCCTTTTTGATGCAACACCTGTTTTACCTGGAGAAACACACACAGTCCCAGGGGTTTCGAAGACGTCGCTCATCCAAGTACTAACTATGCCCCGCAATGTTTAGCTTCTGAGATCTGACAGGATCAGGCTTACACAGAGCAGACTGGCTGCATTCTGGCATCATGTTGTAAGCAAACAAAATAAAAATCAGAAAAATGATTCAGCTCATGCTTGTATATGTTGTACGATAAATCAATCCGGGTACCGCTACCTGGACCTGGATAAGCAGTACAAAATGGGTGAATGAACTCTGGTTATCTTCCCTCCCTGGGTTGGCAGGCAGGGAGCACGAAGACAAGGCCTGATGCGAGATGGTGTTGATCAGGTGTTTGGGGAAGGTGGAGGTTTTGCAGGAATGAGGTGTTCAGTTGCTTCACCTCAGGGAATTAGGGTTGATGACTGCTGCTCCTGCTCATGCACTGACACTGACAGTGCACAGAATCGCTATGCACCGTGCACTTTAGATCTTGCAACATAGATCGCCAAAATAAGGAGAAAGCACTGCATGATCTAAAACAATGGAACCATTCTTCAAGAGACAAGAGATATTTGGTTTTAATCTGAGGAGGAACAGATTGGCTTTATTTCAAACATTTCACACTTACTGATTTGAGTCTATGCTCCAAGTATGAGCAGTTTAATCTACCCATTAAGAATTCACAGTTTTTGGTGCCATATTTTATTGCACATGGTTGTGCTTAGTGTTTGAGTGCTGACTTTGGAGTCAGAGGAGTCAGTGGTGCCAAAACACATCAAAGATGGAGGATGAGGAGAGGGGGAAAGGAAGAAGATGAGATGTTTTTGGCAGCGTTGCAGGCTGCATTCTGTGTGTCTGTCAGGCTCCATGTCATCCTGCCATTGTTCGGGCCAAGACTCAGCTCAGGCTTTCATTGTTCTGCACACAGATCTGCAGCTCCAGCTTGTTCCGCCCAGTATCTGCACACTTTGTCAGCTTTGTAAAATTGAGTGTCACGCTTGTGTCAGTGCTCAGTAGGTGCCAGCAGCGATAAGGTCTGCCACTTCTACTGTTGCATGTATGCATTCACACAAACTCTCCCCCTCATCATGGTGGCTTGGAGAAGTGATCTCCTGAACTGACCTGCAGTGTCAGTGTTGGCATTTTATGGTGGACAGCACACTGATGTCTCTTTCTTCAGTTTTTCCAGCTGTCATTAAGGGTTTGTTTCTCACTGATTAAGCTGTGCTACTCTGAAAGGAATCATGATGCTGTGAGTGAGTCACTCCAGTTTTAAGTAGCAAAGTGACACTTTTTGAAAACGCCCTCCAGAGCGCATGAATCCAATATCACTGGAGGCCATTCTGTGTGGAGTTTGCATGTTCCCCCTGTGTTTGTGTGGGCTTCCTCTGGGTGTTCCAGCTTCCCCCCACCTCTAAATACATGCAGATTAGGTGGATTGGAAACTTGCAGTGTGTTAGTATGTTTGTCTGTCTATATGTGGGCCTGTAATAGACTGGCAGATTGTCCAGGGTGTATCCTGCCCCTCGCCCAGGAGCCGCTGAAATAGTCTCCAGCCCCCAGTCACCCTTAAGTGGAATAAGCGGGAATAGAAAAGGAATGAATGAATGAACGAATTGGTGTGTAACTGGAGAAAAAACACACACGTTCATGAGAATGGAGCATATTAAAAGCAGACAGCCTCTGCTGTTCACACACTGTATACGTGGTCTGTCCATAAAGTAACGGTCCTTTTTATTTTTTTAAAAACTATATGGATTTCATTCATATGTTTTTACGTCAGACATGCTTGAACCCTCGTGCGCATGCGTGAGTTTTTCCACACCTGTTGGTGACGTCATTCGCCTGTGAGCACGCCTTGTGGAAGGAGTGGTCCCGCCCCCTCGTCGGATTTTCATTGTCTGGAAATGGCGGAATGAAAAGGACTTTTTTCCATCAGAATTTTTTCAGAAGCTGTTAGAGACTGGCACCTGGAAACCATTTGAAAAAGTTATCTGGCTTTTGGTGAAAATTTTACGGGCTTCACAGAGAATAAGGACTTTAACTACAGCTTTAAGGACCCCTTTAAGGACGGTTGGTGCGCCGTGCTCCGAGCTGCGACGTCGCCGCACAAACCACTGGATCATTTCTAAGCTGATGGCTCTGTGGATACGAGACCGTCGTGTGCTCTTTCTCTGGTTATCACAAGAGCTGGACATCAGCCATTTTCCGGCAGATTTCACTTTTAACAAGATTTTGTCATGGAAAGCCACGCAGAGGCTTCGCGCGTCACGACCGATTCGCTGATGAAGCAAGACAAAGGAACACCTCCGTTTCGGAGTGTTAGAGGACAAGTTGGGACATGTCCAGCTCTCCACAAGTTCTCTTATACTCACTCAACTGGTAAGCACTGAAAGCCGAGGTAGGCATGTCCAAACTTGTCCTCTAACACTCCGAAACGGAGGTGTTCCTTTGTCTCGCTTCATCAGCGAATCGGTCATGACGCGCGAAGCCTCCGCGCGGCTTTCCATGACAAAATCTCTTGTTAAAAGTGAAATCTGATGGAAAATGGCTGATGTCCAGCTCTTGTGATAACCAGAGAAAGTGCACACGACGGTCTCGTATCCACAGAGCCATCAGCTTAGAAATGATCCAGTGGTTTGTGCTGTGACGTCGCAGCTCGGAGCGCGGCGCACCAACCGTCCTTAAAGGGGCCCTTAAAGCTGTAGTTAACGTCCTTATTCTCTGTGAAGCCCGTAAAATTTTCACCAAAAGCCAGATAACTTTTTCGAATGGTTTCCCGGTGCCAGTCTCTTACAGCTTCTGAAAAAATTCTGATGGAAAAAAAGTCCTTTTCATTCCGCCATTTCCAGACAATGAAAATCCGACGAGGGGGCAGGACCACTCCTTCCACAAGGCGTGCTCACAGGCGAATGACGTCACCAACAGGTGTGGAAAAACTCACGCATGCGCACGAGGGTTCAAGCATGTCTGACGTAAAAACATATGAATGAAATCCATATAGTTTTTTAAAAAAATAAAAAGGACCGTTACTTTATGGACACACCACATATATGCAGAGTGCCAGTTTGTGCACTGCTCCCTGGTGCAGCTCGATGCACGTCTGGTTACAAGCACAGAAATAATTACTTCACAATATCAGACAGATGAGGACAGAATATACACACTGATCTGTCTCGCTGAGATAATTCAGTAGATGTGAGTGTGTGCCTGGTCTTCTCTGTACCCTGTAAGCCTCAGATCAGTGTCTGAGAGTCTGTTGATCTCAATGGGGGAAAAAACACTTTTCACTACTTTTTCCCAGTGGTCGTGGTGTTCAGGATGTCCTGTTCCTGAAAATGCAACATAAATAAAGTTATTATTATCCTCTCACCAGGGGATCCTGATAATTTTGGAGAAGAATTTGAAGATGAAAATTTAAGTCTGTTTTCTTTTATTTGTTTCTTTTTATGATTTTTTAATGATGTTGACAAGTGCTGTTTTGTATTTACCAAATGTAACAAAGGAGAGTGAAATTTGTGTGAATAAATTTGATGGTGTTAATGTACTTTTAAACATTCAGCAAAACTTTGTAGTGAATGTAGCAGCAGTGTTGCTCCACCAGCATATGAAAGAGAGCAATGTGCCAGTGCACTGAATCGGGTTTAATTTTTCCAATATCATCAACCAAAAAAACAAAACTCCCGCCTTGATCAGACCTAATTCCAGTCCTTTTGATCAGATCTTTTAAGATTCTTTGATAAAAAATATCAGCTCTTAGATGGTATTAGCAGATACTCAATATTATTATATGGCTGCAACCCTACGCGCGCTCTGATTGGCTGATATGGGAACATATCAGACCAGTTACCATGACAATCAGTCTGGAACACGTATCACATTCGTTACAAACCAGAAAGCTTAAAAACACGATTAGAAAACCCAAGTCGGATATGAACATACTCCATAAATACCTAAACATCATCAGAAAAATCACACAGATTGAAAGCTTATCAGCTAACAACCGGACCATCTGTTAGCAGTTCTTCATGGAGGTGAAGTGAGCAGGTCTGGTTATGAGCCATCAGGTGCTTTCATATTCAGGCAGTAACATACGTTTGTGTGTTTACATATACAGTGAGGAAAATAAGTATTTGAACACCCTGCAATTTTGCAAGTTCTCACTTAGAAATCATGGAGGGGTCTGAAATTTTCATCTTAGGTGCATGTCCACTGTGAGAGACATAATCCAAAAAAAAAAACAAAATCCGGAAATCACAATGTATGATTTTTTTAATAATTTATTTGCATGTTACTGCTGCAAATAAGTATTTCAACGACTACACTGTATTAAGGAGAGGATGACCGGGGCCATGTATTGCGAGATTTTGGGGAACAACCTCCTTCCCTCAGTTAGAGCATTGAAGATGGGTTGTGGATGGGTCTTCCAACAAGACAATGACCCGAAGCACACAGCCAGGATAACCAAGGAGTGGCTCTGTAAGAAGCATATCAAGGGTCTGGAGTGGCCTAGCCAGTCTCCAGACCTAAACCCAATAGAAAATCTTTGGAGGGAGCTTAAACTCCGTGTTTCTCAGTGACAGCCCAGTAACCTGGCTGATCTAGAGAAGATCTGTGTGGAGGAATGGGCCAGAATCCCTGCTGCAGTGTGTGCAAACCTGGTGAAAAACTACAGGAAACGTTTGAACTCTGTTGCCTTGGGGCAACTGTTTGTTGTGATTTGGCGCTATATAAAAAAAAAAAAAAAAAAAAAAAAAAAAAAAAAAAATTGATTGATTGATTGATTGATTTTCACAGGTGTTCAAATACTTATTTACAGCAGTAACATCCAAATAAATTATTAAAAATCATACATTGTGATTTCCGGATATTTTTTTTTTAGATGTCTCTCACAGTGGACATGCACCTAAGATGAAAATTTCAGACCTCTCCATGATTTCTAAGTGGGAGAAGTTGCAAAATCGCAGGGTGTTCAAATACTTATTTTCCTCACTGTATATTAGCCTCATAATAAACAAATTATTAACCTCGCTTGCTCAGTCTATACAAGAATATCAGACCCAGCTGTAAGTACAGACTGAGCGTTAGCAAGGTCCGTGCGAAAAAGATGGACCTCGCATACAGACCTCGTGTTCAGTTAATAATCCTTTATTAATGTACTGTAGTCTGATTAGGAAGGTGCTAGACTATTCCACAGGGCGCCATTCGATTATAATTGCCCACGAACCAAAAAACTGCAAAAACGGGAGAAAATGGCTTAATTCGGCTTTTCTCCACACAGGCTGGCTTATATAGTGCCTACTTATAAAGTGCAGACCTGGCAACCTGTCTGAAAACAAAAGAAAGGAGGCCGAGCTGTTCAACTTTGAGCAAATCTGCAACAAACACTGTGTTGGCTTCAAATTTTCACTCCAATGGGACACGATCAAACAGGTTTCAAGCCGTAGTCACTACAAATACCCCATTTAAAGAAGTTCAAACATGATTTAAGACTACAAATACCCAAAATTGCCATGTACTATCAATGATTTCAAGAATCGGAATGACATTTTGAAACCGTTCAAAAATCGTATCCTGATTTAAAATCTGGTGCTCATGAGTGCCATACCAACTTTGTTCAAGATTGGCAAAGATGGATCAAGAAGTTACTGTGATGCTTCAAAACGCCCTGATTTGGTATTCAGGATTAAACAGGAAGGAACGGCGCTCTGTGGAATAGCCCCAACTTCTGAAAACTGAGGGGGCGGAGCTTATGTGGTGACCCCTATTCTGCCTTTTCATCTCTTTGTCGGTGTGTTTGCAGATGCTAGGATTCAAAAACTGATTTGCGGGACTGTTGTCATGACTAACAAACCTCTGACTTGGCACGATAGTTTCTTCTGAATGTGGAATCGAGACACTATTGTGACAAAATAGCCTGAGCCTCGCCTGTCCTCTCCCTCGGCAGTAAAGGAAGACGTGCCTCAAAGTGGATCAAAGTAATTGCGCCCTCCCCCTGTCTGAACGGAGCAACATGTTGACATGGTCGCAGTCACAAGCGCAGACATTTGTGGAGAAGGAGAGCTGCAATGGATTCCTGTGGCTCGTGGGAAAGCACTCACTGAAAGGACGGCCTGACATTTGTTTTCCAAACATTGTTTGTCTTGTTTCATGTTAAGGGCCAGTCAGGACCATGGACTGAAGGGGGAGTTCGCTCAGTCGTCTGTTCAATGGCTTTTCTGTTGTGTGGGAGTGAAGCAGAGCTGTTGATGAAGGCTCTTATGTCAGCTTCTTTCATGTGGTTTCACTTCGTGGGAGCTAACTTAACACTTTCACTGTTCCGCTGCGTCTCCTCAGCCTCTGTAGGCTGCGTGTCGCTTTCAATGGCTATGCAACATGCAACAACAACAAGTAACCTTTAGCTCGGAACAAAACACACAGGCTTGCTTTTATGCCCCAAGCTCCATGGTCTTGAAAATACTGCAGTCATGAAATGGTAGCACTGAGCAATATCAGATTTTATATGGTACTTCAAAGTCATAGTTGATGTCACGAATAGAAATTAAAGAAATGTTCAAACAGGGCTCCATTAGCGTATTTTAGCGCAGTACCACAGCAATATCCTTTTGATCAGGATAATTAGGAAACTAAAGCTTCCTCATATGTCATGGTAAGTTACAAATTTTGTTTTCTGTTTTGCTGTTTACAGAGCTGACCTTGTTGAAGGTCACAGGAGCTGACGCCTTCTCTTTGAGCTCCGATCTCCTTGGATCCTCTGGTTGTCCATGATATAGAAAATCGACCAGTGCAGTGTGAGTTTCACATTGTGGATACGAGGTCTATTAGAAAAGTATCCGACCTTATATTTGTTTTCAAAAACCATATGGATTTTGGTCTGGTAGTGTCGCCGTAAGGACGGCCCACGGCATCTGACAGCGATCTGCGCTTCGAGGCGGCAGCGTCTCGCCGTTTCAAGTTGAAAACTTCCACATTTCAGGCTCTGTTGACCCAGTAAGTCGTCAGAGAACAGAGAACTTTCAGAAGAAGTCGGCATGAGGAGTTTATTCGGACATTCCATTGTTAACTGACATTTTGTAATGAAAGAACATGCGGGCAGAGTCGCATGTCGGGCTGGACCTGACCGCGGGGGGTCGCGACAGGAAAAACACCTCCGTTGGAAACCTTAACGGGCAGGTTGGAACATGCCCAAGCTGTTAAACAATTTCTCAGTTACTCACTTGTTGAAAGCCATCAAAAGCCGCCTGAATTTTACAAATGGTTTTCAACACGGAGGTGTTTTTCCTGTCGCGGCGCACACAGATTCGCCGAGTCGTCACGGAAACGACTCGGCGAATTTGCGCGCACGTCTTTCATTAAAAAATGTCCTTAAACAGTGGAATGTCCACATAAAGTCCTCATGCCGGCCTCTTCTGAATCTTCTCTGTTCTCTCACGACGTCCTGGGTGAATTAAGCCTTAAATTAGGATGTTTTCAGGTCAAAACAGGCCGACGACGGCGCCTGGAAGTGCTGCACGACGTCCCGCTCTGTGGGAAGTCCTTACACCGACAGAAACACCCCATAATCTCTCATCAGCCGTTAAACTTTTCACTGAAAACCAGCTTAATTTCTCGAATAGTGTCCACTCGGATATTCCTCACAGGTCCAGAAAAAATTTTGATAAAGCAACGTGCGCCGTCTCGAGCAGCGTGTGAAACAAAGGAATTCAGCCGAGAGGGCGGGACCACATCTCACTCAAGGCCTGCCCACAGGGAAATGACGTCACCGACACGCGTGAAAAAACTCACGCATGCTCACGAGGGTTCAAGCATGATTGGTGTAATCGCACGTCATTCAAATCCATATAGTTAAAAAAAATAATAAAAGGGTCGGTTTATTATCTAATAGACTTCGTATATCACAAGAAGTAGATAGGTCACAAGATTTCACCAAATAATTGCACCGGGGAAGCTTGAAGCCAGCGGATTTTGATGAAGTTAAGTAAAATCAATGGGAAAAACAGGAAAGAAACACCCTAATGTTGAAAATGATGGCACACTACCATTGTTGCATAGTTTGGGGCAACTGTATTGGGGACTGGTCTTGCATACCTTCTTTGGAACAGGTTTTTGTTTTTAAAATCACACTTGGTTGTTTTATTTTTAGGAGAAGAACCTGTAAAATATTCTAAATGTTGCAGATACATAGCATGTATTGTTAGATTGGGCTTTTCCCATTTTTATTTTTCTCATGAAATCCCCTCAAATGAGGACAAATCTTTGGAGGATTGCAAATAAAATTGCAGTACATATGTATCAGCTCTAGTTACCTTCAGCGATAAACAGAAGTAGAGGTTCTACAGTCAAGCCTACAGTCAGACCATAGGACATATGGGTAAGAACTTTATTATGACCTGACCTGTAGTTATTTTCATTTTAAAGTTGGCAAATATCAACCTTTTTTTAAAGCTTTGTCCTCACCATTTCTCTCATCACTGCATTTTGCTCATGTTCTCTTTTTACTCGTAACCTCATCATTTGCCTGAATGACTTACAGCTTTGAACCACATAGTTTGATGTCACATCACAGTTGCATTTATTGTAACAATGTTGTGTTATTGATGCATTGACAAAAAAAGACAAAAATGCATGCAACTTAAGCAGTATTGTGTTGAGGTAATGAAATTTAATCTTCCTTTGCGCGGTGGTGTGGTGGCAGGTAAGAGAGAGTTTGAATCTACCCATGCACCCTTTTCTTATTTCTGAAACATGTTTCCGGAACGCGCCTGTTGATTGTATTTGATTGTATGAATAAACAACGTATATGGTTATATGGATAGTAGTAACGTTTGTGCAAAGATGGTCCTGGTTCATGGAAAATTTTTTGTTTAATTAAGGAAAAAGCAACATCTCCATGTGGCTCCAGGAGCCTTTTATCTCTTTCTTGAACAGTATAAGTATTTCAAACAATACAGTACCCCTTGTCCTTCCCAGAAGGTGTGACACACTCTTCACCATTTTTTATTCATTAATTATTATTATTTTTTGTCTAGATTCAAGATATCTTTAATAAAATGGGTGGATGTCTAGACTTTGTGTTTTGTGTTGAGATGGTCCATAGGTCAGGAAACAACTGGTTAAATTTTGGTGGTGATATAGAATTTGGATTTAAATATGTCCTTTCATGTTTTGTTTTTTTTTTTTGTTAACATTATTACATACGGTTTTTCCTTTAAACCTTCTATTAGGCATCCTTTCCTTGTGATGTCACAAAGACCAAATGGGGAAAACATCAAAGCCTCACTAGTTGTCTTTGTTTGTCAGCAGACTAGTCATACGAGGTCTATTAGAAGTCAGACGACGTCCCGGATAAAACACAGCATCCAGTTTGGAAATGAACGGCACATTCCACTGTTACAGGAGTTTTTGTCATGGAAAGAGGAGCGGAGGCTTTGCGCGTTGCGGCGGTGCCGCATGGCACACAGCAACGCCGTGATGAAGCCTCACGGGACATGTTCTGGCATGTCCAGGCACATCCATAATTTCTCAGATAATCACTTGATGGAAAAACCACCGACAGCTGTCTGAACACCATCTCAAAGCCGTCCTGGGAGACCAAAACGGAGGTGTTCCTTTGTCTCGCTCCATCAGCAAATCGGTCGTGATGCGCGAAGCCTCCGCTCGGCTTTCCATGACAAAATCTCTTGTTAAAAGTGAAATCTGCCGGAAAATGGTTGATGTCCAGCTCTTGTGATAACCAGAGAAAGTGCACAGAGCCATCCGATTAGAAATGATCCGGTGGTTTGTGGCTCTCGATGGCGGCACGGAGCGTGGCGCGCCGAGCGTCCTTAAAGCCGTCCTTAAACCCGTCCTTAAACCCGTCCTTAAAGCTGTAGTAACAGTCCTTATTCTCTGTGAAGCCCGTAAAATTTTCACCGAAAGCCAGATACATTTTTCGAATGGTTTCCAGCTGCCTGTCTCTAACAGTTTCTGAAAAAATTCTGATGGATAAAAAGCCCAAATCATTCCGCCATTTCCTGACAATGAAAATCCTCCGAGGGGGCTGGACCACTCCTCACTCAAAGCCTGCTCACAGGCGAATGATGCAACAGACAGGCGTGGAAAAACTCAAGCATGCGCACGAGGGTTCAAGCTTGTCTGACGCAGTCACACGGGATTCAAATCCATATGGTTTTTGAAAAAAATAGTAAGGTCGGATACTTTTCTAATAGACCTCGTATTTCTGAACTGGTGATGTACACTTTTGAGTGTATGTTCCATTTCTATATGCATTTTGGTTATGTAGTGTGATCTTGTGGAGTTAGAAATTCTCAAATAACTGCAGTTTTGGTCAAAGTGACATCACAAAGCGCTGTAGATTGCAGTGATCAGACCTGCTTTAAACTGTGCAGCTTTCTGATTTGAATTGGGAAGTTACACCTTCATGCACAATAACAGCCAAATATCAGCGTGACTCTTAATTGTCTATATTTGATTGAGGTCCCACCTCGTCTCCGCCCCCATATTTGCAGAGTGTAGAACCACAGTCACAGAAATGAACCACTTAATCCAGGTTTTACTCCCATAAGCCATCAGACATTTCTCAGCCTTTCCTGTGAAACACAAGGCGACAACTGCTGGGAATCACCTGTCTGTGGTGAGTCCGGGGAAGCGGAGCCGTCTCAAGATGGGATGTCACCGCATCTATTAAGACTAATAGCATCAGCCTGTGATAAGCACAGTTAGCTGAATTCATGACCCGAGCAGCAAAGATCATTTCCACTTGTGTGTTTTTCTGCTGATGCGTTTAATTTTTATCCTGTCCGGTAGTGTGACAAAAGAGGGACAGCAGAGTGTGTCAGAAAGCGAGAAAAATACAGAGCAGGAGTGACGAAATATTGATCTCTACCCTCTGGAGTGAAAGAACGACAGTAACAAAGGTACATGACATTTTATCATACAACCCCTGGCAAAAATTATGGAATCACCAGCCTTGGAGGATGTTCATTCAGTTGTTTAATTTTGTAGAAAAAAAGTAGATCACAGACATGACACAAAACTAAAGTCATTTCAAATGGCAACTTTCTGGCTTTAAGAAACACTATAAGAAATCAAGAAAAAAAATTGTGGCAGTCAGTAACGGTTACTTTTTTAGACCAAGCAGAGGAAAAAAATATGGACTCACTCAATTCTGAGGAATAAATTATGGAATCACCCTGTAAATTTTCATCCCCAAAACTAACACCTGCATCAAATAAGATCTGCTCGTTAGTCTGCATCTAAAAAGGAGTGATCACACCTTGGAGAGCTGTTGCACCAAGTGGACTGACATGAAACATGGCTCCAACACAAGAGATGTCAATTGAAACAAAGGAGAGGATTATCAAACTCTTAAAAGAGGGTAAATCATCACACAATGTTGCAAAAGATGTTGGTTGTTCACAGTCAGGTGTGTCTAAACTCTGAACCAAATACAAACAACATGGGAAGGTTGTTAAAGGCAAACATACTGGTAGACCAAGGAAGACATCAAAGCGTCAAGACAGAAAACTTAAAGCATTATGTCTCAAAAATCGAAAATGCACAACAAAACAAATGAGGAACGAGTGGGAGGAAACTGGAGTCAACGTCTGTGACCGAACTGTAAGAAACCGCCTAAAGGAAATGGGATTTACATACAGAAAAGCTGAACGAAAGCCATCATTAACACCTAAACAGAAAAAAAACAAGGTTACAATGGGCTAAGGAAAAGCAATCGTGGACTGTGGATGACTGGATGAAAGTCATATTCAGTGATGAATCTCGAATCTGCATTGGGCAAGGTGATGATGCTGGAACTTTTGTTTGGTGCCATTCGAATGAGATTTATAAAGATGACTGCCTGAAGAGAACATGTAAATTTCCACAGTCATTGATGATATGGGGCTGCATGTCAGGTAAAGGCACTGGGGAGATGGCTGTCATTACATCATCAATAAATGCACAAGTTTACTTTGATATTTTGGACACTTTTCTTATCCCATCAATTGAAAGGATGTTTGGGGATGATGAAATCATTTTTCAAGACGATAATGCATCTTGCCATAGAGCAAAAACTGTGAAAACATTCCTTGCAAAAAGACACATAGGGTCAATGTCATGGCCTGCAAATAGTCCGGATCTTAATCCAATTGAAAATCTTTGGTGGAAGTTGAAGAAAATGGTCCATGACAAGGCTCCAACCTGCAAAGCTGATCTGGCAACAGCAATCAGAGAAAGTTGGAGCCAGATTGATGAAGAGTACTGTTTGTCACTCATTGCAGTCTCTGAGGCATGGACTTAAGCTGTTATAAAAGCCAGAGGTGGTGCAACAAAATACTAGTGATGTGTTGGAGCATTCTTTTGTTTTTAATGATTCCATAATTTATTCCTCAGAATTGAGTGATTCCATATTTTTTCCCTCTGCTTGGTCTAAAAAAGTAACCGTTACTGACTGCCACAACTTTTTCCTGATTTCTTATAGTGTTTCTTAAAGCCAGAAAGTTGCCATTTGAAATGACTTTAGTTTTGTGTCATGTCTGTGATCTGCTTTTTTTCTACAAAATTAAACAACTGAATGAACATCCTCCGAGGCCGGTGATTCCATCATTTTTGCCAGGGGTTGTATGACACAAATAATGTCTATCTGAGGACTTCATAACATGCAGGTCCATCACTAATCTTGTCTCTGTTCACAAAATATGTACACAAATAAACAAGAACAATTAGAGATTTCGGACATCCAAGGGTTGATGAGGACTCAAAATAAAAGATATGTGATTCACATCGTGCCCTGGACTTTACCTGGATCCAGATTCCACAACCCAGTGCAATAATTGCATACTGATCCAGAATGGTCCGACTGATTGAGATGTTGCAATCTGATATTTAATTCACAAGCTGAAACAAAATAGTGTCTTACTAATCGTGGTTTTACATTGTGATGTCATATCCGTGAAGTAGTTTTGATGTAATCCTTAAAAGTCTACAAAGTGAAATCCCGATCCAGAATCCCGTTCCAGATCACCTCCAAAATTTTATGGAGTCTTCCATGGCCTAATATCTATCTGTGGTGAAAATTCCATCAAAACCTGTACAGTAGTTTTGACATAATCCTGCTAACAGACAGACAATTAAATAGATGCCAATGACTTTATTACGTTCTTGGCAGGTGTAATGACTGTTCAAGCATTTCAGCTGACACTCTTTTGTACTTTTACCTTTGTCGCAATATATCATATTTGAAAGCAAACTAATGAAAGCCATGAGAGGGGTGATACGTACTGTACCCTCCGTACCGACATAATTTATCACTTCATAATATTTTGGGGCACATTATCATAATGTTGGCCACACCATCTGATTACACTTGATTGGCTGGTTGATTTTAACCTACACATTGTCTCTCTCGTCCTATTGGCTGTGGCGAGATAGTGTAAAATCTAAAAGCTGATCATTTTAAAGAATATTCCTTCCCAGTTTTATGAAATGAAAATCTGTGTACCCTTTTACGAGTTATTTTGTGCTCAGACAGACATGACTGATGATAATATCCTGCAATGTTGCCGGAACAGAGGACAGATATCAGCTCATAGTGCTGACTGCAGGCTTTTCCTGACCATTATGTCACTCTGGTGGTTCCCTGGACCACAGCTGGGGGCATCTTTTGGAGACTAAAATGAAAAATACTGATAAGTGGGTCTGTTATCTCTGTTGCTGCAGGTATTAAGTGAAATGCATAAAGCTATGGCTGATATGTTGAACGAATAGTAAGGCATTTTAATGTCAGACCAGTGGCAGTAAAAACATTTACTGTGTGATTATGGCATCTCAACATGGTACACTGTCTACCTATCAGATAGTCCCTATGTAAAAACCTCTGTGATGTTGTTGAAATAACTTACTAAGGACATGCTTTTGTTTTTAAGTGATGTTGATTTATTTTGTAACTGATTGTTTGAGGGAAAAAAAAACACAATGAATTGAATATTCATTAGTTTCTAAAATATATAAAACTCCAGCAAAAACACAGAACCCACTGGAAACAGGTTCATATCACTGACAGTCCAAAATCCCAAGATGTCTTAGCAAGGAGTCAAAAACCACTTTATTTCAAATTTAGCCATGTTAAACCAATTTGCAACTTTGTTTAGGCTTCTTGGAGGCGTTACACAGGGGTAGAGAAATCCATTGGTCCGAGGTCACGGACCATTTATTTTTGGTCTATGTCCAATAGATATTTTCCCCTGCTAGACCGATGTCTAGTTAAAAATCTTGTCGGTCTTGTGATTAAAAGTGTTCCCAAGTCCGACGATTTTTTTTCAAAATTGCACTTTAAATAGCTGAGCCATTCGGAGAGACAAAGTTTTGGATAGGGAGCCGTCCAGCGTTGATTTGGGCAGTCAGTTTTTGAAAAACATGGTCGAAAAAGCCATGGACCACTTGCTGAAAACTGTCTAAAATGCGAAGTTTTCGAACGAGCTGTCTGTGTGTGCAGACCTGCTCAGTCAGCTGGTGCTCACACAGGCACGGAGAGTGCGAGGTTTGGGGGGAGCTGAAGGGAGCAGTGTCTCACTGCGCAGGTTCTCACATTAAGCAGGTGAGAACTCTGAACTTTAATAAGCTTTTATTTTTTTAAAAGCATTTATTTTGGATGGTGAGTTAATGTTTAAGTTAAGGTTTATGTTCAAGCACAAAACGTGATAGAGGAGAAAAAAACAGGATGAATTCCATCATCACACTAAAATGTGCTCCAGTCAGAATAAAAATACAAGCTGCTAATTTAGAGTTATTGGGCTGCAGCTATTTGTTTTATTTATTTCAGAGTAAGTTACCTCTTACTTTATTCTTATTTTTAAAAAAAACAAACACAAAACAACAACAACAAAAAAACATGGGGAACAAATCAGCCTGCATTGTTCTGTTCAGTTTATATCAAAGTTTTCCTGCACATGTCCGTTTATTTTTTTCCTTCTTTATAAGAGTTTGGTGTTTACATTTGTTCTACAAAGTTTTAAAAAACAATAAAAATGTTAACACTTTTCTTTATAACAGTTCTGTAATTTCAGAAATGCAAGAAATATTCAGTGATTTGGAAATGTTGTTTTCATCCCCTGACATTTCTCAAGAAAACTGGTTGTAGAAATGATTAATTCTTACATTTAGAATAAACTGCCTGTCCCAACCTTTTTTTTTTCTTTTTTTTTTTGGAAAATGATGCAGGCCTTAAATGTAGGAATGGATTTATATTAACAAATAAAATAAAGCTGACCACACAAAACATGAGATATGTAGGTTTCGTACAGTCTGCAGTAAATAGACGTCAAAGAAAATGTCAGGATCATTATGCTACCACGACCACCACCACATATTTCATATCATCCAAACTTTTCTGATTTGGAGTTATAAAAAAACAAAACAAAAACATTTAAAAACATATAGTTGAACTGTATATAGAAAAACACTATAAGCCGTGTTATCTTTATTTATTCATTTTAAAGGTCAAATATGTTTTGTGGCTCTAGAAGAATTTTATTTGTGGAAGACGGACAAAAATGGCTCTTTTTGCAAAGGTTGCAGTCCCCTGACCCATTCATAAAATTTTCATCATACTTGTCTGAGAAGCAATAGGTATAATTGTTGACCAGAAAAATCACAGATATTATAGAGCTCACGTAGCAAGAATAGAAAAGTGGATTAAGTAACAAGAGTAAAGGCTGTTTGAGCTGCATAAGACAAGCACAAGGCCAGAATTACAGAAAGCGAAGTATAAGGTGAACAGTACATTCACATAAAAGCAGAGGATCATGTAAAAAAAAGTTTATTGCTTTACATGCATTCAACACAAAACGAAAACGTTCTATCATGCTATAGATTTACATATAGAATATTGATTGAATACATGCGCATGATGTGATGATTAATGCTACGCTGAGGCTTGCTGTCTCAGGCTCTGAGCTTCCAAATACCCGGGACCACTACCTTGGACCAGGAGGACCAGTAACAAAATTAATGCTACTGGTCCTGACCAGTAGACTCAAAACATATTTCTCTAACCCTGCTACATTGTGCAAAGTGAGTTTTCAATCTGCATTTTATAATTTATGGCTTTATTAATGTTAATTATCAACATTATGTTAAATAGGTAAGTCTGTTTTAATGAAAGAGTATTATTATAATTATATTATTATTACTAGTAGTATTATTATTTGTAGGATTTTGTGGATGCAAACTTTAATCTAATCCCAGATAAACCTTTAAACCCCCAACCTGCCAGCATGTTTTGATTGGGGGGAAAAACAAAAAAACGAAGTGCTTGCCAATGAGACCATTTATCATAGACAAAAACTGTTGAGTTTTCAAATTTCCAAACATCCAATGTGACCCCCCCCCCCCCCCCAAAAAAAGAAATTATATTAAATAAAAATGGTGTTTATTCCACATGTCTCATTTAAATATTTGCCCAAGATAAACAGTTTGTTTGATCCAGATCCTGAAACAATTATTCTGTGCTCCACAGCACAACTGGGAAGCTTTGAATGACTTGGCTCCAACCAACAGTTACGACACAACACTCAGCAAATCTGAGCAGAGAGGAGAGGACAGAGAGATATCAAGCACAATGATCACTCATGAAAAGAAACATAATACATATACTATCACTTGTGGCACTCCCCCAATTAGTAATATTCATGGACACTTGGAAAAATACGTGTGTTGAACTTGTATAGACGCCATCCTATTTTTCCAAATTTTTGTACTATAAATTTTCTTCTTGTATGATTTATGGCATTATGAGTCCATTATACTGCACGAAGGACATTTTTGAGTTTGTTCTACTTCTAGCCATGACTGTGCTGTTTTGATGGAGATGCCGGACTTGCATGTGCAGTGAAAAATGAGACTTCAGAGAATCAGTGGCTTAAAGTCAAATTAAACCTGATCTTTGTGCATAACGTTAAAATCGTTTAGTGTCGAATTTAACCAGGTTAATGCCAGTTTATGAAGTACTTAAATCATCTGAAGCCTTGTTAAGCCTCCTTGATGTAGAAGAGTTTGAAGACAGCCAAGAACAAATAGTTTGGATTCATGTTAACAAACTCCTCACATTGTGGAAGCTGGAATGAATCAGTTTTTTGAAAGATGACTAAACAGTGGATTAATTATCAAAATGGTAGATTATTTGGTGAGTGGGGTGACTAATCAATTAATCACTTGAGGAATGTTTGAGTGCTGGTTGAAGTAACCCTTTGAGGCTTCCTGAACATCGCAATGGCCTGTCGTCCTGATGAGATCTTCTACCCTCGTTGAAAAGCAGCCAGATGTTTGGGCCACTTCAGCTGCTCACCCAAGCTCCCCCACGTGCCCCTCTCACTGCCACCACATGGCCGGTATTAGGCGATTTCCTGGAGATCACTGGAGGATGCCGGCGGGGCACTTGTGGTCCTTTCTGGCTCTGGCTGGCTGTCCGTCGAGTGGCTCGTTTAATGCATTCTAATGGTTGACCATTATTTACGCAGGGGATAAACAAAGAGAAGCGAGGAATTGATGGAGTAATCCACTCTCGCGGTCATTAGGCATTGAGATGGAGGAGCTTGCGGGAGCAGCCTCCTCCTTATGCTTCTCGAGTTGAGCATCTAATGGAAATGAGACTCATTAAGACACCTTATACTCCGACACACCCAAGATCATGAGCAATTGCTAATTGATTGTCGTTAGCGCGCTTGTAATGAGATGCTCGGCCTGTTTTCTCATTTGTTATGAACGGCTTTGTTTTCTTCCCCCGATCTCCTTCACTTCATTATTGATGTCACTGGCTTTTCTTTCTCTTCTCCCTTTCCCCCGGAGAGTCGTCACGAGTCGTCTCGCGCCATTTTACCTGGTTAGCCATGGCAACAGTCGCTTCCTGGTGGATCCAAAACGGAGGATGTGTTAGTGATTCTGGAGTACCACAGTAATGACTGATGAGCGTATCCACGCGGCGCACATGCCACAGGCTGGTATAAAAGGGCAGATGTAGAAAATGAGGAAATGCACGTCGGCTTGCGGTTGCAGTTGAACAGCAGGGAGAGGCTTCACTTTCTGGCACTGGAAATTCCTTCTTCTTTCCTCTGGAAGCAGCAGATTGTGTTTATCTCAGCCTTTCATCATTTCCTCCTCTCCTAATAGTAATGCACGCGCTTGCTTTCCTCCCTTGATTCCTCTGTGTATTTATACACACACGCACACACGCGCACGCACACACATGCATGCTCCTTTTTCCTTATTATGAGGGGGAAGAAAAGATAAGAGCTTGGAAATGCAAATCCAGGTCCATAGTTCTTTCTGGTGACATATCAGGCCTCATTACGCCCACCTCTCCGTTTTAATTTGCTAAAGACGATCTCTTTGTCGCTCTCGCTTGTCTCCGTTATATTATGAGGCCTCTCACCTTTACTCAACCCCTCTCGGCTCCTGTGCTGGTGAAATGGTGAACAAACAGGTGACCAGGGAGGACTGTGTGGCCACAACGCGCACGATTTGCGTTGCCGATGGAGCAGAACAGAGAGATGGGACCGGCATTTTATTTATTTATTTTTATACGTGTGGCGCGGCGTGTCTTTGCTTTAGCGCTCTTACCAGCAGCCTACACCTCTATCTCCCGTTTCCCTCGGGGGAGTTGCTACCACCTTCTTGCACTGATAGGGAATGACTGGAAACAGAGGATGAAAAACAAGGGCGCCCTCTTGGGCTGCCCCTCGTGTTTGAAACAAGACGCACTGTAGAGGGAGGAGGAGGAGCAATAATACTGAAGCCATCAATTCATGTAAGACCCACATCAGCACCAGTTCACCCTGTTGAACGCGCTACTTTTACCAACAACAGTGGGCGCCTCAGACTTTATTTGAAGCAGTTGTATGCTGGAAATCTTTTGTATGTTTTATATTGAAACAGAAAACATCAGTGTTTTCTGATCTGCTCTTGTAGTATTGTGCTGTTAACACAAACTCAGCATTTTCTCCACGCCTTTATATTGTTTTCATTAATTCACGTAGTATGAGCACGCCAAGTTGAGACGAGCCAGAATGTGTTTCGATGCATTTCCATTGTTCCTTCACAGTAACATAAATAAATTGGCCCAGACTTGTTCCCCAGCCTCCACCACACTGAAATAAAAAAGCTCATGATAGAAGCAACAAGACATTGAGATTGTTCATATCAGTTCATTTCAGTTTATTTAACACCGTGCCAAATCACAAGTCGAGACTCCAAAGGGTCCTTGTCCACCCCTGAACAAACACATTGGCAAGACTGATAAGGGAAAAACTTGGTCAGTGTTTCTTGATTATAGGAGGAAACCTCAAGCAAACCAGACTCTGTGGGGTGACCATCTGTCTTGGCCTTTACAAAAAGACCATATATATATATATATATATATATATATATAAACCAGGTCTGTTAGAAAAGCTTTCTCAGAGATTTCAGCTGTCAGTTTCCACTGTGAGGAACATAGTGAGGAAATGGAAGACTGCAGGCACAGTACAAGTTAAGGCCGAAGTGGCAGGCCAACAAAAATCTCAGATAAGCTGAAGCAAAGGATGGTGATAACAGTCATGGTCAACCCACACACCTGCTCCAAAGACCTACAATACGATTTTGCTGCAGATAGTGTCTCTGTGCATCGTTCAACTATACAGCGCACTTTGCACAAAGAGATGCTGTATGATGCTGTAATGCAGAGGAAGCTTTTTCTGTGTACACATCACAAACAGAATTGCTTCAGGTATGCTAAAGCACATTTGGACAAGCCAGCTTCATTTTGGAATAAGGTGCTGTGGACTGATGAAACTAAAATTTAGTTATTTGGACATAACAAGGGGCGGGATGCATGGCTGAAAAAGAACACAGCATTCCAAGAAAAACACTTGCTACCTACAGTAAAATTTGGAGGTGATTCCATCATGCTGTGTGGCTGTGTAGCCAGTGCAGGTACTGGGAATCTTGTTAAAGTTGAGGGTCACATGGATTCCAGTCAATATCAGCAGATTCTTGAGAACAATGTCCATGAATCAGTGACAAAGTTGAAGTTGCACCGGGGCTGGATTTTTCAACAAGACAACAACCCTAAACACTGCTCAAAATCGACTAAGGCATTCATGCAGAGTAACAAGTACAATGTTCTGGAATGGTCATCTCAGTCCCCAGACCTGAATATTATTGAAAATCTGTGGTGTGATTTTAAGCAGGCTGTCCATGCTCGGAAACCAACAAACCTGAGATGTTTTGTAAAGAAGAATGGTCAAAAATACCTTCAACCAGAATCCAGACTCTCAGTGGAAGCTATAGGAAGCGTTTATAGGCCGTTATTTCTGCAAAGGGAGGATCTACTAAATACTGATGTATTTTTCTGTTGGGGTGCCCAGATTTATGCACCTGCCTAATTTTGTTTAAAGAATTATTGCACACTTTCTGTAAATCCTATAAACTTCATTTCACTTCTCAAATATCAGTGTGTTCGTCTGCTATATGATATCTTTAACTGAAATTTCTGATCCAGACAACCAATGATTTATAAAGGAAAATCAAGAAAATTATCAGGGGTGTCCAAACTTTTACAAACAACTGTATTTATTTAATTTAACCTTTATTTAACCAGGTTAGTCCCACTGAGATCACGACCTCTTTTGCACCCGGAGGAAATCCACGCAAACACGGGGAGAACATGCAAACTCTCACAAACACTATTACCACTCTCTGACTGTAATGCCCTGAAAACCAAGAGCTGGAACCGTTGCCACTTCTACCACATCACAGATCGGCTCTGGATCCTAGATAACAACTACCAAAGCATACAATCGGTCCATCCCCACCTCTAGAAAATAACTATCTCCTGTATCTGCTGCAGCCAAGTGAAATGTGCCTTTCCCAGCCACTGGGGTCATCAACACTGAGGTGACTGCTTGCCTCAATCATGCCCAGAGAACTCCACTACATTCACAAAGCAAATGATACTACTCATCTAGTGTCCCTGAGACATCTAGGCTCATTGGTGTCTGTCCTCATCTCCAGATTCTGTAGCATGAAGCGGACGAGAGTCTATAATTTGGCAAACACAGGCTACTTTGACAGTCAAGATGGACTGAGATAATGTTAAGTGTCTTGTCTGGCATGAGCAGGATTCAAACCCAGGTCTACATTTTGCCATGCCAGCTCCTTATCCACTGAGCTACCTGTTCTACAGCCGCACAGAGAGGCTTTGATTAATGAGTTTGCATTTTAGAAATTAAGACTCATCACCAGAGTGGCATGACATGATTACATGTTTATTATATCAATGAATTAATGCTTTGCAAATGGACATTATGCTGAATGTGACAACCGAGGTGTGCGAGTAAGTGAAATACAAACATGAAGTTCTACCTGCATTTGCATTAGTAAGACATGGTCGTAGGCTGCTGGGTTGTTGATGTTGCTGAGCAGTATTTTCACTATGCATGTTTATGAGGTGCAGCATAATTTGAACAGCGATGGGTAAATAGGCACTGACACTTATGGTGATCAGAAGAGAGCAAAGATTAGAAAGTTAACTGTGCTGCTGCCTCACATTCTGGAAATGTAAACCATCATTTCTAATCCTGTGATCATCACTGCAGCAATACGCATCATGTTTATGGATCTGCCCACCCAGCAGCATGATATTTAATATATTCATCAAACATGGATCTCCACAGAGAAAGTGCTTATTGCTTTTCTGTGCGCATTGACAGGAATTACAGCCTGACTGCTGTGAATCATTGGATTAGGATAATTATTTAATAAAAAGGGTTTTCAGGTTGCTTCACAGGAGACCACCTTTTCAAAAACCAAACTTTACAGTGCTTGAAAATCCTGTTAATGAAACTAAAAGACATTAAACGAAGCTTTATATTCATGTTATTGGTTCATATGCCACCAGTTACTGAGAACATGGCATTCTTACTTGAGAACCTGTCCTGTGCGCCAACAGCATTTCTTGTATATTCGTCCGTGAATTGTTCTGTCAGTTGTTCTGTAATTTATGTTTGTAGCATGGCCCAAGCAGAGTGTCACCCCTTTGATTCTGTTCTGCTTGAGGTTTCTTCCTCAGAGGGAGTTTTTCCTTACCACTGTTGCCTTGGGGGTTGGTAAGGTTAGACCTTACTTTGTGAAGCGCTTTGAGGCAACTCTGTTGTGATTTGGCGCTATATAAATGAAAATAAATTGAATTGAAATTGAGAACTGAAGCGCTGATTGCATCAGTTGACATTTGTGGTTCTTGTACCAAATCAAAACACTGAAAGAAACCTGACAAAGGATTCACTGACCAATGAGTCAAGTAATGAATTAGTTAGGACATACCTTTGCCACGGTGCAACAGGCTCTTCAGTCAGATTAAACAAAACCCATATAACAGCCCTTCGACAAAAACACTCTATCTTACAATGTTGACAATAGAAAATCAACCACCTGCATTTATTCCCCATTCTCGATTCTCAGCTAAATTGAATAGATTCATCTGGTTGACACCCCACCACTCCACCAAAAAGTGGGATGTAAACCCAACCCAACCAGCTAACAAACAGCTACTGGTTGTAGCTTCTAATTACTGCTTTCTCTTTGTCCCACAATTAATTGACAAAGTAATTTGTTGAGTAAAGAGCAATTAGGGGATGCTCTCAGCACTGCCTTCTTTTGTTTGGACCTTCAGACTTTTCACTTTGATCCAGACAGGTGTGAAAGCTGCCAAGTAAGTGGTCCAACCAAAAGAGGTGGACTTGGTTCAGATCCAACTGAATCATTGTTTGGTTTGTTTGCAGTGTGAAAACTCTTATTTGGTGGTTTAGTCTTTTGGACCAATTACAGAAAAAACTTTTCTGCCGCTTTGAAGGTCACACAATGGCTTCAATCATTCGTAAATGGAAGAGGTTTGGGTCCACCAGGACGCTTCCTAGAGCTGGCCGCCTGTCTAAACTGAGCAATCGGGAGAGAAGGGCCTTAGTCATGGAGGTGACCAAGAACCCGATGGTGACTTTATCTGACTGTCAGAGCTCCAACATTCCTCTGTGGAGAGAGGAGAACAATCCAGAAGGACAACCATCTCTGCAGCAATCCACCAATCAGGCCTGTATTGGTAGAGTGGTCAGACAGAAGTCATTCCGAATGAAGTAAAAGGCACATGGCAGCCCACCTGGAGTTTGCCAAAAGGCACCTGATGGACTCTCAGACCACGAGAAACAAAATTCTCTGGTCTGATGACACAAAGATTGAACTCTTTGGCGTGAATGACAGGCATCATGTTTGGAGGAAACCAGGCACCATCCCTACAATGAAACATGGTGGTCGCAGCATCATGCTGTGGGGATGTTTTTAAGCGGCAGGAACTGGAACACTATTCAGGATTGTGGGAAAGATGAATGCAGCAATGTACAGAGGCATCCTGGATGAAAACCTGCTCCAGAGCGCTCTTGACCTCAGACTGGGGTGATGGTTCATCTTTCAGCAGGATAATGACCCAAACACACAGCCAGGAGTGGCTTCAGGACAACTCTGTGAATGTCCTTGAGTGGCCCAGCCAGAGACCAGACCTGAATCTGATTGAACATCTCTGGAGAGATGTGAAAAAAAAAAATCAGATCTAGGAAGACTCCTGGTTGATCCGATCTTCCATTTACGGATGATGGTGGTAGACACTGTGCTCATTGGAACCTTCAAAGCAGCAGAAATGTTTCTGTACCCTTCTCCACATGTGTACCTCGAGAGAGTCCCATCTCTGAGGTCTACAGACAATTCCTTTGACTTCATTCTTGGTTTGTCTTCTGACATACACTGTCAACTGTACATACACTGTGTCAACTGTGTAAACAGGTGTGTGCCTTTCCAAATCATGTCCAATGAACTGAATTTAACCCAGGTGGACTCCAATTAAGCTGTAGAAACATCTTAAGGATGATTAGTGAAAAGAGCTCAGTTTTGAGCTTCATGGCAAAGGCTGAATACTTATGTACAGGGGTGGCAACTTGTTCCAGATAAGGCCAAGAGGGTGCAGGTTTTCTTTGCAGCCACTGATTCTATCAGGTGATTTCACCTATTAACTGATTCCATCTGCTCAAAGTGATATTAATCAGTGAAATCACCTGGTGGAGTCAGTGGCTGCAAAGAAAACCTGCACATTGTCATTATGGGGTATTGTGTAGAATTTTCAGGGGAAAAATGAATTTCATCAATTTTGGAATAAGGCTGTGACAACAAAATATGGAAAAAGTGAAGAACTTTGAATACTTTCTGGATGCACTGTAACTAACTCAATTGTGCCTAATGATGGTTCACACTAATCAGAGTATTGCCTAATTAATATGCCTATAATGAATTTATTTGCATGCTTGTAGACTTGCTGAGTGTGAGGCTATGCGCCTGTTTATAATCTCTCCAAAATGAAAACCTCCTGAAAACCATTCGATTGTCACTCCAACACTTACAGCTCCCAGCGTTCCTGTTTGGACTTGGAGTGCCTTTTATTGGGCGCGCTTTGAAATGCACACATGCGTGTCGCAGTTGATCTGGCATGTCTGGAGTGTGTCGACAACAGGAGGCGCTCCTAAAAGAGTGGTTGTGATTTCTGTGCTGAGTGGAAGTGGAGCGCTGCAGAGGGAGGTGAACGAGAGGTCAGAATTTCAGACTTGTTATTTGTTGAGAACATGAAGGTTTTCTGGTCTGCTTTTTAAACATTTAATCATTGCATCTTTCAGAAGATCTGTGCTTTCTCCAGATTTTGACAGGACTTGTATCTCCGTTCAATAAGAAGCGACATTTTAAAAGTGATCATGTTTTCACTCGGCAAACACGTCTATTACTTATGCAGAGTAGCTCTCCATGTTTTCTTTTTGGGTTTTCTTGTGTTATCTTCTCCATCTTTTTGAATTCAGACCACGATCCTGCTGGATTTAGAAGTTCAAATGCCAGTGTGCACCACTGTTATTAATAACCACTCAGACCTGGCTTCTGGGAACAGACAGGCTGTGCGTCGACACAGTTTTCTACACTGCTGATTGAGAAGCTAGGTGAACGTTTCTCCTCAGGTGAGCCTTGTTTGCCGATGCGGTACCCGGCTCACCAGCCAGCAAAACCCCAGTGCTGACCTCCAAGTAGCCAGCTGAGCCACCGGCAGCCGGAATTTTGACTCCATGAGGTCCCATTTAAATCTGAGAGGGCCTTCATGAAGCAGTAATATCATTGCTAACTGCATCATGGCAGACAGCTCAAAAGAGAGCACTTTTTTGTTCTGCACCTTTTTTTTTTTAATTTCACCTTGTCATTTTACCCTACGGTCAAATTAGCTACAAATGAGGGTGACAAGCAGTTGGCATTTGTCACTTGATGGGTGTTCCCAGGGTGTGGCCAGTTCGTGGTGACTTGGTGTTAATGTGCACAGTGTTTAATGATAGATTATAAAGGACTGAAAAAGCCGACACTGTCACTATGGAACCAAAGTTTGCTTGATTTGTTTCAGTCCAACATCTTTCACAGTGACACTCCTGTATCACCATTTAGCATGCTAACATCACCGTAACATGCCTTGTAAGTGTTTATTTATCGCTAACTTGTGCAAAATATATGAGAGAAAATGCCAGTCAGATTTAAACGGAAATAAGCAGTTTCAGGTTTTTTTTCTGCCATCTTGGTTTATTTTGTTTGAGCAGCTGACGTTGTGCGGCCTTTTTACTCAGATTGGCATTCGGCATGTCGCATCGCTCAACATTTGCGTAAAATAGATTTCTGGTCTATTTTGGCAGAGGTATAGCAATTGTTTCTTGTCACTGCAAAACACCCGCTCTGATAACGTGAGCTAATGTTCACTCTAATGTGAACGTAGAGTTACAGCATAAAGGGACTTTCAAACTGAGTGTGCAAAAGTGGAGCGCATGGATGATGATGGATTAGGAGCAGGTGTGATTGTCAGTGAAAGAGACAAACTAGTTCCACACAGAACTGTAAGAAGTAAATTGTCTCAGAATGGTTACATTCTAAAACAATTTAATTTCCTTTCTTCCTGTAAAATTGGTATATTAACAATGACATTACAAGCAGCATGGTGGATTAGTGGTTAGCACTGTTGTGGGATCGATTCCCACCTGTGGCCTTTCTGTGTGGAGTTTACATGTTCTCCCCATGTTTGCGTGGAAATTTTAAATTGGCCGTAGGTGTGCATGCGGGTGTGAATGTGTTGGTTTGTCTATATGTGGCCCTGTGACAGACTGGCATCCTGCCCAGGGTGTAGCACGCCTCACGCCCTATGACTGCTGAGACATGCTCCAGCCCTCTGTGACCCTTAATAGGAGTAGCCTAAGTGGTTGAAGATGAGTGAGTGAGTTATTTAATTTTAAAAAACAGCCATGTTTGTTTTGGTGTCACCATATGAAAAAAGAATAGAAAGCCGTTCACGTCAAGACAGCGAGTGCTCTGCAAGTGCCCATTCGACCCCCTCTTGGCAGGTGTCGGCCAAATTCCAGGGGCACACATGAACATCCAACACCTTTTGCTGGGCACTTAGAAAAGGCGGGGCTATTCACGCTCCTGGCAGAATTTCCCGACATTGTAATAATTAAAACACATATCACATTTGCAACGCGGTCACCAGCGGATCACTGCGCGGTGGATACGCCATGCCGCAGTTCCACATTTCGTGTTTTGTTCGCAGATTTTCGGCTGGTTTCTGCTTCTTTCGCCAAATTCATGTTGTGTGTGAAGGGGTCCTTAGTTTATTGACAGAAGTGTGAAAAAATGTGAAGTATTTCCCAGCTGATCAGCTTTTCTTTTTTATAATTGAACTTTTTGGTGGGTTTTGACTGTTGGTTGGAGAAACAAGTTAGTTTATCTTTTTTCTTTGTTTTTGGACAATTTGCATTTGATTGAAAACGTTGTTGGGAAATAATATTAATTGCCTCCTCCAACTGTTGAGGGAAGACAGAGGAAGATCCCTTTTTGTCTCTTTGTCAGTCTGTTTATACTATAAGGCTTTGATGACATGTTCTAGAGAGATGTGTCTAGAGCTCCGTCAGCAGAGATTGTTAGCAGTGGTTGCCCTTTCTGAGATAATATGCTTTGCTGTGTGGATAATTGTCTGAATGGACAATCTAAGAAATCTGTGGTCCAGTATTTCTGCCAAGTGAAATTTTTGTGTTACTAATTTGTATGGTAGTACGATTAACACGGTTTGTGGGTATCTCACTCCACGGTTACTGAGGTGATAATTTAATACTTACACCCAAGCCACCCATCATGAAAACCATCACCCACCCCACAAAAATGTTACTTGTCATTTAAATTAAATGTTAAATTTAATTAATTTAAATTAATAAAACGGCCAAACTAAGGGCAGTCTGTTAGCTTTAGCATGTTTTGCATCTGGGATGTAGAGTGTGTTCGGACTTGATTTGTCCACCCACCGTCATCAGCAACCAGAGGAGCTTCTTCAGCCACAGACTGCGCCTTCCCAAGTGCAGGTCCAACAGACTGAAAAACTCCTTTGTCCCTCAGGCCATCAGACTGTACAACTCTTCACTCAGCGGGAGGAGAAGTAATAGGAAGACGGGGGACGGGAATGAGAATGAGAGAAGCACTATATATATTTGTATTTATATTTATACCTGCTAACTGTTTTTCTTTTTTTTGTTTTGATGCTCTGTGTGCTTCTTACCCTGTGTGCTGCTATACAATGCTGCTGGAACCTCAGTTTCCCTGAGGGAGTCTTTCCAAGGGATGAATAAAGTTCTATCTAATCTAATCTAATGTATGGGATGGGAGTTTATCGTTGTTCAGCCCTGTCAAGATGGTGAAGTCCAGATGCTCCATTTCAGCTTCAAAACTGCTCTGTCAGAAAACCTATGGGTGATGTCATGGTGGGTTTGTCCAGTATATATATGCAGTCTATGGTCCGTATAGTCGAAATCTGTAGTGTGAAGCAGATGAGCCTCTACGGGACTCTTTGGGACACAAGTCCATCACAGTTCACTTCCAGCCAAGGTGATTTTACAGCTGGGTGGATAATAGAGATGAAGCATCCAGGGCACAGACGGGTAGCAGAACTGAGATTTGAACCCCGGTGTAGTCCAACAACTTATCCCGCTGAGTTACCTGTTCTACCATCAAGTCAGGGCTTAAGGTCAGATTTCTGGTCCCATGTTAATATGTCAAACAGTGACTACATTTCTGGGAATGAATTATGGTCTTTTATTGTTGGCGAACGTGGTTTACCTGAGCCATAATAATTTGTGACGTCTCAGGCTAGCTTGCGTCCTCCGACACCTGCAGCGTAAAAGCATTCCCAAAATCTTTTTTTGTGCTCCACTGATTTCTGAATCAGCGTCATGCGGTCATTTTGGTGTGAGAGCTTTTTTCTCTTCTAGTCAGGCAGTAATTGAGAGAAAATCTCCTTTAATTAGATACTAGTCCTCTGTATTTCAGATTTGCAGTTTGCCAGCAGTTTATCAATTACTGCTTGTGGTTTCATACTGCCAGTCAGTCTTTGTCTGGGCACCCAAGCCTCCTTCTCGCTGTGCTGCAGAGCCGTGTTATTGTACTTAAACAAATCAATTCTGTTGCAGTTGAGCTTCTTTTTTTCCCCCCTCCATCCCCCGTCATTATGAACTGTTTGCAGTGCAGAGCACATTGATTTTTCACAGCCCTGGCAAAGCTGTTGATGAATAGCACAGAGGTATCTGGGGAGAATCTGGCTTTAAAAAGGAGGCGCCCAGCGTCAACCCCTCCTCCTCATCCTCCTCTTTCTCGACTCATTGAGCCCCCAGCACTCCTCCACTTTCTCTTTTCATAGCGCAGCACTTCCAACAGGGGAGAAATGCTGCCTGGAAAATATTCTACCGATAAAAAAGACCTTTTAAAAAAGTGCAAAGCACAAGGGGCTACCTCTTTCTCACCCAGTGTGAAAATATACCTTCATATTTGGAGTGTTGTCCTTGTCCTGTCAACCAAAACATGATCCATGAAGAAGTCAGAGGTCTTCTGGTTGGGGATAGAAATGATTCACTGCATGTCTCTTAAGTGGACTCATGATGAAACTCATTCCTAACAAGATACGGTAATAGTTTCAGGTTCTGGGATATAGCAGTGGAGGTTTAGGGAAAGCAGTCTTTCTTAAAACTGATCAGACTTCACACCAAAAGAACTCATTCAGCTTCTGTAAGTTCCATGTTTAGAGAATCCAGTAGTGTTAAATTGTGAGGGCTGGAATTTTGATAATGTAATGAATGACTTGCTGTAATTAATGTTTTAACCCAAAGGTCCAAGGGTATTTTCTTGATTTTACCTTACTTTCGGTAATTCTAATTTTAAGGTACTTTCTTTTTGTGTAATGCCAGTGTGGTGCAAATAAAAATGTTCAGAAGAATCTCAGCTTTCAGAAATGTGATACATATTCATAAATTAGAACACTGTATAGAGGCTTTGCATGCAACATCACAGGTCACGTGCAGGGGGTGCCACGCACATCCGAAGGTCAAGTTTAGCTGGTCACAATGGCTGTGTAAGCAAACCCTCTCAACTCGTCTTTCCTTTGTTTTTTACCATTTTCTCTGCTATCAGACTGTGCCAGAGACCTGTTGTGCCCCACAAATGCACAGCAGCACACACAAAATTCAGTAAAGTTAATTACAAACATTATCAATAAGGGTAGGTTAGAAATAGTAAGGGAATCAGCACAGTGAGAATTCTCTTCCTGGACTTCTCGAGTGCCTTCAACACCATCCAGCCCCTTGTGCTTTAGGAAAAACTGAACAGGATGCGAGTGGACCCCTGCCTGGTCACTTGGATCTCCAGCTACCTCATCGACAGGCCGCAGTGTATCAGGCTGAGGAATGCCACATCTAATGCTGTGATCAGCAGCACAGGAGCACCCCAGGGCACGGTGCTGGCCCTTCTTCTCTTCACCCTATACACCTCTGACTTCTGCTACAACTCTGAGTTGTGTCACATCCAGAAGTTCACAGATAACACAGCCATCATTCGATGCATTGGGCATGACAGAGAGGAGGAGTACAGGAATGTAGTGAGGGGCTTTGCTGTCTGGTGCCACACAAACCATCTACAGCTCAACACCTCAAAGACAAAGGAGCTGGTCGTTGACTTTGGGAAGTCCAGATGAAGACCTCAACCATTTCTGATTGAGGGAGTCGAGGTGGAGGCTGTGGATTCCTACAGGTACCTCGGGCTGTGGCTGGACAGCAAACTGGACTGGAAAACCCACACCAATCACCTGCACAGGAAGGGACAGAGCAGGCTGTACTTCCTGAAGAGGCCGCAGTCGTTTAACATCTGCAGGAAACTCCTGTGGATGTTCTACCAGTATGTGGTAGCCAGCATCCTTTTCTACACTGTGGTGTGCTGGGGGAGCAGCACATTCAAGGAGGACACATCCAGGCTGGACAAACTGATCAGGCGGGCTGGCTCCGTGGTTGGCATGAAGCTGGACTCTCTGGTGACGGTGGCAGAGAAGAGAACACTGGACAAACTGCTGGACATTATGGACAATGCCAGTCATCCTCTGCACACCATCATCATAACCAGAGGAGCCTCTTCAGCCACAGACTGCTCCTTCCCAAGTGCAGGACCAACAGACTGAAAAACTCCTTTGTCCCTCAGGCCATCAGACTGTACAACTCCTCACTCAGCAGGAGGAGGAGGAACAGGAAGACAGAGGACGGGAATGAGAGGAACAGTAGTAGCCAATAGCCCTAGTTTTGGTATTTATATTTGTATTTACATTTTGCAAATTGTTTTTTACTTTTACTCTTGATACTTTATGTTCTTCTTACCCTGTGTGCTGCTATCCAATGCTGCTGGAACTTCAGTTTCTCTGACAGTCTTCCCAATGGATTAATAAAATTCTGTCTAATCTAATCTAATAACAATAAATGCACACTACAGGGAACTGAGCAGGAACTAGATGGATCCTTGTTTTAACTTATGTGCTACTGCATGCCGACTGTTCTGTGGCTGTTTGCCTTTCCAGTTCTACATCGCCACTGGGAGCTGGATTGAAATGAGTTTTTGCACATTCTGCCAAGCATAGCACAGCATGCTGTCTCTCATAAGAGGATGGCACAGTACATTGTAAATTAAAGCTAAATACCCGGGCTTCCTTTATGCTGAAATTTGTCCATGTTTTTCAGTATTTAATGCAAACATTGAGCTTTTCTACCTCTTCATTGTTTTTTTTGTTTTTTTTTGGCTTTTGTTTGTTTGTTTGTTTTGTGGTTCAGCCTCTTTCTACACTCAAAAAATGCCTCAGTGGATGAACTCAATTCAGTTATGTGCCGGATTTCTATTTAATAAATATATAATAAAATATATGTAGCCCCAACTCAAATAAAGCACATCCATGCAAGATCATTACAATGAATTTGAGTTGGGACTACATGTATTTATTACATGAAAATGCAATCCAATGAATAATTTTTTGAGTGTACATGCAGCTGAGACAACACCCAGTCAAAAGGAGACGAGATGAATATCAACAAATCAAAAAGCGTTGGCGTCATTTCATTACCTGTGATTTCTTCCTCTCATTGAAATGGAAAAGGACTTTAATAAAAGAAAACTGATCAAATCAAGGTTTAAGTCTTCCAGGTACTTTCTGGCAACTTGGAACTAAAACCTCACATATTTTAAGAAAGTTCTTCACTGTGCCCACTCCACCAGGATGCTTTGGTGAAACCCTGTAACTCCTCTTGGGTCTCTTGATGGCTTCTCTCACTCGTCTTCTAATGGTACGATTGCTCAGTTTATGAGAACCGCAGACAGTTTTAACATATAATAAAAATGCTGCTTCTGTTTCATAACAGTTGGTGTAAGGACAAGCACCCCATTGCTGATTTTTGGCTCCAATTTATGTCTAGATTTCAAAATTGAGATAATCTGGTCCAATTTTCTAAAGAAATATTTGTTTAAATTTTTTTCCTACTACTTTACAGTATGGCTGCTTACATGGGAATGTAACTGAATATTCTGTAAAATAACCAAACTGTGGCAATACAAAATAACTATGTTTCGTTGAGGTTGCCATTTTATTGGATATTATATGCTACGTATTAGCTATTCTTCTTGAAATGATATTATACAAAATGCATTCATGAGCATTTATTTCTGCACATATTTAAACTTTTATATCTAAAATTTATGGGTGCCAAACGTTCTGACCAGGACTGTGTCAATTTTCTCGAAGAATGAGGTTGCACAGTTAATACCAGCATGCGTATTAACATATCAAGTAATATATTCAAAGCTTTATTTATCAAGTCTTTTTTTTGTCAGTTTCAGTTGCCAGCAGAGGCTAGTGTGATTTATGGAAAGATAACACATGCTTATTAAAGCGTTTCCCGTTACGCTAGTAATTATAGCAACTTGCAATGATTAATTCATTAAGGAAAATTAAGTCTCTGTACTTATTTGCTTTGGTGAACAACGATAAGACAGGATTATTCACTGTGTGGTCTCTACAAGATAAACCTCATTTTAAGTTTATTTTAAATTAGGTCTGAAATGATTCCTTGAGCAACATCAGTCATAAAAATCACTGAGGCATTTTTTTTTTTTTTTGCCTGAAGGCATCATTTTATCCGAGGAATGGTCATAAATCAGAGCAGTGAATGCAGGGGTGGTGTTCAGCGACACACCAAGACATGTGCCGTGTTTATTATTGCCAGAAATGTGGTACTTATCTAATTTGAATGATAATAATTTAACCCTTTGTCTGATGAGTTATCAGTGATTTCGAAAGTCTTTAAAACTTAGATAAATTTTGCATGGCTGAATTTCTTTTTTCCAGAATAGTAAAAGCACAAAATGGATTTGGAACAACGAATGTGTCAGTAAGCCTGTAAGTTGCGCTTGTCAAGAGAAACTGCTGTCTTTCCAGCTGTCCATATTATCAAGCTCAAGAACTGTAAAAGTCTCAAAATCTGTATATTTATACATTAATTCTGGGAGGTCAAAGATCTTCCTGCCAAAAAAAAACATGCATTTCTGACATTTATAAATGCCTTTTTTAATGTATTTTGAGTTTCAAGTAGGAAATGTACAGAAGCCCTGAAATGCTCACATTGCCCGCTAGATGGAGACAAAAACTGCTGAAATGTCCAGTAAGGGCTCAACTGTGTATTCATTTGTGAAGTTAAATTTTGGCAAAAATAATCAGGGCAGACAGCCAAAAATCAACTTACAGTTGTGTCCTTTGCCCTTATGAGTGATTTAGTTGTTAAACTTTGTATTCAAATCAAATTGTTACACATGCATACCTGTACTGTTAGGGCGGGGCAATTAATGATTTCATTTGCAATTATGGCTTCCAACGATTACAAAAGTAAAGTAATTGAGATCAAACAATTATGTTATTGCTTTCTGTTTTGCTATGATGTTCTCCTTTGGCCATGGGTGATAAAAACAGCAAACTCTGCTAGGCTACCAAGTGGCTGCTAGCTACGCTGGACTGGCCTGTGTTTGTCCTTTGTGAGCATTTTAAAAGAAATATCTGGCTTGCTGTATGGTTAATTGTACTTGCACCCATCGAAGAATTCTGTCCTCCACTATTTCAGAGAGTGAAATTTTAGTGTTTTTTTTTTCATTTGTACGTTAGCACCATACAAATGTTATCTGTAATTAGCAAGCACCAATAGCTTGGTGGTGTTAGCTACACAAATGGCGCCACTAATGATGCAATATTAATTTTAATACTATTTCCCAATCCACCACCTGGTCCACAAAAATATGTGCTCTTCAAACACTCACACCAAAGTTAGCCTGTTAGCTTTAGCTTGCTTGGCAATTACGAGATGAGGGAGCATGTTTGGGATTAATTAATCCCGCCCATGTCATGCCAGTCTGTCCTGGGGTCCACTCTTTACCCATTTATGGTTTGTCTTGGAGTTATGTTTTTACTTTTAATGTAAATATCATTTCAATAATCTTTAAAATTGAAGTTATGTTTAAAGTAAATCCACTGTAATACTGCATGTTTGTTAACCAATCATGATTTTAATTTTGGCCAAAATAAAAATATAATGATATGACTTTTGCTCTAATCCAGGAGCCCTATATTTGTACTATATTTGGGTTTTCATCTAAAGCTGTATTCCTTATCAGCCAGTAACACGTGGTCGTTTATGTTCTGGTGTCTGAGTGCCACCGTGCACATGCACCAGCCCTGCCGGCCCAGCTAAGTGCTCATAAGGCTTCACTTAACAGGCTTATCTGTCAATCTGGAGTGAATTGTGAGCCTGGATGTCAGTGAACTTCACTTTATGGTGGATATTTATGATATACTGATCGTGTGGGGTCTCTCGCGATTTGTCCTTCATAAGCAAGCGAGCATGATGGAACCCGTGAGCAGTGAAGAAGTGTCACATCGTGGGTGAAGTATGATTGAATTGAAAAAAAAATGCAATTGATACATTTCAGCCATTGAAAACTGATGGATGACTCAGGAATGTTTTTTTTTAATTCTGATTCCTAGGCTCAGAAGAACTGAGGTGCTGGAGTGTTTCTCTCCCTGGTGTGTGACGGGGTGGGGGGGTCTGTTGTGGTGAAGAATCCAGACCTGAAGTCAACACAGGTGCGTATCCTCTATTTTCTTACGTATGCGAAGCTTTTCTGTTGCCGTCTGCGAAGACCATTTTGATCTGCCTCTCTTCAAGGGGTCAGGGGTCTCAAAAGCTGATATAGCCTGCACTCATAACAGCATCGGGCTTGTGGGGTGAAAATGCATGTGAGTGAATGAGTGAAGGCGTGGCTTGGTCCATCCCAGCCAGCTTCTGTGTGTACTTACTCAAAAAGTATAAATGCTATTATCTTGTGACTCACCAAAATAAAAGCGCACATGAAGAGGATGACGTGATTAAACGGCGGTTAACTTTGATGAACCACATCAGTCGAAAATGCATCTTTGGTGTTGCTTTGGTTTGTCTTCTGGTTCAAGTCATTTCACATTCAGAACAATACAGTACAATACAATACTGAATGAAGGTCAAAGAAACACAGGCCTATTTTGACGACCTGCAGTGTGCAAAGGGGTTGTGTTTAATCTTTCTATATGTCATAAGTGTGTTTTGTCATAGCATGAATTAATCCAATCAGATTGTCATCTGTGATTACCTCGTACAAGTGAGGGGTTATTTGGCAAGGAAACCTTGGTGTTCTGTTTTGTGTGCTGACCCTACAGAACAAAAATAAACTGCAGAGTATTATTAAAGTACGAGGTCTATTAGGAAAGTATCCGACCTTATTATTTTTTTCAAAAACCATATGGATTTGAATCACGTGTGATTACATCAGACATGCTTGAACCCTTGTGGGCATGCAAGAGTTTTTTCACGCCTGTCGTTTATGTCATTCGCCTGTGGGCAGTCTTTGAGTGAGGAGTCGCCCACCCTCTCGTCGATTTTTTCATTGTTTAGGAATGGCTCAGAGACTGCTGCTTTGTTTGATCAAAATTTTTTCAAAACTGTAAGGCACAACTGAGTGGACACCATTCGATAAATTCAGCTGGTTTTCGGTAAAAATTTTAACGGCTGATGAGAGATTTTGGTCTGTAAGTGTCGCTTTAAGGACGGCCCACGGGGCCTGACGGCGATCTGCGCTTCGAGGCGGCAGCGTCTCACCGTTTCAAGTTGAAAACTTCCACATTTCAGGCTCTGTTGATCCAGGAAGTCGTCAGAGAACAGAGAACTTTCAGAAGAAGTCGGCATGAGGAGTTTATTCAGACATTCCATTGTTAACGGACATTTTGTAATGAAAGAACGTGCGGGCAGAGTCGCATGTCGGGCTGGATCCAACCGCGGGGGGTCGCGACAGGAAAAACACCTCCGTTGGAAACCTTAACGGGCAAGTTGGAACATGCCCAAGCTGTTAAACAATTTCTCAGTTACTCACTTGTTGAAAGCCATCAAAAGTCGCCTGAATTTTACAAATGGTTTTCAACACGGAGGTGTTTCTCCTGTCGCGGCGCACACAGATTCAGTGAGTCGTCACGAAACGACTCTGCGAATTTGCGCGCACGTCTTTCATTAAAAAATGTCCTTAAACAGTGGAATGTCCGCATAAAGTCCTCATGCCGGCCTCTTCTGAATCTTCTCTGTTCTCTCACGACGTCCTGGATGAATTAAGCCTTAAATTAGGATGTTTTCAGGTCGAAACAGGCCGACGACGGCACCTGGAAGCGCTGCAGGACGTCCTGCTCTGTGGGAAGTCCTTACAGCGACAGAAACACCCCATAATCTCTCATCAGCCGTTAAACTTTTCACAGAAAACCAGCTTAATGTCTCGAATAGTGTCCACTCGGATATTCCTCACAGGTCCAGAAAAAATGTTGATAAAGTAACCCGCGCCGTCTCGAGCAGCGTGTGAAACAAAGGAATTCAGCCAAGAGGGCTGGACCACATCTCACTCAAGGTCTGCCCACAGGGAAATGACGTCACCGACACGCATGAAAAAACTCACGCATGCGCACGAGGGTTCAAGCATGACTGGTGTAATCGCACGTCATTCAAATCCATATAGTTAAAAAAAAATAAAAGGCTCGGTTTATTATCTAATAGACCTCGTATGCAGCAATAAACAGATGGATTTATGATGTCAGGTCTTTAAAGATGGAGAGAAAAACTGTGACGATTCAAGGCATCCACTGTTTAATGAGTTTTAGGTGCTTCCTCCTGGCAGAAGACAGAATTCCAAGATGTAGAACAAATAAATGTAGGAATTCCCTTATTCCAGCTCGAATGGGCTTTTTAAATAAGATTAGATAATAATGATGTGCTTTTAAATTGTATGCTCTTTATAATCAATAGGTTTATTATAAGTTTTATCTTGTTTTAAGTTGTTTTTAATAATAATATAACAATAATATAGTCCTTTTATCATTGTACATATACAGTGAGGAAAATAAGTATTTGAACACCCTGCGATTTTGCAAGTTCTCCCACTTAGAAATCATGGAGGGGTCTGAAATTTTCATCTTAGGCACACGTCCACTGTGAGAGAAATAATCTAAAAAAAAAATCCGGAAATCACAATGTATGATTTTTTAATAATTTATTTGTATGTTACTGCTGCAAATTAGTATTTGAACACCTGTGAAAATCAATGTTAATATTTGGTACAGTAGCCTTTGTTTGCAATTACAGAGTTCAAACGTTTCCTGTAGTTTTTCACCAGGTTTTCACACACTGCAACAGGGATTTTGGTCCACTCCTCCATACAGATCTTCTCTAGATCTTTCAGGTTTGGAGTTTCAGCTCCCTCCAAAGATTTTCTATTGAGTTCAGGTCTGGAGACTGGCCAGGCCACTGCAGGACCTTGAAATGCTTCTTACGGAGCCCCTCCTTAGTTGCCCTGGCTGTGTGTTTGGGGCCATTGTCATGCTGGAAGACCCAGCCATGACCCATCTTCAATATTCTTACTGAGGGAAGGAGGTTGTTTGACAAAATCTCGCAATACATGACCCCATCCATCCTCCTTTCAATACGGTGCAGTCGTCCTGTCCTCTTTGCAGAAGAGCACCCCCAGAGTATGATGTTTCCACCCCCATGCTTCACGGTTGGGATGGTTTTCTTGGGGTTGTTCTCATCATCTAAACATGGTAAGTGGAGTTGATTCCAAAAAGCTCTATTCTGGTCTCATCTGACCACATGACCTTCTCCCATGCTGCCTCTGGATGATCCAGATGGTTACTGGTGAACTTCAAACGGGCCTGGACATGTGCTGGCTTGAGCAGGGGGACCTTGCTGCCCTGCAGGATTTTAAACCATGACAGCATCATGTTTTACTAATGTAATCTTTGTGACTGTGGTCCCAGCTCTCTTCAGGTCATTGACCAGGTCCTCCTGTGTAGTTCTGAGCTTTCTCAGAATCATCCTTACCCCACAAAGTGAGATCTTGCATGGAATCCCAGACCGAGGGAGACTGACAGTCATCTTGTGTTTCTTCCACTTTCTAATAAATAATCATAACAGTTGTTGTCTTCTACCAAGCTGCTTGCCTGTTGTCCTGTAGTCCATCCCAGCCTTGTGCAGGTGTACAGTTTTGTCCCTGGTGTCCTTAGACAGCTCTTTGGTCTTGGCTATGGTGGACAGGTTGGAGTGTGATTGATTGAGTGTGTGAACAGGTGTCTTTTATACAGGTAACAAGTTCAAACAGGTGCAATTAATACAGGTAAAGAGTGCAGAATAAGAGGGCTTCTTAAAGAAAAATTAACAGTTCTGTGTGAGCCAGAATTCTTGCTGGTTGGTAGGGGTTCAAATACTTATTTGCAGCAGTAACATACAAATAAATTATTAAAAAATCATACATTGTGATTTACGGATTTTTTTTTTTTTAGATTATGTCTCTCACAGTGGACATGCACCTAAGATGAAAATTTCAGACCCCTCCATGATTTCTAAGTGGGAGAACTTGCAAAACTGCAGGGTGTTCAAAAACTTATTTTCCTCACTGTACATACATACAAACAATGAATTTTGTTCTCTACATTTAACCCGTCCTAATTACATTTAGACAGTATCCAGCCACTAGGAGCAGTGGGCAGCCACAGTCTGGCACCTGAGGGCCGCAACATGTGTAGAGAGACTCCCTTGGTCAGGGGCAGAAAAAGGAGCAGACCCTAAATAAGCATGGTTTTGATTGTGGGAGGAGACTGGAGGAGGTGATGGTCTAGTGGTTAAGGTTAAGGTTAAGCTTGAGACCAGAAGATCCTGGGTTCAAATCCCTGCCTAACTGGAAAATCACTAAGGGCCCTTGGGCAAGGTCTTTAATCCCCTATTGCTCCCGGTGTGTAGTGAGCGCCTTGTATGGCAGCACCCTGACATCGGGGTGAATGTGAGGCATAATTGTAAAGCCCTTTGAGCGTCTGATGCAGATGCTATATAAATGCACTCCATTTACTGGAGTGCCCAGAGGAAACCCACACAGACATGGGGAGAACATGCATATGCCACACAGAAAGGTTGGGAAGCAATCCCACAACCTTCTTGTGGTGAGGCATCAGTGTTAACCACTAAGGCACCGTTCCGTAGCTGGTTGGGTGTAACTGTGTCTGTATTTAAGCTGTTGGCTGCACAGTATTTGCCCTATAATAAAGCACTGAAGTTGAAGCCGAAACAGTAGCTTGTACAAAGTGTTAATTTACGGGAGGTGATCATTTACATGAGCAGCCACCAAAGCTCCCTGAGGTGAAGCAGTAGAGTTTCTCGTTCCTGCCACGCATTCTTCTCCTCCTCCACCTCCACCTGCTCATCCACCTCATCAACTTCATATCCCATCAGGGACAGACAGCCCCAAGAAAAACGGGCTGAAAATTTTGCCATCAGCCCTTCCAGACAGAATTTCCCAGATCTTGTCATCTATACAGTTAAAAGAATTTTGTTGGCCATTTGTATTTTCACAGCAATTCACACTCTTACTGTGAATCCACCTAATAACGACCTGCCCTATTCACATGGGAGGCTCAATCAGACATTCCATGTGTGTACCAGGGAGGTGGCAGGGTAAAGTCTGTTTAATGTCGGGTCCAGCTGATTCGGGCAATTGACAAATTGATCATTAGCCAATACACTACAGATACCTTACAAAGCAGTGTATGAGTAGTGACAAAAGATCACAATGGCCCTCCAAGCATTTATTCTCTGCATATATCCCACTAAAAGTGAAAATTAAGTTGGGAAATTGAATTGGTTATACCACTATATTATACACTTCAAAATGTGACATCACATATCCATAAAATCACTCGAACTGATTCTGCATTATCTTTTAAAAATGGCCATTTTATGTTTTGAAGACCAATCTGAGGGTCCTTGTGTACAGTGGTGATAGAATACACAAATAAGGTGAGTTATTTACATTGACACAATTTTGTATGTCACATGGCAAATTATTTGTCCCATTATATTTGTCCATTGTATGATTTACGCCATTTTCATGTTGAGACTGTTCGTTTTAGTTGCATATGTTTCACTCCATCGAACAATTCTATTGCCTTTTTGTGAAAATGCATCCATGATAACGAGGAAGCTATCTGTATCAAGATATCAAGATATGTACATATCATGATACTATTAATTATCTAATAGGCTGCCTCACCGTCATTCACTTTATATATATATATATATATATATATATATATATATATATATATATATATATATATATATATATATATATATATGTATGGTAGTTTAATGTTTAACGCTTTAAGGGGTTATTGGGATGATCAGCTGTAATTACATGTGTTCCCACACAAGGGCGAAGCTACTGAATACTGTGTTAAAAATATAGCAGAAGAAGAAGAAACAAGAAGATGTGTAGCGCTAGCAGTTGCAGGTTTGAATAAAACGCCCGCCGTTTTGCTCTTTTCTGCAAATATATGTAATTATGTCTCCATATACATTTCTACACGCTTTACTTTTTGTTGTTTCCCCCTTTTAATATTATATTTAAGTATATATTGGAGGAGTGGGGTACAATTAGTTATACCTAACAGCTAACGTTAGCTTATCTAGCCAGCCTTAGCAACGTTCATCGTAGCTTACAAAATAGTTGGTTCCTTTGTGTTTGATATAATCTTCTCCTGTGATGTCTTATCCTCTTTATGTCTTATTACTTATTATATTATATATACCTTTTTCTTGAGCTGCTTGGGTGGGTAGGGAGAGTTCCCATGGGATAAAAAAGCTTTTTAACCTACCATGCCTGGTTCTCAAGACCAGGCACCTAAGTGGCTCTACTCTACTCTTTTCTACTCTCCTATTTTACTCTTCCTTTTTAGATATACCTTTGTATCCTGGCATAGTTCCACCTTAGAATTGGAATATAATATATAAGATATACCTTACTGAATTTTCATGAAATGTAAGCACTAATACATCTGTCTCATTTAAGTAAAATATCAAATAACAAGGTTCTATTTAGGTGTTATAGAAAACAAATAATTATTTTTTTAAATTTGTGCAGTGGAAAGAATATTTCATGAGTTGAAAGATGAAATGTTCCATTCAGCGAAGCAAATAGTCTTACCATCGCAATCATAAGCATTCCTTATTTGTATAATATTTAATTTATCAATCATCACATTGGCGACAGACTGTTAACTTAGTTTGGGCACGGAGCACTTCCAGATGCCACCAAAATTCACAAAACGTCTGACAGAGGGGTTAGGTACTACAAGGACACCAGTTTGATACTATAACGGCCGCTTTTATCACCTGATTGGTCTACTCACCCATTACAGATGTATAGATAAGTGTGGAAAAATTATACGATGTGCCGTAGCTAGAAGCAGTCCAATAACATTAAGGCAATTCTAGTCGTGGCTGTCTCACCAGTTAGCTTTTAGCATTTAGCATGAAAATTAGAGCAGCACAGACGTAACCAAAGGACTCCAGAATGTTGAACAACAATAACAATTACCACTACTTTCATTCATAGACCACCTGGACAGTTGTACAACTTTCCACATGAGAAGACATGTAGTGATTTTGTCATGGTTGTGGCTCCTCAGAATATTAGACAACTGTCGCTTTTATTGTGAAGGCATTTATTTTTCCCCAAGCAACCAGTTGTGTAGAACTAGTCGAGTGGTTGTCAAGAGGCTGTGACTTCATAATTTTGGACCTCTGTGGCTTTATGGGGAGGAATCGGGGATTCCTCCATTGTACACACATGCACACACATGTGCCCCCCCCTCCACACACACACACACACACACTAGATAAGAATGGTTAATCTTGATTAAAGAAGTGTGAATGCTGAGAAAATCTATACCCTGATAAACATCTGCCCACTGCCTAAAAGTGATTATTGTAGAAATGTCAGGTGAGGGAGACGGCGAGAGCAGCCACAATGAGGGGATATGACACGAACAGGGATATGTCACAGCCTGTTCTTTCTCTATGCCTGGGTGTCTCTCTCTCTGGGTGACAGACTCTTTCCGGTTGTCAATGGTGCGTTCCCTTTGTGTGGAGGACGTTTTGCCTGGTTTGATGGAAAGACAGCACTGAAACCACAACAGTCTCGATACGGAAGTGCGATTTTTGAGGTTAAAATTCAAATGCACCTCTAAAAATGGAGCGTGTATGCAAGGATCACTGTGTCCATGGATGCAAAAAGTCTAAAAAAGTACTAAATGCGATGATTTAAATGGGATTAAAGTGTCATAACTCTCCCTTTTCAAGATTCTAAAACCATTGACGCCAAGAATGGATATATTTTATAATTATATAATTAGAATATGTAACATAGATTTTAAGGGTATAAACAATTAACCCTGTCCATCTCATCCTTCTTCTTCACCGGTTGGTGTAGAAAAGGATGTACATAATATGTAGAAAATAATAGCAGTCTGACAAATATATATATATATATATATATATATATATATATATTTGGTGAGTCATTCTCATATGTAAAATTTAAAATTTAAATTTAAAATTTAAAGTTTCAAGTTGAAAACTTCCACATTTCAGGCTCTGTTGACGCAGTAAGTCGTCAGAGAACAGAGAACTTTCAGAAGAAGTCGGCATGAGGAGTTTATTCGGACATTCCATTGTTAACGGTCATTTTGTAATGAAAGAACGTGCGGGCAGAGTCGCATGTCGGGCTGGACCCGACCGCGGGGGGTCGCGGCAGGAAAAACACCTCCGTTGGAAATCTTAACGGGCAAGTTGGAACATGCCCAAGCTGTTAAACAATTTCTCAGTTACTCACTTGTTGAAAGCCATTAAAAGCCGCCTGAATTCTACAAATGGTTTTCAACACGGAGGTGTTTTTCCTGTCGCGGCACACACAGATTTGCCGAGTCGTCACGGAAATGACATTAAAAAAATGTCCTTAAACAGTGGAATGTCCGCATAAATTCCTCATGCCGGCCTCTTCTGAATCTTCTCTGTTCTCTCACGATGTCCTGGGTGAATTAAGCCTTAAATTAGGATGTTTTCAGCTCGAAACAGGCCGACGACAGCGCCTGGAAGCGCTGCAGGACGTCCCGCTCCGTGGGAAGTCCTTACACCGACAGAAACACCCCATAATCTCTCATCAGCCGTTAAACTTTTCACAGAAAACCAGCTTAATTTCTCGAATAGTGGCCACTCGGATATTCCTCACAGGTCCAGAAAAAATTTTGATAAAGCAACGCGCGCCGTCTCGAGCAGCGTGTGAAACAAAGGAATTCAGCCGACAGGGCGGGACCACATCTCACTCAAGGCCTGCCCACAGGGAAATGACGTCACTGACACGCGTGAAAAAACTCACGCATGCGCACGAGGGTTCAAGCATGATTGGTGTAATCGCATGTCATTCAAATCCATATAGTTAAAAAAATAAAATAAAAGGGTCGGTTTATTATCTAAGAGACCTCGTAAATGGAGTTAGACAATTCTTTTACAAATGATTTTGAAATTTAAAACTCTACAGAAGACTTAAATTTTACTTGCCTTATGTTACAGATACTTTTTAAGCAGAAATATTTAGTCTCCAAAACGCCAGCCGTGCCATTCATGTCTCTGGGTCCTCAGACTTTGAGATCAAGAAACACCTGGCAAAGTTTGTTTGTGAGACTTGATAAGCACCCAGCTAAGGGCCCTGTCCCACTGGCGTTTAGGAGGATTTGTGCATGAAAAGAGGAGACAAAAGCTGAGCGTCCGCAACAAAGGTGGGCGGAAATGACAAATGTCCCGGGGTGGATCAGCGAATACATGAGGAAGAAAAGCGGATATAACAGGGAACAGAAGCGAATGCGACCGTGGAGGCGCCCCCATGATGGGCACAGCGGCCGTGATGCACTCGCTCCATCCGTGCCCACTCTGTCTGCATGCGTGACATACCATTTGCGACCGTGATGTGGCCATGCTGGGCACGCGTCATATCTGTTTTGCACGCTGTCCTGGTCTGCCACCAAGCCGCTCCAACCCGTCGGTTGCGGATATCAGCGGATGACACGGGATATGCGGCGCGTTGGTTGTGTATGTCCTGCGTATGTCTTCAGTATGTGTTCAGGTAGTGATGCGGATCTCATCCGCAGCAGGATTTTTGAGCCGCTCAAAAATCCTGGCTGCGCACATGCGTGCCTCTGCGGATGATCACAGACGTGTTCGGATGGCGACCGACTCATACAGGAATGTTACACGGTTATTGCGGTTGTTTGGCGGATGTGGGCCACTTTTGTGCGCATTCCATCCGCAAATCCTCCTAAACGCCAGTGGGACAGGGCCCTAAGGTAAGGACTAGGTGTCTTTGGTCCTACCTCGCTGGCCTCCCTTCGGAGGATCTGTGGGTACCGCCGGAATGTTTTTCTGTCAGATGAGGATGCCCTCAAATATCTTTGGCCCAGGAAAGGAAAACAGTACATCCGCTTGTTGCTCATTTTCTGAGGAAAGTACTTGACCAATTATGTGCTGATGAAGTAACTGGATAATTATTTCAGCATTATTTCAGCATTAAGTGTGTGCAGTTTGAGTGCACTCTGTTAGTAATGTGCCAGTTGTGTGAGCTGATTTCTGAAGGTATCCAGCTTGGTCTTTTTCTGAGTGAACTGTAATGAGAAATTGTTTTGCTGTGTGAATTGTGAGGGTTGCAGACGTTCTGTTAACCTTGCTCAAGGCAAACGGGGGGTGGATTGTGTATGTGTGGGGGGGACCCCTTCCTGTCAGTGTTCTCTTTTTCTCTCTGTTCTTGTGAGATCTGGAACTGATAATGTGAGGCCTCTAGTAACTGAACAGGAAGGATGGAGGGCCCGGTCTCTGCAGACCTGCCTCTGTCCACCTCCCCTCCACAGCCAAAACGTAGAGAGCACAACTTTCCACTGAACGACAAGGTTTCAGTACAGTACATTCAAAAACTTTACAGCGGTTGTTTCTATGTTTCCTTATGTGTCAAAAAAACAAAAAAGGATGCCTGACGATAAAATCCTTTTGCCTTAGTGATGTATGGTAACAGTAAACACAACCTGTTGTTGCATTGAGCCAAGTAAAAAAAAATGCTTTATTGTTCAAACACATGGCACAGCCTGATTGATGCACCTTAAGATTTTCTGGTGTTCCATTTTAAAACTAGAAGCACTCGGAGAGCGCAAACCTCCGCCAAGGCCATAGGGCCACTGACGTCACATGGAATACCCTTTGGCAAAGAGACTTATTCCACGTAGTTTCATGAATGCATCTACCGTCATGTTTCAGATTCAGTGGTTAACACTCTGGGGTCCGAGGGCATTTTGTGGACAGTTCACTCGCCTGGCATAAATGTTTTATTGTTGCTGTTAACAGCTTCCCCTGCATCCCAGTTTTATGTCTCTTTTTTTCAGGACAATCTGTACTTTCAAAATATATGCTATGGTTGTGTTTTATAAGTGTAATAAAGGTTTACAATCAGAAATAAGAAAGGAAAAAGTAAAGCGGAAATAAATTTCCACACACATTTATTCAAAACACACATCAAACTATAATAAACAACTGTTTTGACACTTTATAAAGGTAATTTGGGCTCTTGTGTGAAAGAATGTACAACAAAAAGGTTCAAACAATAAACACAAATGCACATTTTGAACAATATATACAAAATGGTCTATGCGTTTTGTCTTTATCTCAAAGCAATTTCTTTCTGCTATTACACAAAGGTCACATCACAAGCTTCTACTATGAAGTTGACTGTCTGTTCTCTCCTGCTCTGAAAGCAACATTCGCACTTAGAGGCTCATTCAGTTTGACGAGCGGCCCCTCCCCCCTCGCTCCATTGATATGGTAAACAGTGCTTTACGCCGGAGCAAGAGAGCTTGCCACAGGCTTTTCCAGTAACATTCACAGGAAAACTAGTCGAGCGATCCTGATACTCACACACTATGTTTGAGCAGGTGAGATTGTATGAGAGGCTCTCCATCTGCTCCGTCTGCTTACTTTCACTTTCGCTGTGCGTAATGGCGCAGGGCGCATTGGAGCAGCCAGGGTGCTATTCAAATGGGCCAACTAGTAACACATCACTCTTAAAAACAATCTTTGGTGTGTCACATGAGGTGAATCTGCCCTATGATAGGATTTTGGAAAACCATGTGACGCTGAACCAATTCCGATTGGACACTCACATTGCTCACGTCATCACACAGCTTCTATGAGGAGTACAAAGATGGTGGATGGTGGCTCGAAAGTCCACGGAGTTAAGTTTTCAGCAAAAAAAAAGTAAGTTTCTGTCTCATATCATTAAAAAGTTATTTCTAATTTAGTAACGCTTGGTCTCAGCCGCCTTATACGACGGCGTCGGCCCCAGAGGGTTAAACCCTTAGATCGTCAGCAAATGTATTTATAAAGAGAACCTGCATGAACTACACAAGTTTTTTTTAATTTTCTAATAAGTTTATTCAATGAGGAGAAACAAATGCTAAATTATTGTTGTGTCATAACTTAATTTTTGTTCAGTCTTTGTGACCCATCTTCATGACGTTAGATGCAAAAATGTTGAAATTGGCCCTATCTTGCAATGATAAAGAATCCTTAAAAAATTACTGGATCTGGATCATTACCAAAATTTAAATGACTTCTAAGTTAGGCCAAGATACACCCCTGGTAAAAATTTCATTGAAATCCGTTGAGGATTTTTTGAGTAATCCTGCTAACAAACCAACCAACCAGCCAACAAACAAATGGACGCGACTGAAAACATAACCTCCTTGGTGGAGATAGTAACTTTCATTCAGAGTGTTTTGAACTTGGCTGAGTAACAGTTTTCTCATAGCTTTGTCTTGATGGATGCCATAGAGCAGGCAGGTAGCTCGGTGGAAATGGTCTTGGCTGGAGAAGTAACCTGCATGGGATAAGCGCCCCAACCAGGGGGGAGTCGTAGACTCTCATCTACATCACACTACGGAATTCAGAGATAAGCACTGGCACCATCATATCAGCGTATTTGGATTGACACCATTACTACTCAACATTCTCTTGTTGTTTAGTCAATTTATAATCCAGTGTGACTCGAGGCGGAAGTTTGACTTTGGAAGCACGTGCTCCACATCTTCTCTGTTTTTGTGGGGGCGTTACGGCTCCACACACAGGCCTGGCATATACATTCAGCCGTTTTTAGTTGTTTTCAGTGGTTTCGTGTATACCCAGATATTTCTTGAAACTGTGCTGCGTTTACGGAGCACTTTGTGAAAATGACAAAGAAGACCGTACAAGGAAACGTCTGTTTCCATGTGGACACGACATTAAAATCAGATCAGCCATTGGCCAAGTTCTGTTGTTAATGTAAGGCAATTCCTTAGTAAAAGACACTACCAGCTTGACACACTTTCCCATTCAGCGTATTTTCTCACGACTAATGTAAAATTTTCAATTTTGCTCATGTGAGTAGAAGTGAATTCAAATTAATAATGCAGCAGATTAGCAGAAGCAGTAATTCCTTCCAGTGTTTATCCATGTTTAATGGATACCACCAGTGGCCACTAAAAGCTCTTTATCCATACTAGATCACATGCTGTCTCACTGATTTTGCATCACATAGCTGGGCCATGTACAGGGGTCAACATTAGTTTTTACCTGAGGCCAACATATGGCCATCAGGTATTACAAAGACCTGGCATCTGTCTGTCTGTCTGATTGTCTGTCTGTGTTCAGCATAAGTCCAGTTCTATTACTGCCACAGTCTTCAAATTCACAGGGAACATTCTTTGGACACAGACCTTGGACATGCTCAAATATGGCTAACCTTGACATATTTTATGAGGTAGTTTAAGAGTTTAAAAAGTCACATTCTGTTTGAATCTGTTCTGCTTTGTTTTTGAGTGGCGGGGGATGACAGCCAATCAGAGTAGCCATGATGTGAGTGGCTGGTCTCTTCAAAACCACTTTGCTTTGTGTTTATATGCATGTCTCTCATATATTATGTAAAAGCTAGCGAGAAATAAACACTTCTAAAACCGAAAACGCCATTTTTGGAACCTAATAACACCTCTGAACTTATTTTGTGGATGTTAGCATGATGACGTCACAGGCTGGTAGCTAGCTGCAAAACTCTGTTTTGTTTGTGTGTAAACATAACCTCTTTGTCATATATTATGCAAAAGATAGCGAGAAATAAACACTTCTAAAACTGAAAATGCTCTTTTTGTAACCTGATAACACATTTTGTGGTGTTAGTGTGCACGCTAACTCAAAGCTAATTTCCTATGCAGTTAAATTTGTCTCATTAATACCAGCAAATGCACAGAGGGTGATCTACAAATATTCCTTGATTTGCATAACTTTCGCTTTTGTCAAAAGTTCATGTACATACAAAAACGTAAATATTGTTTTTGACTGATTAATAGAGGGGCTTCATTGAATATGTACAAATTGTATGTAAGACAACAGGATCTTAATAATGAATGAAACAACTACAAATTATAAAGAACACAAGGCTCATACGGCCGAGGGTATTTTAGCATTGTGTTAAATTTTTTTTACTTTCCCCAGGAGGTACTTGCTCAAATTAATTTTACTACAAAGGCTAATGTTAAACTGTTCTTCTGCTTAATTGCACAGGAGTTTTTGTTAAACATGATCACTCTCAGGCTCCACCTCCCCCATGACCCTTAACTGGAATAAACGGGAGAAGGAAATGAATGAATGATACACTGTGGTAATCAGTTTTGTGAATACCTGCCTCAGCAATTCAGATGTCATAGAAGCACCACTGGCTTTTGTCTCGGTACTCCAAGGCTGTTTTTTGCTAACTTGACATGCCTTTGAAAAATGACCCTGTTTTATCAAGCCTGGTCATAACCAAACTGAGCAGAACATAATCTGCATTTTACTCACAGCCTCGACCCACTGAACTTGTTGTTCCAGGATCATTTAAATTCCAAATTGTGCTTCAGCTCTTGAACCAGTTTTGGGCATCATCATTTTCCCAGGACTGCCCAGCACTTATCCGTGACTTTGCCCCCCTCATCAAAGATCAGAAGGAAGTGCAATGTTTCATCCTTGTTTCTGTCATTAGCTGTGTCATGGTTGTAGCAGCTCCATAAACAGTAAAATTTCTCATTCTATCCACTTGCCCGTTTTGGCAATGGGGTTGTTCAGCTTTCTTGCCTGACATGGCACTTTATTTGCCCCGGGCAATCACACAAGCCTTAATGTTGAACATTGATCTACATCATGGTTATTCTACACGTCAACCATGAACTAAGTAACTCATCAGTAGGTGTGAGTTGATTATTTTGACTACTTCAGAAAAATTTAACAAGTTGTACAGTTTTATTATTATCAGTACCATCATCATTAGGTAACAAAACATTTACTTTTCAGATTACACTGAAAATAAATGACATTTGAAAACCTCTTAACTCTGTAAAACTTGCTGAGGTTCATTAAACCAACTAGTATGTGTCTGTTGTATGAATTTTTGGCCCTATACATAAATATATATAGGGTGTCTCAAAAAATGTACCCAAAAGTACTCTGAAATATGAATACCTGGAAATGGTTTTACTGGGAAATAATGACTCTAATTCAGAGAACAAAAATCATGGAGTTCTGTGCAACACGTCCTAAGGACTGACTTGCATCTCTGTCCATGCAAAATTCTGTGTCAGAGTGAACTAACTCCCCAGCATATGGCAAGGAGACTTGAATTTGCTAGGCGGTTTTCCATAAAACTGGAGATGGATGATTTATTTCTAAGGAAACATCAGATGACGAGGTTACATTGATCATGTGGTGTAAAAGATAAAGGGTTAAAACATCAAAAAGGAAAGACTGAACTAAAAACTGCATTGGGGAGAAAAATTACAGGCTTCAGCCACATGGTCATGCAGAAAATGCCTGATATTACTGATTGGTTTTTTCTGTGCTGTCAAAATACTTCTGGGTACATTATTTTTGAGACACCCTATATATATCCCTGTTTTGATATCTCAACACCCAAAATAAATTAAAACGTACACAGATTTGAAGATGTATTTTGTGCAATCATTCTGCCCCAAAATAAATCAATGATTGCCCAATATTGCTGTGTCATTCATGTCCATGATGAGTACTGTATATGTAAACCTCTAACCACAACTGTACAGAAAAGCACTTTGTCTGGACATGATATAAAAAGTCAATTAAAGCTTTTGAATCTGTGCCTGTTGTGGGCCTTGATGGTCGATCTCATTGCATAGCAGCGTGACGGAATTGCAACTTTCACATAGGCCAGTATGTGATTGATGTTTGCAATGATCATCACATTCTGCGGGGTAACGACGGATGCTGCAGTCTGTCATTAGAGGTTGGAGGTTTAAAAAATTCAGATTTCACAACATCAGCACTGGTTGTTTGATGAGACTGCTCTTATCTCCATGAACATGTGGTTGTAACCGTATTTGAATGTGTTCAATGACATTATAAGAAATTTAGGGTTTACTCACACTCGGCCCAGTTGCCTTGTATTGAGTACTCAAGCCCGACTGTCCCCGCTTCCCACTCCCAGGCTGGCCTGTGGTCATATTGCACTACAGGTTTCTTGCTCGAGCATGTTTACATCAACATAACATGACTTTTGTTTTGAAAACCGCACGCTCCCACATGGGGTTGTTAGGTCTCAGTAAAAAAAACAACCAAAATCCAAAAATTTGAAGGTCCATGGGGGTGGGAGAGGGGGGGTGGTCTGGAGACTGTCCCACCAGTCACTTGGTGACATGCAAGTGCTTATAGGCAGCGGTATAATTACACAATAAATTTTGCAGAGTAAAATTTACTTTGCTGGGATAACATTTGGTCCTAGTCCAAATAGAGTTAAATATACTCTATCACAGTGCTAAATCAACTCTATCACAATATAAAATAAACTTATATTGGAGTAGACCCACTTGATTTGATAAAACGATAGAGCTGATTTCACTCTATAATAGAGTGTATTTTACTCTGTTTAGACTGGGACCAAATACTATCCCAGCAGATTTTACTTAGCAAAATTTACTTTGTAACTGTACTTCAAAAGTAGCTAAATTTTGTGGAAAAACGTGGGCCCGGCAACATGGCTCCCACAAACATTTGAAACATTACTGACTCTGTGGCTTATATCAGGACATTTATCAGCCTTGATGGGCTCTTGCATAAAGAGCATGATAAATTATTAAATCTGCGATTTATCTATCACTTGTACTGCTTGTCAAGATTTTTACAAAGGCAGCAAATGGGGAAGAAATATTTTGCAGCTTTGGTCACAGACAATTGACGTTCATCAATAAGCTCTCAGATTAACTGAATACTGTACTATCCAAGTAGTAATAATAATATTAGTCATAATTGTTAAATGGAGCAGTTGCATCGCTGATGAAATGTCCGAGATCTGTCCAACTGAACTGTCCCCTCAACCACCTTTGCAAGTGGGCCCAAGCATGGTTTAGCGTACTATGCCCAGACATGGGACAGAGCACTCACACGTATCAAAAAAATTGTATTTTGGTGGTGAAATGTGCTCGAGTATGTTAAGGATCAACCAGTGAGAGTATCACCCTCAGACACAAGCAGTAATGCGGCTACAACAAATCCTAGACAGAGGGACTTGGACAGTCCATTCCTTCATCAAGGCAGAGTTAATCTGTTTAGCCAAATGTATATATTACTGTAACATATCTAGATTCTGACCTGGATCTACAAAGAGTTTCATTTGATCACTATTTCCTGACTGTATATAAAGATGGACAGCATGACAGCCAATCTTGAGTGAACCAAAAGTACCTACATTACCCATTATTTCTTGTTCATACAGTAGGATTGATGCATGCCAAATGAACATGAATTGGACAGTGGTGGGCACTGCTCAGATAGTCCGATAACCGATAATTATCAAAGCTAATGTTTTTGCTAGCGGATTCGCTTTTCAGATAACTTTTAAAACCATCATCAGACCAATTATCTTCCGATAAATTTAGTTCCGATAACTATAAGTCTGATAACATTTTTTTTTCTGGTAAAGTGAGCAAAGTTTAACAGTCAAAAATGTTTGTAAACCCTAAAATCAAAAATGTTAATTCCTGTTGTGTGTAGATCAGTGCTTTTTGGCAGACTGGCTGTTGCTTGCTGATGACATTATCATTAAGTGCAAAATGTGATTGACCGGTTGAAGAAGGGAGCATTGTGGGTAGTGTAGTTTAGGTTCACTTTGGACATTACAGTGTTATCGCCTGCTCAACACAAAAACAAAACAGACTAATTTTAACATTATTTTATTTTATTTATTTGCGGCACGGGATAATTTAATCGCCAAGACTCTTTGGGAGAGAGGATCCCTCACGGTGCAGCTGCAAGGACTTCTCTTCACTGTTTACACACTGTTTGGATAATCAGGGCGCTTTATATGGATTATTTCTTCAGATGAGTCCCACTGAAACTAACAGGTAAGAATTTATATTTACTACGTGTATTTTATTCTGCCAATCAATGCATTAATGGACGTATTTCGGTTGTTTAAGCCACAGGGTTCAAAGTGTGTGAAAAAAGCGTCAGCTTTTAGCTCGTAAATGACGGTGTATCTAATACAAGATAAAATGTGACTTCTAATACTGTGTTTTATTGCTTTTGAAAGATAATGAGAGTGTTTGGGGTTTTATTTTTTTTATTTATTAGTCTTTCATGCGTTCTTTGTGTTTGTGATCCTTGAATTTACCCAGAAGCCCCTGCGGCACTTAAAGTGAAACTGGTTTATCAGAAGCCGACAGTGTAATCTGATGTGGCCGCGTCTGAATTGATACTAATAGTTATCAGTTATCTGTAATAAAGATACTTTTTTTTTTTTAGCAGTTTATCAGTTTACTGCCATAAAAGATAACTTTTCAGTTATCTGATTAATGGTTATTGAAGCTAACTTTTTGGCTAGCTGTGCCCACCACTGGAATTGGACCAATCAGATTTGCTTGGTGAACACAGGTCCAACCCATATTGACATCACTGGCATAAGACCCATGTCTGGCTTTGATCCTCAGAATTCATTTCTCATCATCAGTGCTATTTTGGCAGAGTTTGTTTGTGTATTGATCCTGATAATTGCAAATACATGCAGTGTGCATAATGTAATAATGCAAGCATAAGCTTTAAAAGAATAAATCTAGGATTATTAACGAGAAACCGTAACTACGTGTAAATCCCTTGTAGAGTACTTAATATTCTCTGCAGGGCATTGCACTTTCAGCACTGTAGGATCACTAGTGCACAGTGCAACAGGCATTTTTTTGGCGACCAAGGATCGGAATCCACCATATGGCAAAGTGGCACAGAATGTGTGAACAAGTAATTTTTCTTTCTTGAATTATGACGCTGTAAAGGCTGAGAGAGTCTGTGCACAATGTGATATCAACAGTTCTGTGTTCACACATCCAAAATCTCCACTCCTCTGGAACAATTTGTGCAGCATGCGCACAATAATCCACAGCCTATTACCATTCAGTAACGATAATACAGCTTAATGGGTGTTTGTGGGGATGAGTTAAAAAATGGAGGTGGTCCTAACGATCGTTTTGTTTTACAAGGAGCAAATGTTTGTGTGCCCGTAACGTGTGCTGAGTGAAAGCCAGCTTTTACGTCTGCACTGCTGCACTTTTGCTGTGCCTCTGGCAGATGCAGAGAAAAGAATTATGGGTAATCAGATGAGGCAGAGGCCTTTTGATGCACTGATGTGCATCCCTCCAAACAGCGTGTTATCTCAGCTGCATGTTGCAAGAAGCTGATTGGTTGAATTTATCACAGTGGTCAGGTAATGGGATTGAACCACAACAATAGAAGCGATGGTTGAGTTTGATGTTTATATTAACCATTGGGTAACCCTGACAACACCCAGATAATTGCTTTCTTTGGCTTCCCGGGAGAGTTAACATGCCGTACTATGCTAAGTTAGCCAACAAGGTGAAAACCATTTCCATTCTGGCCTTCTTTTACAAGTTTTTCGGGCACTGGCTTGTACTGCAGCATCCAGAGGTGATATAGAACTGTAAAGGCAAACAGTCACACAACCATCTACCACCTTGGTCAAGATGAAGAAATGTGCACGGAATTAAAAACAGGCCTTGACTTTTACACACAGTCCCACAGTGCTCATAGTGACAAACACACCTCTTTGAGTAACCATTTGTGTTGGTCTGCTTTTTGATGTTCATACCACCCAGCCATTTCCCCGGACACGACAGAAATCACCTGAGACCGACAGAGCATCACACTCAGAACACCCAAGACCAGCCTGACGAGAATATTTAACACACTACAAACCAGCAAAAACAACCCTGTTGGTTGGATGTTGGTGCATTAACCAGCCTGTGGAGCTACCCTGTGTCCCCTTGGCACCAACCTAGGCAGCCCAGCAGTCCAAAAATTCAGAATTAAAAAAATAAAATACTAAACATTTGCTATTCTAAATGCAGAATTTTGAAAATACCCTTGCATTGTTTCCAGAGACATTAATTTGAGGCACATGCAGTTATTCCTCAGAATTTATTCAGCTCTTCCATGATCCCAGGTTACTTAGCGGGTAGCTCAGTGGATAAGGAGCTGGGCTGCCCATACGAGGTCTGTTAGAAAAGTATCTGAACTTTTAATTTTTTTCAAAAACCTGATGGATTTGAATCACGTGTGCTTGCATGAGCAAACCTTGAACCTTCGTGCGCATGCGTGAGTTTTTTCACGCCTGTCGATTGCGTCGTTTGCTTGTAAGCAGCCTTTGTGTGAGGATGGGTGCAGTCTCTCGTCGTTTTTTCTTTGCAAGGAAAATGGCAAAATGACTGGAGCAGCGCGACTGCATCAAATTTTGCCAGAAACTGGGCGACAGCCAGGTGGAAACCATTCGGATTATTCAGATGGCTTTCGGTGATGATCCTATGGGCATCACACAGATTAAGGAGCGGTACAACCGGTTTAAAGATGTCCGCACAACGGTGGAGAGCGAGCCACGCTCCGGTCGGCCATCAACATGCTGAAATGACCAGATCATTTCCAAAGTGAACGCTGTGGTGATGTGGGACCGTCATGTGACTATCCGAGAAATTGCGGAAGAGGTGAACATCAGCACTTTTTCGGCACATTCCACTGTGACAGAAGATTTGGCCATGAAAAGAGTGGCAGCGAAATTCATGCCGATGGCTTCGGCACAAAGCTGATCGTGGAGCAAAAGCGCTACCGTGTTGAAGCCTCACAGGACATGTTGTGACATGCCCACCTCTTCCACAATTTCTCAGATAGTCACATGACTGAAAAGCCACCGAAAGCTGTCTGAATCTTCCGAATGGTGGAAGAGGTGGGCATCATTTTTCGGAGTCCAGCATGTCCTGTGAGAATGTCCTGTGTGTAAACTAGGCTTAATCTGAATGGTTTACACCTGGCTGTCGCCCAGCTTCTGGCAAAATTTGATGCAGTCGTGCTGCTCCAGTTGTTCCGCCATTTTCCTTGCAAAGAAAAAACAACGAGAGACTACACCCATCCTCACACAAAGGCTGCTTACCAGCAAATGACGCAATCGACAGGCGTGAAAAAACTCACGCATGCGCACGAAGGTTCAAGGTTGGCTCATGCAAGCACACGTTATTCAAATCCATCAGGTTTTTGAAAAAAATAAAAAGGTCGGATACTTTTCTAACAGATCTCGTATGTAGACCTGGGTATGAATCTTACTCGTGCTACCTGTCTCTGTCCTCGGACAAGGAATTTAACATATATTGTCTTATAAGAACCTCCAAATCTGAGACCATGGTGCTCTGTTGGAAAAAGGGCGGATTGTTCAGGGGAGAGTTAGGGTTGGGTTTGGGTTGTTGTCTTGTTCACAAGTGGGGGAAATTGAAACGTGAGATTGATAGATGGATTGGGGCAGTGTCTGATGTTTTACAGATGCTGTACCGGACAGTCGTGGTGAAGAAGGTGCTGAGCCAGAAGGCAACACTCTCAATTTTCCAGGTGATTTACGGCCCTAAGCTCACCTATGGTCATGAACTTTGCATAATGACCAAAAGACTAAGGTCGCAAATTCAAGCGGTAGAAATGAGATTCCTCCATCGGGCACCTAGGCTTACTTGCCTGATCAGGGTGAGAAGCTTGGCCATCAGGTAAGGATGCCCTCTGGTTGTCTCCCTAGGGCGGTCTTCCAGGCACATCCAACTGGGAGGATGCCCTGGGGAAATCCTAGGACACGCTGGAAGGATTATATTTCTGAACTGGTTTGGGAACACCTCAGGATCCCATGGGTAGAGGACTTGGCCAAAGATAGGGAAATGTGGGTGAGGCTGCTGCCTCCACAACTCAGACCCGAATAAGCAGCAGAAAATGAATTAATGTCAGCCACACAGCTGTAAAGTAGGTACTGGCCTTGGCTGGAAAGTCACCTCCCGTCCAGGAGGTGTTGTAGATTCTTGTCTGCTTCACACCAAAAAAACAGAGAATAACACCCACCTGATGGGCCTCAGGGATTATAAGGACTTACTTTTTTTCCATGACCCAAGGACTGACAGGAGTAATCCACATAACCTTTGACTCCCTCCATTGGTGATGAACCCTCAAAGCTCATAAAGTTCATAAATTGAACCAGTATATCATCGCAATAAATACCCACAGGATGAGGTGAGTGATGGTGTCTAGCTTTGAACCGTATGGGACGTGATAGCAGTCAAACATTCTTTCAAAAAGAATTCCAGACTTGTTTTATTGGGTTTCCTCAGTATTTAATGCTGTAGTAAAGATACACTGGGAGTCTCAGGCATATCTGTTTCAATGGCGGAGATGTTCCAGGGTGGTATCCATCCTAAACGAAAGCATGAGATAACATGCCGGGGTGACAGCTGAGTTATTAGCCCATTAGTCACTCGAGAGAGAGAGTGAGGTGGATGAACATGGTATTTGTCAAGAAAGTGGGTCTGTTTTTCACACAATCTACCCTATCTGAAATCTTGTAAGTCTCCCCCACTGATGTAGGAGCTGGAGGGGTCAGAGAGCACAGCCCGAGTGTTCTCTAGCGCCTGTCCTAGGAACAACGCAGCAAAGCACAGAGGCAGAACTTGGTGTACCAGACTAAAAATAGCCGCGCCATCATCCCCACTTTCTTGGCCATTGCACGTGCAGTGGATACACACGCACTTCCCTGCACGCACGCCCCAGTCCAGCGCTGGCACATGTTGTCGGAGGAGAGTGCAACCCCCGGTGATAATCAGTGACATGCCAGCTCTCGTTTTATTGACAGGCTACACAGAGTGCAGTGTATTTAGGACAGATGTCCTCCAGAACACCAGTGTAACGGTCAGGCTGACTTACAGCGGGAGGAAGCTGTTAAACCACACTTGGCTCTAAGATGAACTTCACCGCTGCTTTGTGACCCCGTGGAATCTCCAAACCCTTTTCTATCTTATGTGTCTTTGTAGAAGCTAAGGTCACATTTCATAAACTGGTGTATCAAAAAGCAAAAAGGGTGGACTTGTAACGCTCTGGTTAATTTTTATGAACATCAGATGTAATTTCTTGGAGAAGAGAAGACCTATGAAGACACTCTTGGTGTCATTTTAAAACTTAGGGTGTTCTCTTTCTCGTGATATGTATTTCATAACATTTGGACATAAATCAAGGAACTTCTGGTCTGTTGAAATAGTTTTGTCAGGGACTCGGTGGTGGTGGCGGTGGTGATTCAACAAACGTACACTCATTTTTTTGCCCAGATGTCTTTAAATATGGTATATTATGAAAGAACAGGTTCTTCAGAACATTTTGATGCCAGTTCCATAGCTTTTGCATGAAAATTGACTGAATAATGCTTTTTGTTTTTTTGTTTTTTTTGCAAAAAAGGTCAATTCTGAGAAAATTGAGAAATATGTTTTGAATTCCAAAACATTTTCCATTTATGTGTGTCACACAAATTGGCTTTGTCTCTACAACTAAATGGAATAATTAAATCCAGAAGGTTGCATTTGAAAGTTATACATGTGTATACTTTACATAATGAATTTTGAACAAAATGACCATTTTGACCCTGTTACACTTTTTAGGCCCAGTTTGGTCTCAGTTCTAACAAGGACTTCACAACAAAGAAAACCAGAGTCGCGAACAAATGAAATGGTGCTCCCTTGTATTTGATGAAAAATTAAAGCTGATATCCCTTTGACATGCCATCCATGGATAACCTGTCAATTCCCTGCTCATGATAAATCGCTTGAATGTGCCGTGCCTCATAAGCCAATAAATGAATTAATAGTTTGTGCAATGTGTTTTAAGAACACTTGGCATTGAGTTGCTGTTGGCTTGTGAATGGTCTACCTTGATACTGATGTACGACCGCATTAACAAGCTTTTCTTCTGCTTCATGCTGCCACATTATTGCTCTTTTCTTTGTCAGTTACTGTGGTCTAATTAGGTCTGTACATTTTGCTTCACAGACTGTAGCCAAGACCAGAAACACTTCATCTTCACACAGCTTTTGCAAAATGGGGAAGGACCAGTGTGTTTGAAAAAGGGCAACAAAGGGATTGTAGCAGCGTCACTGGTTGGCCTTGATTTAGGTCATTATCTGCTCTGCATGCCAGTTAAAAGGACTAGTGTGGAAAAATATTGGCAAATATAATATGAAGGCAAATATAAATCTCAGCTCGCCTTAGATGCATAAAAGCCATCAATAGTTATTGTACTGTGCAAATGTTTTTGACAGGCTACAATTAACCAATTTAGTGTTTGTTTTTGCCTTGATTCCTACAAGACACCACAAAAGCAGTTGCAGATGCTTATTTAGTAATCAAATCCTATCTGTAATTTGTGTTTTGTTTTGTTTTTTCCTACGGCTGTTATTCCGCCAACAGCTCAGCTGACGGGTCAGATCTCTGCCAGACTCTGCCAAGGAATGGATTATGACCATTCCCTTCTGGATTGGGTATTTTCAAATTTAAATTTTGTGCCACTGGCAAGTACGGCACAATTTCATTCTATTATGTATCTCCCAGGCTTCATCTTTGCTGCCATGATTGTTTTGGTCTCTCTCACATCAGCGAGAGTTCAGTATGGTTGCCTGCCAGATGATCTTTTCCTGTTTTCCTGGGTTTCATGTGATGCATGTAACTGATACTGTCATATACTGTATATATTTTTTGGTTTAATTGACTATGCAGGTTTCTTGCTGACTTGTTTGAGCTTTCATTTGTCATAAAATACTCACACAGGAGCCATTCATTTGTGCTAACGTTAGCCGTTAGCATTGCACTGTGTAACAGATGACGTCACTTACCGCACACGTCATCGATGAAATCCATCATGGGTCACTGTTTTAAGGCCCTCACCTCAGTCACATCTTCAGCCACAGTCTGAAAATAAACTTAACACATCAATTAATAACAAAAATAAAATTACTACTTCTTCTTTGTGTATATCGGTGGATTGCAAGCCAGCATTAGAGGTGCATATCACCACCTACTGTATCATTAATTATTCTAAGTTAATACAATACAGCACGTGAAACAATAAAATATTCAAGACTGAGCAAGAGCAGTTTGTGAGTGCTGTAGTTTATTTATAGCCTAAAACCACTGTGTTGATGCGCTAATTCCAACTATGTGCTTAATTTTTTTAAATGAAAAACGTGCAGACAGATTGCCTGAAACAAATTATAGAGGTTTTAACAGAGATATGTACTTTTAATGATGAAAGATGAAAACACATTTGATGCATTTGTCTTTTTCAATGCAAATATTAGATATTTTGACCCCATGGTGCATTTCTGTGGGCATGATGCAACACACAGTTGCTTCAAAGTTGAGGATCCCAGTAACTGAAAAAGGGAACACCATGGTTTGTTTGATTTAGTTGTGGCAGATTGATGGTGATTTTTGAGAGGTGGGGATGAACTGGTTACCTTCATGGTTCCCATGCAGTGTTGTGAATGTGGTGTTGCGCAGCAAATGCCCATGCTGTCAGACCTGGCTTGGCTTAAGATGACGACTTACGATGGCTTTTTACCTGTATGTAGCACTGTCCACACTGATCAAGTAGAACTGCAACAGTGAAGATCCAGGTGACTGTGCATTGGTCAAGATAATGGTGATATACAACATTGCTGAAGTAAAACCAGCCTTTGAGCGCTACGTGTCTTAGCGTTAGCATCACAGAGTTGCCTGGTAGCGGTCTTAATAAAGGAAACATTACAGGATGTCTAGCTATGAGTGATTATGGAGAAAGTAGTAGGCGCACAACAACCCTGTGCGCCCGCATGCAAGCTTTTGACCAAATTCCCTCATAGTTCCATCTTCTCGAGATACACGTTCACTATGTTCTTTCTCCAAGACTGATTGCATATTAGTCTCTATAGTAAGAATGTGTGTCCTACAGTGAAGTGCCTTCAGTGTTTCTTCAAAGCTTAAGACTCTGTGACAGACCGGCTGATAGACTTGTTTGGCAATTTTTAGGATCAAAGACATTGATGAGGACGATGATACTGATTCTAATCCCACTGAAGGGGATGATTGAATCATCAAGGCAAAACAGCTGTCGCGTGTGCCGCCTCTCCTCTGCTAATGGTTGATGATGACAGTCGCGGAGTATAAGTGAGCGCAATTGACAGCAGAGTTTTAGTTTCCTCAGGGAGGAGAGAAAGACTGTATTTGAGCGGAAGCAGGCGGCAGGGTGGCCATAAAACATTCATGCACCTGGGGACTCTTTGCATAAGGAGAGCAAGCTGAGCCAGGAAAGAAGTAAGAAGGAGACACTTTTAATGGCTCTGTTTGTCCTTATATGAGATCAGCTGTCTTCTTATATGAATAAAGCAAAGTGTCAAATACATGACCACAATTTGCGGTGCCAAGAAGCAATAAAATGCCCTATAACTCAGTATGGAAAACTGACAAATGTTATGGGGCAGATTGAGCATTCACAAAACACTTTAAAAATGTTAAAATTTACAAAAATTTAAAGTCGGCATGAGGTAGTGTTAATTTTGTCAGATTCGTGGCTAAGACGAGACGATGACAAGACTTCGCCACACTGACGAAGACCATCTTAACATGCATTATTGTTGACAAAAAAGATGACTAAAATGTTTTTCATGAAATAAAAACTAAAATAAAATGTCTTCATTTTTGTTTACAAGCGCTTATGCCTTTACTGTGGCTGCAACACGAAACTACATTAAACTAACACAACAGTCCTATTTTAAATATGAGACTGACAAGAAAACCATATGCCTAATTTTATCTGAGGGAAGACTTGTGGATTTTAAATAATGGGGAAAAACACCACAAACCGTCAATCATTCAACAAGTGTATTTTGGTAGGTAATGATAACATTCAGTATTAACTGAAATGGTAATCAGAAATAATCTAAGTGTTTTTACAAATGGCTAATATGTCTCAACTGAAGTGAACTAAATATATTTAGTTCTCTTTTGACAAAAATGACTAAAATGAACAGATTTTTAGTCAAGTAAAACCTAAAAATATGTATGTGAGTGACTAAATATGGCTGAAACTAGTAAGGACATTTGACACAAGACTAAGGTTAAATTAAAAAACAGGTGACAAAATGAACACTAGCATGAGGGCAAAAGTTCATGGTGATTATAATTGTAGGATTATGGTTATCAGCCTTTGGTGTCTTCCAGTGAATATACAAGGTAATAAAGTGACATCATTTTGTGTGTGTGTCTGTGTGTTTGCATATATAAACCAAGTGGCCTGTGTGTACGCGTGTATCACTTTGGTCACGGAGAAACTGGGGAGAGCTGACGTTTGCTGTTTAGTATGCTTATGTATTTTGGATCAAGGATGAACGCTGTGAAAACGGAAAGTTGATAGGACTAATATTTTTGGAGAAATTCGGGTTATTCGGTAACAACAGTGGACGTTGATATCACCATTAATTTGTCCCTGGTAACCAAACAAGCTCTGAACAATGAACATATCTCAACCTTGTCAGTTGTAAAATGTGACATCACCTAAATGTGCCAAATAATACATTATACATAATACATAATAAATACATTTATTCACAAAACCTTCTCATTTTAATTGCCTGCACTTATAAAATCATTATAGAAATGTTGCGTAATTTATTACCACCCTTGAATGTCAGCTACCTATTTTGTAAACACTACCCAATCTAGAGCCTGTGGATCCCCACGGCCAACGTGCTAGTATATATATGTGTGTGTCTGTGTGTGTGTGTGTGTGTGTGTGTGTGTGTGTGTGTGTGTGTGTGTGTGTGTGTGTGTGCTGTATTAGATTCAGATTTTTTATTCATCATTAATTGCGTAATTAAATGGTTGTCCTAAGTTAATTCTTGATGGATTATGATAAAACACATTTATTTTATCTTCAATCTGAGCTGCTTCTTAGTGTTTCTTTTTTTTTTAAATTAAACAGATTTGTGTGTCTCATCAGTTCACTTAATGAAGAACTGTAGTGTTATAACTAGACACACAGAGTAAGAGAGTAATAGTAACTGATTGATGTTTTAGTTGTTAAAAATATATATTCACTCGGTGCAATTTGTTGTGGGCTGGGGTGTTTGGCTGGCTTGGTTTTTGTTTTCTGTTTCTCCCACCAGGTGGTATGCATTCAGGACTGAGTGGCCGAGCATTAGGACCTCACCCTGAACACCTGAGGCTTGTTTTCACATGCAGGTCATCAGGACTCACAGCTGTGGTGTATTTTGTCTTGATCAGAGATTGCTGCATTTAAACCTTGAATGCACAGTGTGTGATTGCCAGAGACTCGACCTTGTGAGCAGACGTGTGAGATCGACGTCAGGAGAACAATCTCACCATCACGGACTCAGAGACCGCTCCAGGTTTGACGCCACAGTCTGTGAAGGAGGATTGGGTGAGGTCTCACGCTCTTCAGCACACTTCCTGAGGTAATTTGGTTTTGGTGACTTTTATGAAGTAATGACAGTGGATTTGGTGTCCCTCACACCTTGTGTTATTGAGCTGTCACGTTATGCTAATTGTCTAATCAGCTTCTGCTGCAGTGGAGATTTGAACTGAGTTGTTCCGTGCCTGCAGGGTAAGAAGCTGATGTATAGATTTAAGCCAGGAAGTGTTTGCTGATTGCGTGCACCTTTGAGTTGTGTCTCTCTGTGTGGAGTTGGACTCACCTCCATGTTTTCTTTCTTCACAGACTTGGTTTGTCGCGGCCACCTGGGGGGTGTCGGCGGGGTCCCTGGGTCCGAACTGCTGTGGCTCCGGACCGTTTGCGCTGTTGAGAGGGCGCCGTGTTTCCACCTCACCAGACCGCGGACATTTTAGTTGTTTAGCACGTCACTCACTGTTATGTTTATTAAATTCTGTTGTCCTTTGAACCGTGCTCTGCTTATTTTATGCTGGGTCCTTTCAAACGCTGGGTCGGTGCTCCGACCACGTCCGAAACATAACACGATTATTAATATTCTACCTATTGTTGTTGTTTGTACAAGGATGTCTTTAAAATGTCTTTGAAAGTGGACCTTTAATGGGGGGGCTTTCGACACCTTTCTGTGGCTCCGCCCCTGTGTGTAAACAGGAGTTATACAGATGTCGGTGAGGAAAAACGCTTTTATTTTTTTGTGGAAATTGCTACCTGATTGGTCAGGAGTAAAGTTATACCACAAGAAACAGAATTGGTGTGTATTCAAAGCCATGTGTGTGTGTGTGGGGGGGGGGGGGGGGGGGGGGGGGTGTTTAAACCTTCAAAAACACGGCAGGTTTCAGTCTGTTGCAGCCTCCGTGCTTCTAAAGCAGAGCGAGATGCACGTATTTGGTGACTCAAGTTTAATTCATCTGATACAGATCAATCAAAAACATCTTGTTTGGCTGTTTTGGCTCAAGGACGTTTGTTCTTCCTGATGTTGCAAAGTGGAGTGAAGGCCGAGGATCAGACAGAAGGTGTGTTCATTAATTGCATGTAAAGGAGAATTAGTGGAGTATAATATATATGTGTATATATATATATATATATATATATATATATATATATTTATATATATATATATATATAAGGTCTATTAGAAAAGAAAAACTATATGGATTTGATTCATATGTTTTTACGTCAGCCAAGCTTGAACCTTCGTGCGCATGCGTGAGTTTTTCCACGCCTGTCGGTGACGTCATTCGCCTGTGAGCACGCCTTGTGGGAGGAGTGGTCCAGCGCCCTCGTCGGATTTTCATTGTCTGAGAAGTTGCTGAGAGACTGGCGCTGTGCTTCATCAAAATGTTTTCAAAAACTGTGAGGGACATCCGAGTGGACACCATTCGAGAAATTAAGCTGGTTTTCGGTGAAAATTTTAACGGCTGATGAGAGATTTTGGATTGTTTCTATTGCTGTAAGGACTTCCCACTGAGCGGGACATCGCGCAGCGCTCCGAGGCGACGTCGTCATCCTGTTTCAAGCTGAAAACCTCCAAATTTAAGCCTCTGTTGACCCAGGACGTCGTGAGAGAACAGAGAACTTTCAGAAGAGGTCGGAATCAGCAGTTTATCCGGACAGTCCACTGTTAAAGGAGATTTTTTTAATGAAAGACGTGCGGATGGATTGGCGCGTCGGCTCGCAGCCGGTGCGGCACGCTCACCACAGGAAAAACACCTCCGTTGGAAGCCTTAAGGACAAGTTGGAACATGCCCTGCTGTTAAACAATTTCTCAGATACTCACTCAACTGAAAGCCACCAAAAGCCGCCTGGATTTTACAAATGGTTATCAACACGGAGGTGTTTTTCCTGTGGCAGGCGCGCCGCGCCGGCTGCGAGCCGACGCACCAATCCGTCCGCACATCTTTCATTAAAAAAATCTCCTTTAACAGTGGAATGTCCAGATAAACTGCTGATTCCGACCTCTTCTGAAAGTTCTCTGTTCTCTCACAACGTCCTGGGTCAACAGAGGCTTAAATTTGGAGGTTTTCAGCTTGAAACAGGATGACGACGTCGCCTCAGAGCGCTGCGCGACGTCCCACTCCGTGGGAAGTCCTTACAGCGATAGAAACAATCCAAAATCTCTCATCAGTTGTTAAAATTTACACCGAAAACCAGCTTAATTTGTCGAATGGTGTCCACTCGGATGTGCCTCACAGTTTTTGAAAAAATTTTGATGAAGCACAGCGCCAGTCTCTCAGCAACTTCTCAGACAAAGGAATTTCGACGAGGGGGCTGGACCACTCCTCCCACAAGGCGTGCTCACAGGCGAATGATGTCACCGACAGGCATGAAAAAACTCTCGCATGCCCACGAGGGTTCAAGCTTGGCTGATGTAATCACACGTGATTCAAATCCATATGTTTTTTTTTTAAATAATAAGGTCGGATACTTTTCTAATAGACCTCGTATATATATATAAATTCATAAAAACAAATGACATGAAGTCAAACATCAGTGGTGATCAGCTGATTCAGAAGCTGCAGCTGCTGTTTACTTGTCTCCTGATTACACTGATCCAGTGTGAAAATGTGGGTTTCCCAGTTGTACTTCTGCAGAAAACTGGACAGTACCAACCTTTCATAACTTTCACATCATGTTTCTCCATCTAATCTGACAAATTTTGATCCATTTTCTACACGTTCTTGACAAGAAAAAGTTGCCGTCGTGAGTGAATTTAGTGCAGTTTAATGTTTAGTTACTGGTGAAGTTAGTTCAGGTGTGCAGCTTGTTGCACTTCCTGTCTGCAAGACAGAAGGTGAGTTATTCCCAGTTATTCCCAGCTGTGATGGTTGAACAGTTGTCACACGTAAACCCACTATGCAAGACAAAAAAGGTGCATGTGTTCACAGGCCGAGAGATGTGTTAGAGACGAAGAAGGGTGAAATGCTCTTTAGACAGCTGCTAGTGTAGTGTCACGTATCGCTGGCAGGGGAAGCGGGTGGCGGGACACTTTGGTTTCCTCAGACACCCCGCTGCGGGAGCGATGCCACTTTGCGAGGGAGCTTTAAATTACATCTCTGTCATCTGTGGTTGTACAAACACCTGCTTCTTTGCCGTCTGGATTCCGATATCATGTCTCCTCATCCTGAGTTGACTAAGCGATCCTTGTCCTCACCGCTGACCGTAGATCCAGAGACTCCAGGTCTGGCGGTTGTTGTGTGAGACAGGTCACATGTCGGTGGCCGGGTATGAGCCTGGCCTCGTGCCTTGAGGTGGTGGATGGCAGCTGACTGCTCTGATTCACTCGGTGCTCGGCTTGAGCGTTGTGCGCTGCACAATGGATTGACTCATCTGGAGTCAGCGCCTAGCTTGCTCAGTGTCTATCCGTCAGCCCTTTCAGTGGAAAATTCTGTTTGAGCTCTTTGTTGCCTCTGTGTTTTGCTGCAGACAGTGGTCTGTTTTGTTTAAGGATTTTTTTTCTTTTTGTCAATTGTTTTTTGCTTCCAATGTGGAGTACACATTTCTCTTCCCTCCTCACACTGCCGCCATTGTTGCTACTTTCTCAGAATAAGGAAGAGAAGGCACGCGGGTTTAGACAGGCAACAGTGTGCTTTTAAAAGCCATCTCTACTCACTTCACATGATGTCCATTAACACCACTTGAAACCCACCTGTTCACGTGGAATTGTGACCAGTCATAGCTGTTAGAGATTAAAACAAATCAATCAATCATCAAATCAGTCAGTGGAAATTCAGATCAGGAGGAAACTTTGCTCAGGTCTTTCTTAACTCAAACATGATCTGCACAAAATTTAATCATAATCCATAAACCACTTTTTGAGTTTTTTGAGTCCGCAGCAGGTCAGGCCAGATCTGAGAGCATGTGCTTGTAGTGCACCAACCACACCGTGGAACTGCCTTGGGAACTTGATGGCAACCATCAAGGCAGACAACTGGGCCAGTCCCAGCTCTTGAAAGTTGCCTCTGACTGTGGCAGCCAGGAGAGACGTGTCCGCTTTGGCTGTGAGACTGGTTGCAAACTGGAGAGAAGGTGACAAGTAGACTTTAGTACCAAGTCTCTTCAGAGGATCTTTGGGTACCACTGGAATTACTTTGTGCCAAACAATCTTTTGGAGCATCACTTGCATTGTGAAGCATCATCAGCTATGACATTTTAGCCATGCGGCACATTTCTGTGTGCATGATCCAGCACATAGGTACCTCACTGGTGAAGACCCCATGAGCTGGAGAAGCCCAAGGAGATGCCAACCATCTTCCTTCAGACAGATGGCTACTTTCAGGGGGTGGAGATGGACTGGTTGCCTGTCTTGGTGGTTGCCATCCAGGACCCAGCATGATTCTATCATATTGTGGATGTGGCGCCGCATGGCACTATGCGCATGCTCCCAGGCTTAGCTTGATTCTCCTTATCTTTAGGTGTAGCCACAGTGTGATCCTAGTATTTTAAAAAGGAATTTTAATGTTGTAAAAAAACAAATTCTGTAATACTTGAGAGAATTGAATTTATTTTCAACCACCACCATGATGCAAGCTGAATTAGCAGTGAAGACTTTGCAGTGTTGAGACCCCTTTTTTTGGGTTACCTGCTGATAGGCCGCTAACCCTATGGCACCCGTGGTGCGGTGTCTGTCGTAGTCGTTGGCGTCTGTTTATTGCGATATCTCAAAAACTATCTGATAACTTTTTTCTAATTTAGCAAGGGTGTAATATGGGTCATTGACATTGTTCCCATCTAAAAATCATATGTGTGGATTTGTTCGTTTGGAAATGGCAGCCATTTTTATGCTGAAAATAGCCATTTTGAGCACTTATAGGCAATTTTCTCAAAAACTGTCTAATAACATCGCTATTTCTAAATTAAGGGCGTATTATGGGTCATTGACATATTTCACTTCAAAAGGTTATAGTCATAGATTTGTTCATTTGGAAATGGCAGCCATTTTTATGCCAAAAACAGCCAATTTGGATATTTGGACCCAATTTTGTCAAAAACTGTCCAACTTTTTTTTATGTAATAAGGGCACAATATTTGGTCATTCACATTATTCTCATCCCAAAATTATTTGCGTACATTTGTTCCTTTGGAAATGGTGGCCATTTTTCTGCTGTAGCCGCCATTTTGTCTTGGACTTTAATTGAGCCGGTAACCCACAGGGCCCTTGGCACTCGAGTTATGTGAGGAGGTAGTGTTTTGTGGTGTAATGTTTGATTAACAAATAAGAATTTTGAATATTTATTCATGAGAAGCGTGTTTTCGACTCAGACGTGGTCATTGCTGGCAGACCAGTCGCCTGTTTTCACCGGCACACAGTGAGTAAGAAATGCGACGTTAAGCCCCTACCTGCAGTCACTCTCGCCCGGTGATCACATAAAAACGCTCTCGACACCTGCACAGCAGCCGCTAATTGCTGCCGGATATTAGAGGAAGGTCTCCAAAGACACTGACCTTGCTTGAGCCAATCATAACAGAGCATGTTACCAGGATGAGCGGCGATCAGAAGAAGAGTGCCTGCAGCAGCAGTGGGAGGAATTAATTATTCAGATTGGCTGCTCACGTTTTGCTGGACACCGCAGTTAATGACATCTGTAATGGCATCTTTTCAAAAATATTAACAGTGATGTTAGACAGTCAGAGAAGCCAACAGTTCTTCATTTGCAGTGTAGAAACACATTTTTTTTTCTTTTGAAATTATTCAGCTAAGACCTTTACATTTATTTTTTGCATTCTGGAAGATCTTTCAAGTATGTGTGAGCACATGGTTATAGGCATGTAGAGTCTGCTATTATGAAGACTTGGGTTTGATTCCCACTCATGCTATTTGTCTGTGCTCTTAATCTGCATTGTTTCAGTCCAGCCAAGTGCAGAAATGTATACTGGGTTAGGCTGAGGGAGATAATGTGAGGCATCATTGTAAATCGGCCTGTTGCAATTACTATAGTGACTTTTGATATATAAAGGTGAACACAGTCATTGTGTTTGCATTGAGATACTGTATTTGCCTGTCGGATGAGCTTCCAGCCACCCCCGTTTTTGAAGAAAGTTGGTTAAATGCCCACCCTAAACTAAAATTAATTTTGTGACCCCCAACACCTTGTAAAAAGCAAAAAATAATGAGTTTTCATGATGTTTTTCTAGTCTCCTTTTGTGTCTTACCTGTGATGTCATCATTAGTGTGTGCTGGTAGTGGAATTGAAGATTATGTGGAAATGTGCTCTTATTTTGAAAGAATCTTGTGCAAGAAAACAGGAAGTGTTCTGTCTTAACCTTGAATTAGACTGTGAGGGTTTTTATGCTGCTGACATGAGACGTCCACTGGCCAGCTGAACCATCTCGAAAGTCCTCTGATGTCCGTTCAAAATTTTGAGGATACTGGTACACAACTTTCCGATGGACTCATCAGGACAAAAAGTAACACAAATGAGCGTGTTATTTGTGATTTATTTTTTTATTTGTGATGAAATCAGACATTTTATGGAACTGGGTGTTCTGATGGGCAGCACGATGGATTAGTGGTTAGTACTGTTACCTCACAGCGAGAAGGTTATGGGATCTGTGTGGTGTTTGCATGTTCTCCCCGTGTTTGCGTGGATACTCTCTGGGTGCTCTGGCTAGGGAACTTTAACTTGTCCGTAGGTGTGCATGCGGTTGTGACTATGTTTGTCTGTATGTGACCCTGCGACAGACTGGCATCCTGTCCAGGGTGTACCCCGCCTCATGCCCTATGACTGCTGGGATAAGCTCCAACCACCCCGCAACCCAATCTTGGATAAGCTGCTGAAGATGAGTGAGTGTGAGCGGGTCTTCTCTCAAGCTCATGCATCGGCCCACCCCATCTTCAGGCAGAATTTTGCGAATTTCAGTCCTCCTCTCATTATGGGCGGCGCTCATGCAGCAGCGAGGCGGCCACTTGAAGAGAAGCGACTCCAATGTTCCATCCAGAAAGCTCAGAAAAATAAATGGAAATGGTTAACTTTCCTTTTTCTCCCGAAATATGAACCTAAAAGGAAAATGTACTGCTCCATCTTTCTGTTGACTCACTGTCCCCATCTGAGATCAGTCAGCTGCACGCGAGTTTAGGCAGATGCCACCAATTTATTACAAAAATTGACATCTATCTATCTATAAAGCAGCAGCCGATCTGCTCTGTGTAAGCCTGATCTTGTGACCCATCAGATCTCAGAAGCTAAGCAGTGCAGGACCTGGTTAGTACTTGGATGGGAGACCTCTTTGGAACACCAGCGGCTGTGTGTGTTTCTCCAGGTAACACTGGAGTTGCGTCAGGAAGGGCATCTGGCATAAAACCTGTGCCAAATATCAATGCGGAGCTGGTTGTATCCGCTGTGGCGACCCCGAACACAAAAACGGGAGCAGCCGAATGTTCAACCATCTATCTATAAAGCAAGAAGCGTCTGTATGACTGCAAGTATGTGGCTCGCACAGCTCTCTATTTGTCAGATTAGCCTCAGCTTTTGGATATGGCTTGTGTATGACACCATGATATGCATCCTTTATTATGACAATTTTGGGAATTAATTTTCAAAACCTTTATTTTGAAACCTGTTTGATTAACATTGTAACATTTGTACTTCCAAGATGGCGTGGCTCGCTGATGTTACTGGTAGCAAAATTAAACAGCATCAGATCGTTCATATTGCTTGCACCATTTCACAATAAAATGAAGAAAACTCCTTTAACTCAGTGAGAAGGAGCAATGTGAGGAAAAAAAAACGATCACAGTCTTTCTGATCAGGACTTTCCGAACCATATCTGAGCGCAGACACAGATAAGCAGCTAAATTCTCTCATACCTCCAGGAACAGGACGAATTCTAATAATGAGTTTTGCCCTGACATTTTACTCTAACCAAATGTTCTTATCATGGCCCCTGAGCAAACATGCAAACAATCTGTCCTGTGAGTTTCCAGTCACATGGGCCATGAGAGTCAGCATGTCTGACCTGGTATTTCCTGAGGCTTTGTAAACATGCAGACACCCTCATTGTGTCATACAGATACATGCAAACGCGCTCAAGATTCCATTTAACCACACTGCCAATACTGACGACATCATAATTGTAATACTTATTCATGAGCTCCGTTTCGAGGCCGGCCACAGACTGCCTCACATGTCAGAAATGAGGTCTAAAACAAGAGCAATTAACAGATTAAATGGCTCAAACACGGTGACAGATGTGGAACCGTCCACTGGGGAAAGATCACCATTTCACAACCGGAGTCATGGTACAGGATAAAAGCAGTCAAATATCTGAATGATCACCTTTAAAGCTAAATTGTGCATAATTTAGGGCATTTATTTTCAGAAATGGAATATAGCATTCAAAATCATGCATTTTTAGCATTATTACCTGCTGTGTTTTCTTAATCATAAAGCTATACGACCTTTGGGTTTTTTTAAGATTTAAGTCAGAAAAATAATTTTCTTTTGCATCGCTGTAATTTTAATCCTAAACATTTAAATAAGGGATTCATGATAGAATATTGCCAATATGATCAAAATTAACTCTGTGTGGAAACAATTTTGGATTTCAAACCCCTGAAGGGAAGAAATTCAAGCAATCAGATGTCATGACATTTGGTAGCAGCGTCATAGATCATGTGAAGGCTTCCCATGATCTGTGCAAAGGTTGCTGGGAAGGATATGGCATGATTGCCAATCGGACAAAAGAAAGTCAGTGACATCAGCTAGCTGGCTGCTTAGTTGAAAACATAAACCAAGATGGCAGAGAATGGACAGAAAACGGCTTATTTCTATTTAAATCTAATATGTTTCTCATATATTGTATAAAATTTAGCGAGAAATAAAAATGCTGTTTTTGTAATCAGATAACACCTCGGAAGGGATTTACAAGAAATCTTACAGATGTCTCAAAACCACACACGTGCACACACGCTTCCTCTTGTTTTGCTTTGTTTTTAAAACGAACAGCAAAAGGCAGATGTTGAATCTTCAGTGGAAGTTTGTAGTTTGGAGAACACCTGTTCATTTTCATCAATTTGTGGAAAAAGGGGTTTCAGTCATTCGATACAGTCATCAAAAGCGAGTAATGCGAACAATGAATGCTAGCAACATGACTCAGCTTGTAAAAAAGTGGTTTCCTTTTAGTTATCCCAAACTGCGCAAAATGCTATCTGTTCTTTGAAAACAATCATACACAATCTTTAGTTACACTTGCAAGTATTCTTAGTGTAACTTTTCAAAACTAGAACAGAACTTGGAGAGATCAGACATTCTCCAATGCTAAAGGCCGTTCTTCTGTCTTGTGGGTTTGTTTCTGTGATTGAATTAAAATCACTGCAGTTGGAAAATATATTTGGTTCTACTGGATAAAAACCTTTGCCAAATTGACTACACAGTGGATATGGATGTGGATATTACCATTATAATTTACTTAAGTTTAAAACCAAAAATCAGTGCAATAATTCCTGAGAAACTGTCAGTGTCAACTGCAATGCAAAATTTTGTCAAGATCCATCCATTATAGTAGCAAATGGGGAGGAAACCTTTGATGTATGTCCATCTATCCATCTAAAATAACTTTAGTGTTTAGAATGAATTTGTATTAATTTGGTATAATTTAACCGAGTGTTTCCCAGTCCTAGTTCCCGCGACCCAAAGTACATTTTGCACATTGCACATTTTCCAGTCCTCCATGCTTGACTTAGACATGTCAGGGACAAATGGAAAAGGGGGTGATTGCTTGTAACCCAGTGGCTGTGAATGCAGATTACGGTTGCAGCAAGTCCTTACGCTGATCGTCTTGGATTTTCCAGCCATCGGACCAGGTTAAGGATCTGTCAAGTACCATGTATTTGCTTGTATAGAACAGCATTCTCAGGTTAAACAAACCAAAGCAAAAGCGTGCCTAGATCGACCCTGGATGGAGATTTTCTCTACGTCCACCGTAATCGTAATCGGGAATTGATTAAGAGAGGATCTTCCTCACCACCAAGGGACTGCCATGGAAACTAAGGGTTAATAATATAACCCTTTTGCTGATTTTTAAAGTGTTACAACAACAGGTGTAATATTATAATATAAAGAATCAAAGTAACTCAAAAACACCTGGGTTTATTATTTATCGTGAAAACTTTACTATCAACGCAGTATAATTATGCAGGCATCAAATGTAAAAATTTAATTATTTTGGAAAAAGCAGCCAATCAGCCAATTTTATTGTCATATTTTAATACAGCATGCCACATTCCGTAATAAACAGCACATTAAAAATTTGTAGACCAGTGTATGCAGTGGTATTGCCACGACAATGGGTCTTGAGGACCAGGATTGAGAAACACTGATTTAGATCAAACTTGGGGGAATGACTGAGATCCAGCTACAGACAAAGTCATTTGATTTAGAGAAAAATCGGTTAAAAGTCAAGCTGCGAAGGTCAAGGTCAGTATTTGGGCCCAATACTAAAATACAGGGGATCTTTAGGTTGACTTTTTCCAGGAATTGGTTAAAGATTCACCTGTGTTCATTAGTAAACATAAATAGGACATCATACATAACTTTTCTGTTGAGCATATGACCTTTAACCTTGGCTGACCTTGAAATGCTGACCTCGGTGTCATAACATTTAACAATTTGGAGGCAACATGTATAAATCAGTGACAAAGTAGTTCAGTTTGGTACAGAATAGACATTTGTATTAATCTTTGTCAAACATTAAAGAGTGTCTATTTTTGTTTGTTGTCTTTTTTTGTACATTGTCAAAACAGACGGAGGTGGGCGATCACTTGACCTCCTCCTCGGTTTATCGTTGGAGGTAATTAGATGTGAATTTGAGTGAATGAGGATTTTGACCTAGATGCTCCTAACTGGGAAACAAACCTGAAGGAAGTGTGACATCCTTTATTTCTGTTCCAATAAATGAGTTTCCACATTGTGCAGCTGCTCCACATCTTCAGACCTCTTCTTACACTTTACAAATAGCTGATTTTATTAACTACGTCTCCCTCGTGAAAGACACCAGGGATGTTGTTTGTGTGCGACTTTGCCCGAGGATGTCCATTCATTTTCATAATAATTGCATTTATGCAGCTGTAGTGCAAGTGTGCACGTTTGTCTGACTGATTTGGAATGTTAAAGCGCAGAACTCAAGGTTTGTTTGTTTTTTTTTTTCTATTCAGAGCCTTTGAAAATGATTTAATGCTCCATCTCCTTTTCACACACAGATTTAAGTGGACTTTGTTTTGTTTTGTAGTTTAGACCCCGGTGTTAAAATACTACATGCAGCAAATATAAACGTTACCCATCAAAAGCTGTCAAATTTGAATGAAAATCTACTGGAATCATGAGCCTGCCAGCCCTCATTTTCAGTTCAGCCTCCTGATGCGTTAAGTGCTGTCAGCACATCTTGCCAGTAATCTCTCTCTCTCTCTTTATTCCGACCCATTTAGTTGCCATCTAACACAATTTCATGCTGTTGATACAGAATCTAAAATTCAATAGCTGAATATGTATATTGGGATTAGAATTTGGAGACACTGTGGGGGAAGTAGGTCAACTGAAAGAGTCTATTTCCTCAAATATTGTAATCCCCATTTGTTCTGCATTTACTTACACACACACACACACACACACACACACACACACACACACACACACACACACACACACACACACACACACACACACACACACACGGCTTTGAGGTCTTTGTCAGATGACAATGCTCTGGGCAGCTCACTGACTCCTAATGCTGTTGTTTCTGTTTGATTTCTTTTCTCACATGGCAGGTTCATTTTGTCTGATAAGTAATATTATTACAGTGCTTGAGTGACCAAAGGTTTCTTGATTGCTTCGATATGAAGCATTTTGCCATTTTTTTTTTACTTTCCCGATAGATAGAAGGGCATGTCCAACAACACCTGATAAAACAAAGATGCCAGGCCAAGGTAAACGAAGACCAATAAATTGATCAGGGGTGAAAAAATTTCCACGTTTTGGCAAATTTCCGCTATTTTGCAAGTTGCCTGGGTCATTGTCTTATGTGTTGAGAATCGGATGTACGACGTATACTCAGTTCTGTATTATAGACTGATGTCTGTGTTACTTTTGGGTCATTACTAGATTGATGTCGCAAAATCAGGGTCCATCACACGCTTGGTTTTTGTACTACGGATTAACGATGTTGTTGTAAGCGCCCTTGCGCCGCAGGCTGTTAACGACCAGCCATAAATAGGTTCACCCTGCTCAGCGTGTCACAATCGTTGGAGCAACATCTCTGCTATTTTGTCATTGTGGGATAGCTCGCGCCCACAGATTGAGCTCGCTGGACTACTTTCGCCGCACTGCTCAGCGTGTCGCTCTCGTTGGAGCGACAACACACAGAATGTGTCTCTTCCCAGATAGATCGCTTTCAGTGCAGCTTCTTGTTCTGACTTTAACACGCAGTTAACACCCAAGTCTTTCATGCCAACTGTATATTGTAATCAAACCATTAATACAAACACATGCTCATCTACACTCAAAAAAATGACTCACTGGATGAACTCCTCCGTTCCATTCTCACAGCTCCAAACACTGCGCCGCTCTCTGCCGAGTCGAGCTACAGCTGGGTCGGAATTAATAACTTCAAAGCAAATCACTGCTTTAAATAAAATGACACCTCTTTCCAAACGTTGTAATACAGACAATAAACTACAATCAACTAAAATGTTTTTTCCTCCCAACATGAGACATCCTGCATTCTTTATGAAGTACATCCTGACGTGCAGCACAGCCAGCTGCAAGAGCTCGGCTCAGATGTATGGAGAGACTTTCATGCCAATAATGTCTGAAAGGAAATGCTTTTGACAAAAACTACAGATTTTGTTTATTTCGATTTATGTCCAGAGATCAAGGATCCACCATGTAGAGTTTATTTATGTCCAGAGTTTAAGGATCCAGTGACCAGTTTCATATTTATTTACTTTAAGACTCAATAAAATGTTGTTGACATAGAAAACCTGTCAAGCCTACTTATAGTACATGGAAAATTCACAAGAGGTATCGATAAGGGAATTGATAAGGAATTGGATCGATAAGCAGAATCGATAATGATATCGATAAAATCTTATCAATACCCATCCCTAGAAAGGACCAAGAGGGAAGTGATCTCAGGATCTTTTTTGCTGTGAAGCAACAGTGCTAACCACTAAACCACCATACTGCCACTGTTTCACTAATTTAAAATAAAATACATAATTATGTTAAGTTGCAAAATGACCACTACTAACAAATAAAAATAGCCTTTGTCAGCATCATAAGAAAAGTAAATAATAAAAGAAAGAAACACCAACAAAGAAAACTTGAGTTTATAACTTTAAATTCTTTTCAAAAAGATCAGGATGTTTACATTGTCCAGTGAGAGGATAGTAATAATAATAACTTTGTTTATAGACCATTTTAAGGATAATTGCATTAGTCACCCCCCCCCCACTCATAACTGCTTTGAATTCACTGCAACTCGGAATCAAGATTTATGCAATTATGACTTTCTGTATTTCACACTATAATGCCAATTTAGCAACTAATCTGTGGTTTATATTTGTACTGAACTGTGGGAGGTCGACTATTGTCCATTACTATTTTATCTATCTCATCTCATCATGATCAACTAGAAGCACTCAGAGAATGCAAACCTCCGCCAAGGCCATAGGGTCACTGACCATAAAGAGATTCCCTCCTTGGCACAGTGATCTATTCAACAATTCAGTGTTACAACCAAAACTATGATACATACACTTTTCTTTCCTGTATATTTGATATCCTTGACCATGAAAACATACCACTAGAACTTGGAATCACTTTTATGTCTTTATTAGTTGAAAAGTTATTGTATAAAAACGATTTTTCAGTAATGACGGTTTTCTTCTGGATCTAGCTCCATAACTTTTGAAGCTACATCATATCTGATGACACCTTACTGAATCAGTACAGATTCAGCTACAGTTTGGTGTTAGTTGTGCATCTCTAGCTTCATTTGTCACCTCACACTGACACATTTTCTGTTTTCCCTATATTTTTGCATATTCTGGATCACCAGATCCGGAATCCGGATCCGATCATCACCAAACTTTGTTGTTTGATAGAACATTTGACTATGTTACACCTTAATTTATTTCAAGGCTTTCTGCCTTGTTTTTGTGGAGTTAGAAACTAGAATGTCAAAATTCCCCCTATCCCGCAATGGTGAAGAATCTTTAAAAAATTCCTGGATCCGGATCGTGATCCAGATCACCACTAAAATTGAATCACTTGTTCCTCTTGTCATTTCCAACCACTCCACAAAATTTCATCAAAATCTGTTCAAAACATTTTGAGTTATCCTGCTGACAGACAGACAAACAAACAAACGCGACTGAAAACATAACCTCCTTGGCGGAGGTAATAATGACAACAGTATGGCTTGCTGTTACACAGGAACTGTATTATGTGGCCCCCAGTGATGCTGATAACGCGTTACTCTAATCTGTCCACTTTTTTCAGTAATGAGTAATCTAACGTGTTAATCTTTTCAAATCAGTAATCAGATTAAAGTTACTTCTGAGTCACTGTGTGGGTGTTGTTAGCAGAGCTGAAAGTAACTAATAAAGTAACTAATAATCTAACTTAGTTACTTTTAAAACTGAGTAATCAGTAAAGTAATTAAGTTACTTTTTCAAGGAGTAATCAGTAATTGGATTACTTTTTCAAAGTAACTGGTAACACTGCTTGTAACATCATAGCAAGTGTGCTGTTCATTAATTGACTAGTAGAGGTCAGTATGTTGTGTGGGCCGCTGAAGAGGAGGTACTGCTGGCCCATAACCACAAGATGGCGCCCTGCTTGAAGTGCGGGCTTCAAGCACGAGAGGGCGTCGGAGCGACCGGGAGTGACAGCTGTCACTCATCATCCGTACCAGCTGTCACTCATCCACTACTCAAGACCATCACCATAAAGGCCGGACTGCAACTCCACCTCCCCGCCGAGAAATCAGCTACCAATCAGGTAATTTCTCTGCTGACTTACAACATTAAGTAATAATCTGAACTTCTTTGCAGCCGTTTTCCTGTGGTCTGTACTTATCTGCGGTATTGGCATTTGGTGTGGACTGCGACAGCTTCGCCTCACACCCCAAACCAGATAAGTGGTTAAACAGGAGCTGCACGAGTGTGTGATTGGAGGTGGAGGTGCTCCCTCCTTAAGGAACACAGACTGTGGGATTACTGAGTGTGCGAACTCACACTCATCAATACTGTTTCTGTTCTCTGCCAGCAGTACCGGGTCTGACTGCTGAAGACAGTGGCCACCTGGGGCGCAGGGCTTGGCGGCTCCGGTGTTCTTCAGATCCGTTGGCGGTGGAAGCTGTGTGGGATCCGGCTCTTCTCTCGCCAGACGTCTTCTATCTTCGAGCCTGCCCACACGTCACCTTGTGTATAATTGACATTCCACCATATTGTTATTGTCTGTACTTCGTTGTGCGATTCACAACATTAAATTGTTACTTTTTGGCTTATCCATTGTCCGTTAATTAACGCCCCCTGTTGTGGGTCCGTGTCACGACACTTTCCCAACAGGATTTCTCGGCCAGTGTCATGGATCCCGAGGGGCGTCAACCATCGCTTGAACAGCCAATGGAAGAGCGAGGTGCACAGGCGCCAGCAGGAGGCGTGTTAGGTGAGCTGCAACACATCTTAACTGCTTTTACTGCTCGGTTGGACTTAGTTACCGAGCAGAGCATTGTTCTCAATCGAAGGATGGAGGCTCTCACCGCCCAGGTGGAAGCGCATGCTCAGGGCGCTGCTGCAGCACCTCCTCCTGCTGACCGAATGCCAGAGACAGACATTCCACTGGTCGTTCAACGAACCCCCCCACCTTCCCCTGAAGCATACATAAGCCCTCCGGAGCCGTACGGAGGCTGTGTGGAGACGTGCGCGGACTTCTTGATGCAGTGCTTGCTCGTCTTTTCACAGCGTCCCGTCATGTACGCGTCAGACGCTAGCCGGGTGGCTTACATTATAAATTTGCTTCGAGGAGAGGCACGCGCCTGGGCTACGGCGCTCTGGGAGCAGAATTCACGGCTCCTAACAATTTACACTGAGTTTGTGAGGGAGTTCCGACAGGTGTTCGACCACCCTCATAGAGGCGAGACCGCTTCAAGCGTGCTGCTGTCGATACGACAGGGGTGTCGAAGCGCAGCGAAGTATGCAGTCGACTTCCGCATCGCGGCAGCGCGAGCTGGCTGGAATGCTGTTGTGCTCCGCGCCGCCTTTGTAAACGGACTGTCTCTGGTCCTTAAGGAGCACCTGGTGGCGAAGGACGAGCCGCGGGATTTAGACGGGCTTATCGACCTGGTTATACGGTTAGACAGCAGATTAACAGAACACCGACATGAGCGAGACGAAGGGCGTGGTCAGGCACAAGCCGTCCCTCTTCCTCCCGGGTCCGAAAGGGAGCCGACTTCCCCACGCTCCACAGCCAGGGCTCTCCACGTGACGACAGCTCCCCCTGCTGACGTTGCTATGGAGACGAGCAGGGCCAAAAAGCGATCAGATCAGAGACAAAGGAGGCTGATCCGTGGAGAGTGTTTTCTCTGCAGCTCAACCGAGCACACACAGAGAGAATGCCCCAAACGGTCAAAACAGCAGCACTCGTCCTTAGAGACTGGGCTAAGGGTGGGTCACAATACCCACGCGGGGAAACCCCGAAAATCCGCACGTATCCCAGTCACAATCCTGAGTGGGGATCTAACCCTTCACGCCCCAGCACTGGTGGACACGGGGTCGGAGGGGAATCTGCTGGATAGCAGATGGGCAAAGGAGGTTGGGCTCCCTCTAGTGGCCTTACCGTCACCATTGTCGGTGCGGGCACTAGATGGCACCCTTCTTCCACTAATCACACACCAGACACAGCCAGTGACATTGGTGGTGTCTGGGAATCACAGGGAGGAGATTGTGTTTTATGTAACACCTTCTACCTCCCGAGTGATTTTGGGTTTTCCATGGGTGTTAAAACACAATCCCCGGATTGATTGGCCGTCTGGGGTTGTAGTTCAGTGGAGCGAAACCTGCCACCGGGACTGTTTAGGATCCTCGGTTACACCCGGTGTGACAGCTAAGGAGGAGGTTTCAGTCCCCCCCAATCTGGCGGTGGTGCCTGCCGAGTACCATGACCTTGCTGACGTCTTCAGCAAGGATCTGGCACTCACGCTGCCCCCACACCGTCCGTACGATTGTGCCATTGATTTGATACCGGGCTCTGAGTACCCGTCCAGCAGGCTGTACAACCTCTCACGTCCGGAACGCGAAACAATGGAGACCTACATCCGGGACTCGTTAGCTGCCGGGTTGATCCGGAACTCCACCTCCCCGATGGGTGCTGGTTTCTTTTTTGTGGGCAAGAAGGACGGCGGACTCCGTCCATGCATTGATTACAGAGGGCTGAACGAGATCACGGTTCGCAACCGATACCCGCTACCTCTGTTGGATTCAGTGTTCACGCCCTTGCATGGAGCCCAAATTTTCACAAAATTGGATCTTAGGAATACTTATCACCTGGTTCGGATCTGTGAGGGAGACGAGTGGAAGACGGCATTTAACACCCCGTTAGGTCACTTTGAGTACCTGGTCATGCCGTTCGGCCTCACCAATGCGCTCGCGACGTTCCAAGCGTTGGTTAATGACGTCTTGCGGGACTTCCTGCATTGGTTTGTCTTCGTATATCTAGACGATATACTCATCTTTTCTCTGGATTCTGAGACCCATGTCAAGCATGTACGTCAGGTCCTACAGCGGTTGTTGGAGAACCGGCTGTTTGTGAAGGGCGAGAAGTGCGAGTTCCACCGCACTTCTTTGTCCATCCTGGGGTTCATAATCTCCTCCAACTCCGTCGCCCCTGATCCGGCCAAGGTTGCGGCGGTGAGAGATTGGCCCCAACCAACAAACCGTAGGAAACTGCAACAGTTCCTCGGTTTTGCAAATTTCTACTGGAGGTTCATCAAGGGCTACAGTCAGGTAGTTAGCCCCCTGACAGCCCTGACCTCCACAAAAGTCCCCTTCACCTGGTCGGATCGGTGCGAAGCCGCGTTTAGGGAGTTGAAACGCCGGTTCTCGACTGCACCGGTTCTGGTGCAGCCCGATCCCAATCGCCAGTTTGTAGTTGAAGTGGACGCCTCTGACTCAGGGATAGGAGCCGTGCTATCCCAGAGCGGGGAGTCCGACAAGGTTCTCCATCCATGTGCCTACTTTTCCCGCAGGTTGACCCCGGCTGAAAGGAACTGTGACGTCGGCAATAGGGAACTTCTTGCGGTGAAGGAGGCTCTTGAGGAGTGGAGACACCTGTTGGAGGGAGCATCGGTACCATTTACGGTTTTCACGGACCATCGGAACCTGGAGTACATTCGGGCCGCCAGGCGTCTGAACCCCAGGGAAGCCCGCTGGTCGCTGTTCTTCGGGCGTTTTGACTTTCGGATCACCTACCGCCCCGGGACGAAAAACCAACGATCTGACGCCCTGTCCCGGGTGCATGAAGAGGAGGTCAAGACCGAGCTGTCAGACCCCCCTGAAACCATCATCCCCGAGTCCACTGTCGTGGCCACCCTTACCTGGGATGTGGAGAAGACCGTCCGGGAGGCCCTGACATGGAGCCCGGACCCGGGGACAGGTCCGAAGGACAAATTATACGTCCCACCAGAGGCCAGGGCTGCGGTCCTTGACTTCTATCACGGTTCCAAGCTCTCCTGTCATCCAGGGGTGCGAAGGACCATGGCAGTGGTCCGGCAGCGCTTCTGGCAGGCATCTATGGAAGCCGACGTCTGGGAGTATGTCCAGGCCTGCACCACCTGTGCCAGGGGCAAAGCCAACCACCACAAGGCCCAAGGCCTCCTCCAGCCTCTGCTCGTGCCTCATCGCCCCTGGTCTCACATCGGCCTGGACTTTGTCACGGGCCTCCCGCCGTCCTAGGGCATGACTACCATCCTCACGATAGTGGACCGGTTCTCCAAGGCGGCCCACTTCGTGGCCCTCCCGAAGCTCCCGACGGCCCAGGAGACTGCAGACCTCCTGGTCCACCATGTCGTGCGTCTGCATGGGATTCCATCAGACAATGTCTCGGATCGTGGTCCTCAGTTCTCCTCCCAGGTCTGGAGGAGTTTCTGCGGGGAACTGGGGGCCACCGTCAGTCTCTCGTCTGGGTACCACCCCCAGACGAACGGGCAGGCAGAGCGGACGAACCAGGAACTGGAGCAGGCCCTCCGCTGCTTGACCTCCGCGCACCCGACGACCTGGAGTGACCATCTGGCCTGGATCGAGTACGCTCATAATAGCCAAGTTACATCTGCCACCGGCCTCTCCCCGTTTGAGGTGTGTTTGGGGTACCAGCCCCCATTGTTTCCGCTAGTGGAGGGAGAGGTCGGGGTGCCCTCGGTCCAGGCTCATCTGAGGAAGTGCCGTTGGGTGTGACGTACCGCCCGCTCTGCCCTGCTCAGATCCCGGACGAGGGCTAAGGCCCATGCAGACCGCCGGCGTTCCCCGGCCCCTGCATACCAGCCCGGGCAGGAGGTTTGGCTATCCACAAAGGACATCCCCCTGCAGGTGGAATCCCAGAAGCTAAAGGACAGGTTCATAGGACCTTTTACTTTACTCAAAGTCCTCAGTCCGGATACACCCCGTTTTTCATGTGTCAAGACTCAAGCCCTGCCATACCTCACCACTGTGTGCCCCTGGACCAGCGCCGCCTCCTGCCCGGATCATCGACAGGGAGCCCGCATGGACAGTACGCCGGCTCCTGGACGTTCGTCGAAAGGGCCGGGGGTTCCAGTATCTGGTGGACTGGGAGGGTTATGGCCCCGAAGAGCGCTCCTGGGTGAAGAGGAGCTTCATCCTGGACCCGGCCCTCCTGGCCGACTTCTACACCCATCACCCGGACAAGCCTGGTCGGGCGCCAGGAGGCACCCGTTGAGGGGGGGGTCCTGTTGTGTGGGCCGCTGAAGAGGAGGTACTGCTGGCCCACCACCACAAGATGGCGCCCTGCTTGAAGTGCGGGCTTCAAGCACGAGAGGGCGTCGGAGCGACCGGGAGTGACAGCTGTCACTCATCATCCGTACCAGCTGTCACTTATCCACTACTCAACACCATCACTATAAAGGCCGGACTGCAACTCCATCTCCCCGCCGAGAAATCAGCTACCATTCAGGTAATTTCTCTGCTGACTTACAACATTAAGTAATAATCTGAACTTCTTTGCAGCCGTTTTCCTGTGGTGTGTACTTATCTGCGGTATTGGCATTTGGTGTGGACTGCGACGGCTTCGCCTCACACCCCAAACCAGATAAGTGGTTAAACAGGAGCTGCACGAGTGTGTGATTGGAGGTGGAGGTGCTCCCTCCTTAAGGAACACAGACTGTGGGATTACTGAGTGTGCGAACTCACACTCATCAATACTGTTTCTGTTCTCTGCCAGCAGTACTGGGTCTGACTGCTGAAGACAGTGGCCACCTGGGGCGCAGGGCTTGGCGGCTCCGGTGTTCTTCAGATCCGTTGGCGGTGGAAGCTGTGTGGGAGCCGGCTCTTCTCTCGCCAGACTTCTTCTATCTTCGAGCCTGCCCACACGTCACCTTGTGTATAATTGACATTCCACCATATTGTTATTGTCTGTACTTCGTTGTGCGATTCACAACATTAAATTGTTACTTTTTGGCTTATCCATTGTCCGTTCATTAACACCCCCTGTTGTGGGTCCGTGTCACGACACGTTCCCAACACAGTAGGCTTTAATGAGCTGTTCAATGAGGATGGACGTAATAAAGGTTCTGGTAAAGTAGTTGGCTGCGAGGCTTGAAATGTCAAGACTTCGGCACTTCAACAAGCTGTCAGTCTTATTCTTTGTGGTTTGTTCCTTAATGTGAAATATTCACATCAGATTCCATCTTCCAAGAGATGCTATGAATGCATAGCCCCTCAGCCGTCTGATAAGTACTTGTGTCATGATGGATGGCTGCCCGACACCAGGAGTGGGTGGACCCATGGTACAAACTCCCAAACCAGGCTTTGTAGTATAAGAAGTCGTCATGTTTATTACAGGCTGAGGTTCGGCACACAGGTGATCAGATAGCGGAGCAGAGGTACAAGCAGGGTGAGGCATAAATGTAGTCATTTCCAGGCAGGGGTCTGAGGCACGAGCAAACACAGGCATGTAGGCTGAGGCAAAAGGCGCGGTCAAGAAACTCAGAGCAAAGAACTGGTACACGGCAAGACTAAACAAGGCAAAGAACAAGAAGGCTGGAGAGTGTGCTGGAAGCGACAACAATCTGGCGAGGGACTGTGAGACTGTGAGGGTTTATATGCATGTGGACTAATTAGGAACAGGTGGTGTTAACAAGGTGCATGTGAGAGGAAGGATCCAGAAAGGGGGCGTGGCTAATGAACAAAGATACTATGTTGTGCAAGACAGTGAGGGAAGAGAACACAAGGTGGAGAGAAGAAAAGACAAAGATGTGTGAACAGGTGTCAAGAATGTGACTAAATGAAAACACAAAGCAGACTGGGACAAAGTGTGAGAGGAAGGAACAGAACTAGTGGAGTGACATGACAACACAGATGGAGTTGGAAGAAGGGTGAAAACATAGAGCAAGTGCAGAGCGTGGAGTAAAACAGAACTCAGAGGGATGTGTGAAAAACCAGGGAACTATGGCAGAACATAATACAACTGGAAGCAGGCATGAACATGAGAACTAAACAAAACATGAACTGGCAACACGGACTAGAACGAGAGACATGGAGCAAAATACTAAAATGACATTAAACACAAACTGACTTAAGAAAACAAGGCAGTAAGACAAAACATAAGAAAAAGCAGTGACCAAACAACAACCAGAACAAATCCTGACACAACAATACAACAAATATAATAACCAAGAGGAACAAGTGATAACTTAATAAACAATGACTGAAAACAACTAGAATAGAATGGACGGCCAAAGTATAAAGTAACAAAGAAAACAAAGTGACAAATCAAAACAGAAAATAACCATATGAAGAAAACAAAATAACTAGTGAATCATAACCAGAACAAAGTGACAAGAAAAATATGACAGAATAACTCCTGATGAAAATTAGTAAATCAAACCTGAAAAGAACAACAGAAAGGGGAAAAACCAGAGTAAACCCCCAGACCTGGCCGAAACTGTGACAACTTGACTATGAACAGCTTTTCTACTTTGTCCCAGACAAGCACTAATATCAAACCCAGTCCTGGTGTAACAATGTCACTTCATTATCTGATGAGTTCTGCACTTCTGAAACTTTACTCCTTAACTCAAAGGTGCAGGACCAATATGGGCCATGTTTATGGCTGAACTGGGGAATGGGGTCAGCAGGATATACCCATTTAACCTCCACCACACAGAGAGAAAGGAAGTCATTCATTTGGTGTGCAGTGAGAAAAGCCGGGGTGAAACATCGCCTGGAATAAAAATTGTTTCACCATCACATTCAGCATATTAACAGTTACATTCAGCCAAACCAATTTTGTGTCTGTCTTTTCATGTGGGAGAAATAGTTTTGTGAAACCATGTGTGAACATGAAAAGGTATATTGTTTTTGTTGTTTATCTTTTCGTATAATGGATTTTCTTTGTAATTCCTGATGAAACGTGTTATGCACAGGAGGCCAAAGGAGAAGAATTCGTCAACAGGCATATTCAGATCATGTTGTGACTAAAATGGATGACAAATATGTGAAAAGACCTCTTTCTACCAGTGCTTATTATATTCTGTCCATGGGTTTGGAGTTTGACATCTTGGTCTGACAGTTCCAGTCTCAGCCTAGGCCTGTCAAGCCTAGGCTTCTTTTCACCTGTCATACAGATGGCTGGGCTGTTACCGTTGGTGTTGTGCCGGGACGTGCCGCCAGGCCTGACATGATGTTTAGGCTTGGAAGTAGGGGCATAACTCAGTGCTGCAGGTTTCATTTTAAAACCTTTGATGCACACTTTAAACCCCCCCCCCCCCCCCCCCCCCCAGTCTACTACAGAACATGCAATAATAATAAAATCACAACTACATTGCGACTGCAAACGTTGGCTCCCTCCTCACATCTTTGAATTTTCTCTATTTCAAATTCCTGGAAAATAAAATGAAAATAATAATAATAATAATAATAATAACCTCTGTCCACCAAATCTGGATCATTATTTGGCTTTGGGTCAAATGTTTGACGTTTGGGTTAACGTTTGATCTTGATCATGACTTTGATTCTGATTACTGTCTTTTATTTGTTCTTGTTCATGTGATTCTGATTCTCCTCTTTGTTCCTCATTACTTGATCTTTGATCGTGTGTGACCTTTGATTGTGATCGTTGAATGTAGATTCTAATTGCTGACCTTTGATCCTGTAATCAAAAGAATTTGGATCAAAGACAATCCGCTCTATCATTTAGATCCACATCAAACTTGAATGCATTCTTCTTTGACCACATGAGATTGCTGAACAGAAGTGTTTTGGGATGCCGATGTCTCTGCAGGAGACCAAACATCCACATCTTTGAGGTCCTGGTTCTTCTTGTCTTACTTTATGGTCGTGAAAGTTTGACAGTAACCAGCGATGCGATGTGAAGACTGGATGTCTTTGGTGCTCTGTCTCTTTGGAAGATGGCCCACGTTTCATTTGGCTGTGAGTGATAGATGGGTAGTCCTGTGGTGTGGTGATGACGCGCAGCACCAGCACATGGTCCCAGACTTTTCTTGACTCTTCTTTAGCCCCTCTGCCAAGTTCCCTGAAAATCGGTTCATTAGTTTTGTGTAATGCTGCTGACAAATAAACGTACACAGTTGGATCACATGACCTCACTGACCGTCATAATAATGGTGGAGATGCACGTACCATCTATTTTAGTGGGATAATGTGCACATGGGTGTGTGACAGCTTTAGCAAGTTCCTCCTCTTGCTCATCCCAGACGACCTTTATAGAACCTTAACCTGTACGAATTACAATACTTAATACTTAGTAGCTTCATTTTATACATCATGATGCTTTGTTATCTCAAGATTTATTGTGTTGCTTGATTCAGCATCAAAAATGATTTGCAGAACAGCCGATCATGAAAATCCTCTGTAGTTGCATGTGAACGTCTCACCCTGTCAGGACAGGCTGTGTGTCTGACTCTCATTTGGAAATTGCTGTCAGCAGTGCTGTAAATCATCTGGACCCATATTTACCGTTATTTATGTTTTAATGTGTCAACACTGTAAGTCCATTTACATTTCTGGGGTTTTTTTCTGTCAACATATGGCTCAACTTTAATGATCAGATGACCTCTCACCAGTCAGTGTGTGTGACAGCGGAAAATAATTTATGCTTTGAATAACGGTTGACTCTTTCTTTTTGTTTGACATAAGGACATGCAGTAAGTGAACTGTGCTTGGGGTCTGCATGAGATGACCCTTTGAAAGTGAGCAGCAGTGAGTTGGGAAGTGTAGCTGCATTGTGCATGTGTAATGTCTTCTGTTTGATTAAATGGTGCATGTGGTGGTTTGTCTTTGTCATCAGCCTGCACTTTTCACATAACAGCAGCATGTATAGACAAGTAGCAGTAACCTTGGTGGCCAGCAGGTCGGCTTTGGAAATGAAAGAAACTGACAAGCTCATTTCAGCGTGCATTCTGATAACATTTGGATCGTGCTTTCATACGCGCCGTCTCTTCTTCCTCCACTTACGTGTTTGTTCCCAAAGTACTTGTACAAAACCTCAAAGTCAAAATTGCATTGGGGTAACGTAGGTAGCAGAATAATCTTTACCGCACAAATGTGTGTGCTTGTGTTTGTTGGGAAGCATTTGGTGGTAACACAGTGTTTTGGGGGGGTTCTGTAAATAGAAGCTCCGATGCCTTTGACTTGTCTGTCTGCAGTCCTGACCTCATCAGCCTCGACACTTGCGCTCACATTTACTCACTGCTTGGACTGTTTTCCCACTTTATCCAGGTCACATCTGAGCTGCTCCCTCTAGTGAAGCACTGACACTCGTGACCTTGCGCTCGTCTCGCTGCCAGCCAGAGTCAAAATAGCACAGTTCTTCCATTATGTTCGACATTATGAAATCACACTGATGCCGCCTTTGTTTGGATTCCTAAATATCAACGCTGGGATAAGTTTCCAGATCTAAACGATGTCCGTCATCTTTCGCTGTAATGTGTTCAAAGAGAGTTGCCTTGGAGCCTATGCGCAGTGGGTACACGAGTGCGTGGAAGTAGGTCATTGCTTTGGAACTTGGACCCTGATTATGTGCTGGCCTAGAAATGGGCTATAATCGGTATCTCGCACCAAAACTGCTTTTTTTCTTCTATAAGTGCTCGTTGTTTCGCTCTCTCGCTGCTGTTATGCTGTTATATAAGATTCCTTACCTTAAAGGAACTTCTCTTTACCAGTACCTACCCATTCTGCAGACATGCCCTGGTCTGTTATCTGAGTAGATTCCATGATGGCCGTTTGATGTGCTCATTCAGATGCCATTTGAGTCAATAATGTAAATATTCATGGTCTCTGAACAAGCTGAGACGTGAGCTCATCTTTCTCTGACAGTCTTCAGCAAACTCCTGGAACATGGGTAGAAAGGAAGTTTTTTTTTTATGACCACATTGAGAGAATCTGCTGCTCCAAAGCTGGGAATTAGCTGTCAGTTAGAATCTTCACAACTCCCTCTCTAGTTTTTCATCGCTTGAAGCCAGGGCCATATTAGTGTCTGCAGTAGATTTTACTTAAAAGCCCGGAGGATGAAGCCTGATGTTGTTTTGTAAATGCAGCTTGGTATAGATTTATTCTGCCTACAACCAGCGCTGGTATTTAGCCTGAACCGGCAGTTGTACTTTGAGAGTAGTTGTTGTAGAGGGTCAAAAGGGCATGTTTGTGTACTTTCTGTTCCCTTCCTCAGGCTTGGCTAGTGTGTGTCAAGAATAAACATTGGGAGCGTGCTTGTATGAAAGGAGAGCTCTCATTTTGAAAGTGCCTCGTTTGTTTGCACAGAAATACAGGAACACATCTTGTGACATTGCGTGCAGTGGAAGTTCTTATGAATGAGTTTTTCTTATGCCACTTCATGCTTGTAGAGGCCACCAAATGGCAGTGAATCACATCATTTTAGGCCTGTTGGGCTCCTCCTACACCTGTCCGCGGTTGGTACAGAGTCATCCCGAACAGGTACAACACTCGGCAAAAGTCGGGAAAAGTCTTTTATTTTCCCCATACTTACCATGATACACAATTTTATTGCTGTTTACACTAATTATATAGAAAGTAATCTGTGGTGAATGTTTAAATTGAAGTAAACTAATTTTTCAGAGATATATATTGTAATCAGTGGTATCCTGTTTCTTATTTGTATATTTCAATTAAATTTCAATTTATTTAGTTTATATAGCACCAAATCACAACACAACTGCCTCAAGGCATTTCACAGAGGTAAGGTCTAACTTTACCAACCCCTAGAGCAAGCACACAGGAGACAGTGATAACAAAAAACTCCATCTGATGCTCCTGAGGAAGAAACCTCAAGCAGACCAAACTGAAAGGGGTGACCCACTGCGTAGGCCATTCTACCAAAAACGTTTACAATAGAGAACACAACACAACAACAGCTGAGAGTCCATGCATGCGTCCAGTCCACCGTCAGGAGGGGGTTGGAGAGACCCTTAGTCTGGTCCGATGGTTGGCAAATTCCAGACGATAGGAGTTCCAATCCGCTGTTGAGGACTTCTTTTTTTCACCAGAAACCCCTTTAACCATCTCATATTCAGGGTTCCTGTTGGACCTTTGTGGTTACCATCGTGGCCATGGGACACAAAAGGTCCCTACTGTATTTCACCGTATTCAAACTTCAAACTTCTTCCCTTGTAATGCGTTTATTCAGGTGATATTGTGACGAGTCGCTGACATCGATGGAACAGATACTGAAAACACAAAACTGAGCTTCTGCACATAGAACACAAACAAGTGTTATCTGTGAAGTTGGTTTTCTTTGGTTTTTACAGGAGCTTTCATATTGATCGTGGGATGAAGCAAAGAACTATCTGAATTTGTATTTCTAGCATTCGCACGATGCCAGCCTCTCAACATCTGCTTGTATCTTGATTGTCGCCATGTGCTCCATGTCAAAGATGCTCGTATTCCCAGCCTACGGTTATTTTAGTGAGCCTGCTCAACTCTGATTAAAAAAAGGTTGTTGGCATAATGGTTTGCATGTTGGACAGGGATGCCAGCGATCTGGGTTCACGTCCCGACTGCAACCAACCTTAGAACAGGTGTGCTGGGAAAGAGTGAGGGACATGTGCCGTGGACCCTTCTGGAAATAAGCTAAGGGCTTTTGTTGGCTACCCAGATTAAATAAGAACCTCTTCTTCTTCTTCTTCTTCAACTGCTGGAGGCTGTGGCATCAGGGCGGGAATAAGAGAGAGCAAGAGAGAACAATTGACCAGAAGCGACACACAGAAAAGAGAGGTGACCTGATTGCTCAGCTGGCCAAGAGCACGGGAAGGAAGCAGCAGGAAAGGCTGGTCCGCTCAGTCTGGCCTGACTCTCCTGCTTCTGGTGGGTCCCTCGGTGGCCTTCCTCTCCATTTCCCCTCCTCCCTCTTTGACGCCCCTCCTTCCCACACTGCTGGCTGTCACGGCTCACCGCATCGGAACAAAATGATCAGCTCCCACCTCCTCGTGAACACGGGTCATCGTAGTCGCCGCACAGGGGCTGGGCCCTTTGTATTAGATCGGGATCACTGATATCTGGAAGGAGGAGCAATTGCTGCAGAAGGCTGGAGAAGTCAATATTGTTTCAGTTTTTATGGCGCACATATGTAAGGGTGTTTAATTTTTATTATTTTATTTATTAGCAATGCCCTTGAGGTTACCAGTTTTGCAGCTCTATTAATTTCATCTCTGCGCTTTCGAGGAATTATTGGGCATGTGTGCATTTATGATTCTTCCTCTCCACGAGGAAGCACGTCAAGTACCTCTTTCGCTGCTTTTGTAGCTCATAATGTAATTAATTCTAATTGCAATCATCGTCATAGCATTTTAGATTAAATATCCAGGAGCGATCCACACAAAATAATCCATTCCTCCAAAAAATAAACACCCAAACTCTCTATCAGGCTCTCTCTCTTTCTTTCATGCCCCCCCCCCCCCCCCCCCAAAAAAAAAAAAAAATGCTGACTGGGGGGAAGGGGGGTCAGCTTTGGCTTCAGAGCAGTCAATTGGATGGGGAGGGGTTCAGAAAACACAGGGACCTGTGCATTTGCATACCTTTTTAGCATGTGGCTGAGAGAGTCTTTATTAAATTCAACCCCCCTCCCAATGTCATGGGCCCTAGCATGGGGGGAGGGGCACAAGGGCAGAGGGGAAAAGAGGGGTGGTCTCGTCTTGGAGACAAGAGGCACCATCTGAGCCAGCAGACACTGTTTCCAGACATGTGAACAAGGAGGCGGCAACGGTAAAGAGTTTTCCAGCAGACCACTGGGGTGTGGAGGGTGTCCTGGACAAAATGAATAGCCAATTAATCAATTTGCTGATTGACAGAAAATCCATCAAGTGCAGCTCATAACTGACAAATCATGTAAGTTATTTGTAAAGTTAAGAAGTTGATGTAATTCTTAACCCCCACTCAGCACTGCAAACAACCAGTAAGGGCCGCCACAGTTAGCTTATGACCATTAGGGGCATTAAGTGCCCACATCAATATTTACTGTATCACACTTGACCGCTTTGTGTCATTGAAATTTCGGTGCAGTCCCTTATAAAATATTATTACATCATGACAGGGACGTACTGTCTAATTTTGCATAGCAATAGGGGACTTGTTCTTCTACTATCAACAAGAACAAGCCCCTTATCGACAATCACTTCATGCAGACCAGTGTCGCCAAAACCCAAGAAGGCTAAGGTAAGGCACAAATGGTGCATTCCAGTTGCAGTCAGATGTCATAATTCCACAGTTATGGGTATTAATTTAAATTAGAATGCCCCTCGATACTGTAATTCCAAGTCACTAACTTGGTCAAACACGACATACCCCGATCTCTGACTTTTTGTGTCCAGGTTAATAAGTCATGCACACAATACTGCACTACTGCTGTCTGTGGTCTTTATGTGTGAACTACAGCGTAATGTTAATCAGTTGGTGCCGTTAATGTTGGCTAACCTGGTAGATGTTGATAACAACAACACCACAGTATAATCCGAGGACTAAATTGAAACACTAACATCTGCCCTCTTCCATGGGGTGTCTTTGATGGACAGCGTATTTGTTTTGCTGCTCTCTACACACCGAAAAGAGCAAACACAACAGAATTTCTCAGAGGTGCCTATCATGTTTTCTTGCAGTGTTGTGTTGAAACTGGAACACATTTAACTCTGTGTGACAACACTCCCAGTCACAACTTTGGCTGCCAAGACAACTGCAGTGCAGTATATCTGTACATTCAGTTGTTTGAAAAAGTTTCTTTAGATTTACTGAGTGAAACATGCACACGTGCACCTCTGTCCAGAGGCAGCTTATGGCAATTTGTGTTTGGGCCTTCAGCTTGTCCCACACTCTTAAATTGTACAGCTGTTTAGCCTGTGATGGTGTTTGTGTTCTAAGTCAATACTGGACCAGTTAAAACCATGTTTTCTCACTAGTGAACAGGTTAACCGCGAACCATGTAAATATTGGATCCAGGTTGAAAATCCCCAGGGTTCACCTTTAATGATGTACATGCATCAGTAATAATAACTGAATAACACAATCCTGCAAATTCTAGAGTGTCCATTATACACAACGTTTGTAACTAAAATTTGCAATTCATAAAATTGCAGTGAAGGATTTTCACATGGTGACATTGTTATTTAAAAGGCTCAAAGACCTTCAGATCTCTGTTTTGTTAATAGAAAATAATCACCCCAGGTATTCAGTTTCTACACAACAAATCATCTGCATTTGTTTTGATTTTAACCTTGATTAAATTTGAGGATTTTGTTTGTTAATTTTGGTTTTTAAAAGGAAATTAATTTTCTGAGTGTCTCTTGATGTAGACTCACTGCTTGCACCCTTTTAGTGGATTCTAAATATAATACCCCACTTGTTTGATATGATCTCTTTGTAAGTGAACAATTGGATTACACTAATGCTTTTTGGTTGTATTCACGCTGTACGTCCATGATGACGCAGGCTGAGTCAGTTTGCAGTTGCACATGGGATGAAAATATTAAGCTTTGCTGTTTTGTTTTGTTTTTTCCACAAGTGAAGGATCAAGTGTTAATGTGTTACACTAGTTTGCCTGTTAGTGAGTCATATACAAATTGACAGTGTGGCTGTAAAATTACAGGTTATTAACCAACACCTGACTGATGCTTTTGTTGTTCAATTCTTTTATTGGCCAAACATATCTGATTGAGGCAGTCAGCTATGGGTGGAGAAGAGAGTAATGGGAAAAATTAAAATATTCAATTCAAAGAAATTACAGTTTTGGTGACCATTTTCCACATGATATAACTATTATGGTCACATTTACAAAACATGTGCATTGCAGAGGTTTTCACATATACTTTGAATCAACAAGAGTTTCCAAGCAAAAGTAGGAAAAGTTGTTTTAACCATTTCATTTCAGCTATGTTTTGGCTGCAGTTACAGTAATATAACATTTATGTGAATTCCATATAATAGGAAAAATGTCAAAATGGCAACTATGTTCCATTAACATGCTTAAAATATACTATATCAGTAGCCTTCAAAGACAATGTTAAGACAAAGACTTTTCCCATTATTTATGTTTTAATATTTTTTCTTATCGTGTGAAAACATTAAAATTTACACTGTGCTTTCTAAAAAACATTTTGTTGTGATATGGATTTCCACATAACAAACCTACACACCCCCTAACACACCATTAACATTTTTAATCAACTGTTAAAAATATTTAAACATTTGCACCAGTTGTTGTTTGACATAGTATACAAAATACAAATAGTTTTACAAATTATACTTAATAGCAGTAGTGGTAGTAGTAGGAACAATAGCAATAATGTAATAACCATAATGGTTTCATAATAATAACTGGTGAACCAAGTACATGATCATGATTTGCCTTTTTCTGTGATTTTGACTTAGGTTTTTGTTTCAAGACATTGCCTGGTTATCTTCCATGATCCGTGTTGCCTTTTATCAGTCTTCATGAGAATTGGGCTGGGTGATATGACCTAAAATTCGTATTGCGGTATAAATTGAATCCCTTCATGGTAACGGTATATATTGCGATATAACCTTAAGTGTACAAATTATAATGGAAGTGTTTCTGAATGGGTTATATAGCCCCTTAGCAAAGCTAAATTGATTAAAATAAATAAATAAATAAATAAACAACAAAAAACAAAAACACAATATATTTTTGAGAACACTTATTGTGCAGATCTCAAAACTACAGCTACAATTTGCCAGAAGGTACATCTAAGATGCAAGCCTAGATTTGATGTTTTGATGAAGAATTAAATATATTTATTGTTGGGTCAGTGGCTGAAGTTTCATTTGTTGAACACTAGATGGCACAGAGCTGTTCTCATATACAGCTCAGTGGCACAGTCAAAGCATTTCCTCATTTACAAAACTCAATACGACCACCAAATAAATAAATAAATAAACTTACTAAATTTACTCATATTTGCAGTCAGTCTGGATAATTCTTTGTTCCCTAGTTTGTCTTTCTGCTCCGGTTAAAAAAAAATCCTTGCATTATTCACTGTGGCGCTTTCTCAGATATTTGATTTAGGTAGCAACAGAGCCGCCTGCCTCTGCCAGGAGTCTCCACTGAATAAACAACAGCTTTGCAAACACTGCACGTTGCTGTCTTGGCTTGCTGTCTTGTTCAACAACAGAAATTGCTGTTAGCTGGCTGCTCAATGCGAAAGACATTCACTGGCTGAAGGGAAGTGGCTCATTTTAATATATATATATATATATATATATATATTAAATTAGCCAAAAATATATGTCGTAAAAAACTTGGCATTATTTACGATTTTTGTAGGCTCCACCTTAGCCTTTGCGACTGAGTGTGAAGAAATATCACAGATGTTAGACTGCTGCCTTCCTGCTCAGTCTGGTGTCTTCAGCGTCTGTTTTTTTTTTTTTCCACTTGCTTTTGCCATATCTTTTCCCAAAAGAAAAATTACTTTTGTCTTAAACCAATTCACTTCCAGCATGTAAAGATCTGTCTCGACAACTATGGGTCCTCAGAGTTTCATGATATACACGGATGCAACATTCTGTCAACACCTTTACATGGGTGTACTTGAACTTTTTTGTGCCTCATCTGGTGATGACTCTTGTGATTATCAATACAGCCTTTGTCTGCGCCTTCAAATGAAATGGGTTGGAGATGGTTTGGTGAAAAAATTTCTCGTGGGAGCTTTTTGGCGTTTTGTTGTTCCCACTAATACAGTGTGACATGGCACTACATGCTAGGCATGTAAAATCTTTGGAAGAGTTCCAGTTTTTCTATTGAAGTGGATTCACATTTTCAATGCTAATATTATGAGATCTTTCATAAATGTGGCTATTATTAGCTCAGCAAATCTTATGGGACTGTCATTAAGGTAACTTTCACTGATCAGTAACCATTGATCAGTGAATAATACTCAAAAAGGAACACATAACCCAGAGTAAAAGCAGTGATGCCAAACCACAACTCTTCCAGCATTGTCAAGCACATGCGTCATTGCATTATGGATTGTAGCAAAACACCTAATTGTGTTTTTAGCTTCGACTAATTCACTTCAACATATATGTACTGTCATAACTACAAGGTTAAATTATCACTAATGCCACTAACTTTACTGATGAATACATGTTACAAGAATAGACAATTTTCTTGAAAATGAACACTCATTTTTGCGCAGTCTATATGAAAATAAGATAAGATAGCATGACAAGGCCTCATAGTAATTTGGCTGGGTTAGCTAGCTAGTTTATTTTATAGCTAGTTTATTTAATTTTATTTATTATATTTTTTTAATTAGTAGACTTTTTAATATGAATAATCTGAAAAGTGTTTTTATCATGGCTCCAACAGTATATATGTTATATATATTTGGATAATAACTGTGTCAAATATTTACTTAAATACAGGCAGGCTTAATGCTAACTAAGCGCTAATCATCTGATGAGTCATGCTACATATTTTGTTCCATAGCGATTACTAATAAGTGATTTTAACAGATTTTTTAATGACTATATCCAAACATTTGCATGGAGAGAAATTGTTGTGACTCTCGTAAGCTAGCTAGCTAGAATGGTGGCTACCCAGTAGTAAATGAGCCAGTCAAGGGATTTGTGCTTTATGCCATAGAATGTTTGGAATTATTCACATATGAAAGAAAATTTTATGACAATGTGAAACAGTATGGTGAAATTTAGCCCAACCTTGACAAAAATTTCAAGTATTTTAAATAGCACTAAACAAAAGTGATACATGTGCCTAAAAATGAAACCCTGTGACATACTTTTTAATTTGGTTGTCTTTCTGATCATGATACTTCACAATTTTTGCTACCAAGTGATAAATAGGTCATGAGATTTGCAATGTTGTTGATGTACAAAATGTGCTTATGTGAGATATTTTGGATACATTTGTTCAGGTGTGTGGTATATTCTTAATAATTTTCTACTTATCTGTGTAAATCATACTGACCTGTTCTGTAAAATATTCAACTATAACAGGTATGCAAATAATACCAGATTACATGTAATCCAGAAATACCCCAAAGTCAAAAGTGCTCAGTTTTATAATATATGGCATACATGATGAACATGTCATTTGTATTATCTGGTAGTCTTACAATTGAATGTACACTTGGTTGACGAGGTACGCTGGCGCAGGGCTGCTCTTTGGTTTGAAGAGTGCAGTGGAAACATCAGGGTTTGGGTTTCAGTCTGTGCTGTGACTTGTGTTTGGGTTGTGATTTCGACAAGAGGTCAGCGTCGTGTGACATTCCAAACCCGGTTTGAGGTGGCGATGGTGTTGTCATTCATTAGGTCAGTCAGTCAACCCGCGCTGTTATCTGCAGCTCGTATTTAACTTGGTTAAAGAGAGGACAGAAGTCTTAACCTTATCACATTCCGCATTCAGGCCGGTTCCTGATGTTCACGATCGATAACGGGCAGGACGTGGTAGAGTGTCTTTGATTATTTGGCCTTTCTCTGTTTCCCTGGGGTTGTGTAGCTGCTGTGAAGCTGGCAGAATCTTTGCCATAACCAGACAGGAACTGTGATTGGTTCCTGATGTGTGGACAGCAGTCTCTCCCCCTCCTCCCCCCAGAGGTCTACAGCAGTTTATCCAGAGGATATTAAATGACCTAATGGCTGGATTATTTACGCAGACCTAACCTGGTTGAATGTCCACGTGCCTGGATGGTGCTGACGTACCTGTAGGCGTTGACAGTCTGCCTCGTCTGAGATGAAATTTGCTGTGCTGTCATCGTGCACCTTTCATGTATCCAAGCAGACAGCTGGGTAATGTCTTTTTTAATTTAAATAAGCACTGCCAGAAGCTGGAAATTTCTCTTTTCACCCCAGATTTATGTTTAAAATGAAACTCTGTCTGTTTGTCAGGCGATCACTTAAGAATCTGTCTGACAGACGGGTTCCATGTGACTCCGGCTACAAAGCCTCCAAACCCTTCTGAATTGATGCAGGCCTCTCTGCGGCTCTTTTTCTCTTCCCCTGACAGGAATTGGCTAATTTCCTGAACTTGATGCACCATTTGGTTGACACAGAGGCAAACATCTGAGAGAAGGGGATCTCAGAGAATTCTGCACGTTTGAAACTTTAACGAGTGTTCAAATCTTTGGGTCAACGCTTTTTAACATGTTACAGGTGGCGCGGGGGTTTTCTCTCTGCCTTTGGAGGCTCCTTAAAAGGAAAAGAGAGTCCTCAGGAAATTAAACTTCTTTTTACTGGGAACTTTTTCTTCTGATTCCTCAGATTCCTCACATGCTCTGGCACTGCCTCATTAGCAAAGTCTTTAATAAATTTCCTCACTGTATAATGTTCACATAACAGGTTCGCCCTCAGGACTATCTCAGGAGGCTGAGGATCATCTTGAATCACTCTTGCTGCATGAGGGTCAAACCTTTGGCGCACTCCATATGACTGCCATCCTGAGCCATATCTTAACGCCTACAAATGTCACCATAACCAGTGATTAGAGCACAGCTCCAAAGCGCAGTGAGTGAGTGAGTCTCACCCTGATTAGTTATGTAGGGTCAAGCTGGCAGTCATGTTATATGTCGGACGCGGTCGGAGCACCGACCCAGCGTTTGACAGGACCCAGCATAAAATAAGCAGAGCACGGTTCAAAAGATAACAGAATTTAATAATCATAGTGAGTTTAGTGATAAACAACCAAAAATGTCCGCGGTCTGGTGAGGTGAAAACACGGCGCGCTCTCAGCAGCGCAAACGGTCCGGAGCTACAGCAGTTCGGACCCAGGGACCCCGCTGACACCCCCCAGGTGGCCGCGACAAACCGAGTCTGTGAAGAAAGAAAACATGAAGTGAGTCCAACACTCTCCACCCAGAGAGACACAGCTCAAAGGTGCACACAATCAGCAAACACTTCCTGGCTTAAATATATATCAGCTTCTCACCCTGCAGGCATGGAACAACTCAGTTCAAATCTCCACTGCAGCAGAAGCTGATTAGACAATTAGCATAACGTGACAGCTCAATACAGCAAGGTGTGAGGGACACCAAATCCACTGTCATTATTTCATAAAAGTCACCAAAACCAAATTACCTCAGGAAGTGTGCTGAAGAGCGTGAGACCTCACCCAATCCTCCTTCACAGACTGTGGCGTCAAACCTGGAGCGGTCTCTGCGTCCGTAATGGTGAGATTGTTCTCCCGACGCCAATCTCACACGTCTGCTCACAAGGTCGAGTCTCTGGCCATCACACACTGTGCATTCAAGGTTTAAATGCAGCAATCTCTGATCAAGACAGAATACACCACAGCTGTGAGTCCTGATGACCTGCACGTGAAAACAAGCCTCAGGTGTTCAGGGTGAGGTCCTAATGCTCAGCCACTCAGTCCTGAATGCATACCACCTGGTGGGAGAAACAGAAAACAAAAACAAAGCCAACCAAACACCCCAGCCCACAACAAGTCAGACTGACGCATTTTACTAACTACCCGGAGTAAAGTGTGTTATTTTAATGGAAATGTATCCAGGAAGATCTCAGTCTGTAACCGGTATCTGGGGTATGAACATCACAGATGCCTGTGAATGTGATGACATAATGTGCCATGGTAAAACACCTTTCTAATGTGTGGCTTAATGGCGTAACGCGGTGGCTCTCGCCAGAACTGGAATTCCAATAGACCAAGTGATGGAAAGACAAGACCTGAAAAATATTACCATTTTTTAAAAAACAACATTGCCGTAATTTCATCAACTCTCTTACTTGTCCACACGTACCGTGTTGTGCATTTTAGAATGTGATGTGATGTTTTCTGTATGACATGTGATGTGTCATGTCAATTGACAACATGTGTGATTCAAGTTTCATGTGTGTTTCCACTCCACTTTTTCAAATCCAGTGGAAAACCTCCTCATGTGAACAAAAAACCTTTTCCAATATTGCAGTTTTTTGAATTCTGCATGTTTCCGTTAAACATATTTTCAACTTGCACTTTGCACATTTTAAAAATAAGAATACTCGTAAGAAGAACTTTATTAACCCTGAAGGAAATTGTTTTGCCAGAGTGCCGAAACAGTTAAACTGTAAACATTGCTTTTGCTTTTTTTTTACAGTGAGATCAATGACTGAAGACACTTGCACAAGATGTTGACAGTGCTGCACATAGTTCTGAGTAACTGAAAAACTCTGATTGTTATGTATTCATCCTGCAGAAGTGGGAGGGGTTATACAGTTTGATTGCCATAGGTAGGAATGACCTCCTGTGGCGTTCTGTGGTGCACCTCAGTGGCCTTAGTTTTTTTGCTGAAGGTGCTCTGACAGGACATCAGTATGACATGCAGGGGGTAGTGAGGTGTTGTCACGGATGGTGAGCAATTTTCTCAACATCCTCCTCTCTGACACCTCCACCACAGACTCCAGCTCCACCCACAGGACAGAGCCAGCTCTCCTGATGAGCTTGTTGAGTTTGTTCATATTAGCTGCCTTCAGCCTTCTGCCCCAGCACACTACAGCGTAGAAGATGACGCTGGAGACCACTGAGTGATAAAACATAGGCAACATATTTCTGCAGACATTCAAAGATGTGAGCATCCTGAGGAAGTACAGTTGGGAAATAGAAATGTGCCTACTTACTAAAGGACAAGGAATTAATGGAGATGTGTTATTTTGCATATGACTAGAATTACTTGTTCAGTGACACTGGCACAAGTTCACTCTTTCATTTTCTGTACCCCACATACTCCAGTCAAGGGTCATGGGGGGATTGGAGCCTATCCCAGCAATCTTAGGGTGTAACGCAGGGTAGACCCCAGACAAAACATCAGTCTTTCACAGAGCCACATGTAGACAGACAAACATACTCACACCTACGGTCAACTCCAATTCACCTAACCTGCATGTTTTTGGATGTGGGGGAAGCCATAGTACCTGGAAGGAAACCATGTGAACACGGGGCGAACATGCAAACTCCACACAGAAAGACCCCAGTTGAGAATCCCACAACCTTCTTGCTATGAGGCAACAGTGCCAACCATAAATCCACCGTGCCGCCCCCAAAACAAGTTATATGATGTTATTCATGACACTTTTTTTTTAATCAGCATGCCGTTTTGTAAGATGTTCTAACAGGTCTATGACTTGTTTTGATTAACCTTCTGGGGCTAAGACCAAGCTTTACTAAATTATAAATAACTTTTTAATGATATGAGATAGAAACTTACTTTTTTTTGCTGAAAAGTTAACTCCGCAGACTTTCAAGCCAGCCATCGGCCATCTTTGTACTCCTCATAGAAGCTGTGCAATGACGTGCACAATGTGAGTGTCCAATCAGAATTGGTTCACCGTCACATGGTTTTCCAAAATCCAATCGTAGGGCAGATTCACCTCATGTGAAAAGCCAAATATCGTTTTCAGGAGTGATATTTTACTAGTTGGCCTGTTTGAATAGCCCCCTGGGTGCTCCAATGAGTATATACTATTGGGCTCCAAATGCGCCCTGCGCCATTACGCACAGCGATCACTGAAAGCAGACCGAGCAGAGAGAGAGAGTCTCTGATGACAATCTCATGTGCTCAAACAAAGAGTGTATAACTATCAGGATTGCTCCACTAGTTTGCATGTGAATGTTACTGGATAACTCTTTTGCTTTTACCACGAAGACAAAAAAAAAAAAAAAAACGCATAGACCATTTTGTATATATTGTTCAAAATGTGCATTTGTGTTTATTGTTTGAACCATTTTTCTTGTACAGTCTTTCACACAAGACCTCAAATTACCTTTATAAAGTGTCAAAACAGTTGTTTATTATAGTTTGTTGTGTGTTTTGAATAAATGTGTGTGGAAAATTATTTTCTGCTTTACTTTTTCCTTCCTTATCTTTGATTGTAAACCTTTATTACACTTATAAAACACAACAGAAGCATATATATTATGAAAGCACAGGTTGTCCTGAAAAAAGAGACATAAAACTTGATTGTGGGATGCAGGGAGAGCTGTTAACAGCAATAATAAACTACGGCAGGCGAGTGAACTGTCCAAAAAATGCCCTTGGACCCCAGAGGGTTAAAGTGCAAGTTATATGAAATATACACTAAAACACAAATGGCTATGAGACAAAAAAAAAACAAAAAAAACTGCTACCCAATTTGTCACACTTGGTATATATTTTAATTAGGAAAAATGAAATCTGCCTAATAATGTATAATATGTCAAAAATTTCCTGAAAAAATTATCCCTCTTAGAGAAGTACATACTTTACCTCCCCAGTGCTCTGTTATTTTACTGCCAAACTGTTGTGAGTGTGTCCTGTTGGTGATGTCTGTGCATGTATTTGTCGCTGTGTGTTTTATTTGTGTTGCATGTTCAAATTTCTTTCTGTTTCCCCATTTATCTGTCTTCTGCTGGTGGATTGCACGTTGCTTGTGTTTTTGCCATCAAAGAGCGGCCCTAATGTAATAAAAAGGACTAATTTTGAGACAAAGCACTTGTCTGCCTCTGTACAGCTTAAGCATTAAACTTGGGCAGAGTATTACTTCAGTCTATTGATCTGCATCCTCTGCCGTGGAGAGAAGCATTGTGCAAAATCAATGCTTTATTTTCTCCTGGACTATCGTCGTTCGTGCTTGTTTTTAGCCAGCAAGAGGAAAGAACAGGAGAAACCCTTTACTTCCACCGCATTTTATCTTCGGTATTGACTTTGGTGACTCATTTCGTCAAATTCGCCCTTGTTCCTTGTAATCTCTTGGCCTCACATATTATTTCATGTCTTATCTCCATCACACTGACGAGCATGAATCTACCTCTTTATGGCGCACAGAGGTGGGCGGGTGAAGTCATTGTTGTTGTTTTGCAGAGGTAGTCGTGTGACGTTATGTGTTGTCGGAGAAGGACGTGCTTTATGTCAACTTTGCTGCGCACACACGCTCCGCGCTGCCCGTCTGTGCACGCTTGTTTTTCTGGCTGTCAGCACACGTGTTCATCAGAAGTCGGACATGGAGTTGGAGAGACGACAGACAAAGACAAAAAGGGGTCAGCAAACAGGAACATGGCTGGTGACAGTCTGCCTGCATGTGGGCTGCTTTTGCTAACGAGAAGCCATTGTGGCCCCGGTGAAGGTTAACTCTCTGATTCAGGGCAGCAGGAAGCGTTCACCACCTCCCCTGCACTTTTCCCATCCGCGTCTTCTGCCAAGCTTCAATAGAACAATCCAGCCCCTGTGACTGAGGGGGAAGGATAGAGCGAGTTAAAGAAAGAAAGAGGTGGGATGAAAAAGTGAGAGAAGTCCATTTGTGCAGGGTAACATCAGGCTCTTAACGTTATGCAAGCGTTCCCTTTTTGTTTGCCTCACTGAGGTTTTGATAAAGTTTGCGTAAAGCACGATGGCAATGCAGAACATCCCGTCTGTCCCCTCTCTACCAAAAACAGGCTCCATTTAAGGCAAGTCAGACATATTTTCCTCTGGAATTGGAGCTGAAAAGCAGCCAGCTGCAGCCTCATTCTAGCAGGTTTAAGATCTGTGCGTGCACACCACCAAATGAGCATCACAGAATCCACTCACAAACACAAACTCCCTGCAAAAAAGCACAATAGATATTTCAAAATGTTCGCACACAAGTACACACTCATAAGTCACACCAGCTCATACCAAATCTGCGATCACATCTTTGTTAAATTATCCAGGAAATTGTTTGAGGTGCTTTGATAACACAGGTGTTTATATGGTAATAGCTTCTGGAGGCTGGATAAGAATGAAACAATAAAGTCATTAGGGTGTTACAAGAAGAAATGAAACTGGGCTCCTTCGCACGCTGCAACTCATCACCCTGCCCACCCTCCTCCACAACAAGAGGCTATGCGCTTTTTCGCAGTTTCATTAAAAAAAGGTTTTGTCTGCTACTTTAATGATTCTTAATGTGTGTGAACCTCTGCCAAGTCCTACTACGAAGGGTATTTTGTCCACAATAGGGTTGTGTATGAGATAATAGTAAGTATACAGTACACAATGTACACAAAATGGAATGCGTCAAGACAGTTAGTCATTTGGGTGAATAGTAATGAGCTACTGATGCATTATAGAAGCTTATTGAATAAAAATGTCAGTAAACATTTTGGTTTTCTGAGAAAATAAGCCTTTGGTACACATCAGAAATGTACAAATATAATAATGTGTGTTTGTGTGTGTGTATATATATATATATATATATATATATATATATATATATATATATATATATATATATATATATATATATATATATTAGAGCTGGGCAACGATTCAAAATTTTAATCGCAATTAATCGCATGATTATAATGATTAATGATTAATCGCATTGTTATACGCAAAATCCAAAAATTAATTCAAAAGTAGTGCATAGCACAATTTTATTTTAAATGTTCTGCCATATGAACGAAAGTGTCATAACTTTTGTTCTGCAAACACTTAACAACAGCATTTTGTTTATGCAGTTGCAGTTAAATAAAAATAATTATGGTTACCCATTGATGTCCAGTAGTCCCCAGTGAGAACAACAGCAGGTGCACGTAGTTAAGTTTTGGCTTTTGCAGTCCTCTCCTTTATGGTGCGTCATGAGGGAATCTCATACATGCCATCATTTGTTGCGATTCTCAGAATGTCTGTCAGACCGACGTCCTCCACAACAATAATCAGCCTGCAGTCTGTAGCAAGATGCAGATCCACCTTGGATTTGCTGTGGCGACCCCGAATGCAAACAAGGGAGCAGCCGAAGGGACTTACTAGTCTGTAGCAGTCCATTTCGCCGTTGCATTTGCGAGCTTCTCTTGCCTTTGTTTATCAATAGTTCTCCCACACGCTGCATCTAACATAGTCTGCTGAAGCCTCACGCGGCAGTTTGTTTTGTTCAATGATTTGCTCGCATCGGCTGTATGTGCTGCATTTAGGTGAAATTTAAGACTCAACCTGCTCCGCTGATAATAAAATGCAGCTTTGCAGTGGCTACAAATTGGTTCTTGGTACTTTGGTTCTGTTGGCTGCACTGTCTGGAAGCACTTTAAAATGAAAATAGTCATGTAAAGGTACCATGCCCTTCTCCATGTTGATTGGTTTATCTGCCAATTATCTCCTTTTCTGGTGTCAGGGACTCATCACACTTCCTGTGAGCGCGGCAGCAGTCAGCGACAGACTTGCAAAACAATAGCATGTGAGCAACAGCCTCTTAAAATAAAAAAAATAACTGCATTAATGTGCGATAAAAAATTGTTGGCATTAATTAATTAATGAGTTAACGCGATAATAACGCGTTAACTTGCCCAGCCCTATCTATATATATCTGTATCTATCTATCTATCTATCTAGCTATCTATCTATCTATCTATCTATCTATCTATCTATATATATATATATATATATGTGTGTGTGTGTGTGTGTGTACGAGGTCTGTTAGAAAACTATCCGACCTTTTTATTTTTTGCAAAACCTATATGGATTTGAATCATGTGCTCTTGCATCAGCCAAGCTTGAACCTTCGTGCGCATGTGTGAGTTTTTTCACGCCTGTCGGTCGCGTCATTCGCCTGTGAGCATGCTTTGAGTGAGCAGTGGTCCACCCCTCTTGTCGGATTTTCATTGTGAGGAAAATGTCTGAACGATTTGGAGCTTTGCTGCATCAAATTTTTCCAGAAACTGTGAGAGACAGCCAGGTGGAAACCATCCGGAAGATTCAGAGGGCTTTCAGGGACGATTCTATGGGGATCACACAGATTAAGGAGTGTTACAACTGGTTTAAAGAAGGCACACAATGGCGGAGGGCGCGCCGCGCTCCGAGCGGCGATCGACAGGCTGAAATGACCAGATCATTTCCAAAGTGAACACTGTGTTGATCCGGGACATCGTCGACTACCAGAGAAATGGCAGAAGATGTGGAAATAGTACTTTTTCGGCACATTCCACTGTTACAGGAGTTTTTGTCATGAAAAGACGTGCGGAGGAATTTGCGCGTCGGGACTGAGCTGCTAATGGCGGAGAACAAAAAGCAACGACATGATGAAGCCTCACAGGACATGTTGTGGCATGTCTAGCTTGTCCACAATTTCTTGGAGAGTCACACGACTGAAAAGCCACCGAGCATTCACTTTGGAAATGATCTGGTCATTTCAGCCTGTCGATCGCCGCTCAGAGCGCGGCGCACCCTCCGCCATTGTGCGCCGTGTTTAAACCGGTTGTAACACTCCTTAATCTGTGTGATCCCCATAGAATCGTCCCTGAAAGCTGTCTGAATCTTCCGAATGGTTTCCACCTGGCTGTCTCTCACAGTTTCTTGAAAAATTTAATGCAGTAAAGATCCAAATCGTTCAGACATTTTCCTCGCAATGAAAATCTGACGAGGGGGGTGGACCACTGCTCACTCAAAGCGTGCCCACAGGTGAATGACGCAACCAACAGGCATGAAAAAACTCACGCATGCAAACGAAGGTTCAAGCTTGGCTGATGCAAGCGCACATGATTCAAATCCATATAGTTTTTGCAAAAAATAAAAAGGTCGGATAGTTTTCTGACAGACCTTGTATACACACACAAACACACACTCCATATTTTGCAGATTATAAATTGCATATACCTCACACCTGTCAAAAAGTGCAAACAAACAAAAAAACAAACAAAACACATGTCACACCGGAGTCGCACCTTTTTCTGTGGCATAAGCTCTTTAATTTGGGATTTTTGTTCATTCTCGTGTATTTTTATTATTGCCATTTATTATTTTGTTATTGAAGTTTATTTTTGTTTAGTGCCTTGATTCCTGGGAAGTCCTATGTAAATAATTATTATAATTACTATTATTAACAACAAACACATGGTGTGTTTGTTTGTTTGTTTTGTATACAAATCATACTGGAGGGTAATTGCAGGAGCTCCAAAACTAGTAAACGTATACTCCAAAAAGTGCAATGTATATATAATTAAAAAAAAAAAAAAAAGAAATAGCTTAATAATTAAATTATTTATTTATTTATTTTATTTTAAGAATTAAAAAAATTCCCAAGCCCTCCTCCTAACAAGGTGTCTATGTTTTTGGTGGGCAATTTTTATTTTTATTTTTGTTACGCAACATGTTTTTACTGGTGGACGTTTTCTTGAAACTGATGCAGTCAGCAACTACTCTCGTCTCCTACATTTTGATTTTTAAGGTGTCAGCATACTTCATCTGACAGGGTAACATCGTGGCAGTTTGCAGGTTTTGTCTCCCAAACAGAAGGTCCGGCACCGAATGCCACCTGTGCCACATTCTCCATGTACATTCTGTCATGTACAGTTGTGTCAGTAAGGGCATCCAGCGTGAAACTTGTGCCAAATCAACATTCTGATCTACTGTGGGAACTGAGCAAAAGCAGGGGCAGCCAAGCGAAAGGTGAATGTATTTCATCCGACAACTGGATGTTTTTTGGATGATTGTTGGGTTGAGTTGGCTTGCACATTCAGGTACACATGACACATTTGTAATATCTGGAATGTCTACACCAGTCTGTTGTGTACTCAGTAAGCGTACCCATTCTTTCAAGCCAGCATTGAACTTTACTTATATTGGTACATATAGTTTCACCAACAGTGAGAAAATGACTGATCTATTCCACAGGTATCCTCATGATATGATTCTTTGTTTGGACAGTGCTCTAATGAATGAATTCAGCCTTCCATCATCGTACACATCTGGTGAACTTGTGTTGTCTAGGTTGCAAATATGTTGATGCATTTCAAGTGTTGGTGTGAACGAGGAGCAGTGAAAGGCAACAGATAAACTGTGAACAAAGACGTCTAGACACAAAGATGCTCTTTTGCTCATCAGTTCTCAACACGTCTCTCCTCCCCAGGATGAGCTGTGTGCAGCGTGCAGACATTGTGAGCCTGCTTCTTTTGGTAAATATTGTGTGGGTCACCCCCATGTGGTCTGTTGGATGCTTGCTGCTGCCTCTATCCCTGTCCGGCGGTGGTTTGAGAATGCATACTATCTGTGTTTAAGTTAGCGGTGGAGGTCCAGCATTAAACCAAATTCTCCTACAGTCTTCACTTTTGTTGTGTTTTCTTTAACTTTTAGCTACAGTGTCTTCCAAAAGTGCTTTGTGTTTGTGCTCGTAGTGTGTACATGTGTGTATATGTGCACTACGCTGACATTGGCAGCTACCAAGAGGCATTAGCGGAATCTCAGTATTGGATGTGACCCCATAAGTACATTTTCAGTGACACAATAAGGTGATGCATAACTAAATTAGAGTTTTGCAGGGAGTTAAGAAGCACTTAGAAGTATCCAACAACTTATTGCTGAAGAGAATTCTGTAATGCTCCCCCCACCCCCCACCCCAGTCACAAATGGCTAAAAGCTGATTTAATATCATTCACTGTGATTGCGACGAAAGAACAAATAATGTGCATTATAGGTTTCTCAAATATCCAGTTGAGCTTTAATGTATCATCAGGCATGCTGCTATTCCCCCCCCCCCCCCCCCCCCCCCCATCAAGAGGGTATGTCACATTAAAAATACGTGTGATGCATTGAGCCGAGGTGTACCAGTCATTCATACATACATACATACATACATACATACATACTGTGTTACTGCGTTATAGTCACCAAGTAATGAGCTAATAAAGACTGGAGATCATTTTGCATTTGTTTTTGTACTAATGAATCAGTAATTGATTGTATATTTGTGGGACATTCTTGTTTTGTTGTTATTTGTCTTTTAAATTATGTAAATGATTAGTTTCAATTCTGATTTGCAATCCTACTGCCTAGAAATCCTCCCACAAATGTTGTTTGCAATGTAAAATGGTCCTGCATGAACTAATCTTATTTATTGTTCTCAGTATTCTCAGTAACGAACCAGCATGTTCAATCAGTTGAATTGTCAACGCAGTTGAAATCAGCAGTTCCCACGGTCGCATGGATCTATCAGCATTACAAAAATTCACAAAAGGTTCCATGAGAATAACTTCAAGCATATGTGTTATTGCACTTTGAATTTCTTTGTGTTTTTGTAAGGCTCCTTCTTGCACAGTACCTGAAACAGTGCATGTAACTGATGAGGTAAATGAGGCATCACAATTCATCTCATTTATTGCTGATTGACAACTGATGATTGGAATTGTTCTTCACCACCAGTAGATCAGAAATATTTCATTAAATGTCATACAACCCCAATTCCAGTGAAGTTAAAATGTTGTGTAAAATGTAAATAAAAACAGAATACAATGATTTGCAAATCCTCTTCAGCCTATATTCAGTTGAATACACCACAAAGACAAGATATTTAATGTTCAAACTGATAAACTTCATTGTTTTTGTGCAAATATTTGCTCATTTTGAAATGGATGCCTGCAACACATTTCAAAAAAGCTGGGACAGTGATATGTGCCGCCTGAGCAATCGAAGGTCACGGGCATTCGATGTTGGTTTTCGGCCTTGCCGCTTACAGATAGAAAGTTCTCCAGATTCTCTGAATCTTCTGATTATATTATGGACTGTAGATGATGGAATCCCTAAATTCCTTGCAATTGAATGTTGAGAAACATTGTTCTTAAACTGTTACATTATTTTTTCACGCAGTTGTTCACAAAGTGGTGATCTTAGCCCCATCTTTGTGAACGGCTGAGACTTTTGGGGAATGCTGCTTTTATACCCAATCATGACACTCACCTGTTTCTAATTAACCTGTTTACCTGTGGAATGTTCCAAACAGGTGTTCTTTGAGCATTGTTGCCCCTGTTCCAGCTTTTTTGAAATGTGTTGCAGGCATCCATTTCAAAATGAGCCAATATTTGCACAAAAACAACAAAGTTTATCAGTTTGAACATTAAATATCTTGTCTTTGTTGTGTATTCAATTGAATATAGGTTGAAGAAACCGCCTAAAGGAAATGGGATTTACATACAGAAAAGCTCAACAAAAGCCATCATTAACACCTAAACAGAAAAAAACAAGGTTACAATGGGCTAAGGAAAAGCAATCGTGGACTGTGGATGACTGGATGAAAGTTATATTCAGTGATGAATCTCGAATCTGCATTGGGCAAGGTGATGATGCTGGAACTTTTGTTTGGTGCTGTTCCAATGAGATTTATAAAGATGACTGCCTGAAGAGAACATGTAAATTTCCACAGTCATTGATGATATGGGGCTGCATGTCAGGTAAAGGCACTGGGGAGATGGCTGTCATTGCATCATCAATAAATGCACAAGTTTACATTGATATTTTGGACACTTTTCTTATCCCATCAATTGAAAGGAAGTTTGGGGATGATGAAATAATTTTTCAAGATGATAATGCATCTTGCCATAGAGCAAAAACTGTGAAAACATTCCTTGCAAAAAGACACATAGGGTCAATGTCATGGCCTGCAAATAGTCCGGATCTTAATCCAATTGAAAATCTTTGGTGGAAGTTGAAGAAAATGGTCCATGACAAGGCTCCAACCTGCAAAGCTGATCTGGCAACAGCAGTCAGAGAAAGTTGGAGCCAGATTGATGAAGAGTACTGTTTGTCACTCATTAAGTCCATGCCTCAGAGACTGCAAGCTGTTATAAAAGCCAGAGGTGGTGCAACAAAATACTAGTGATGTGTTGGAGCGTTCTTTTGTTTTTCATGATTCCATAATTTATTCCTCAGAATTGAGTGATTCCATATTTTTTTCCCTCTGCTTGGTCTAAAAAAGTAACCGTTACTGACTGCCACAATTATTTTTCCTGATTTCTTATAGTGTTTCTTAAAGCCAGAAAGTTGCCATTTCAAATTACTTTAGTTTTGTGTCATGTCTGTGATCTGCTTTTTTCTACAAAATTAAACAACTGAATGAACATCCTCTGAGGCTGGTGATTCCATCATTTTTTGCCAGGGGTTGTATATGTAAGACCAGTATTGGTGCCTATAATGAAGTTGTTTTTCACATTAGTGCAGTAGTTACTCTTTCAGTAGTAAAACATGCATTGCAACTTAGATTTTGCCATAATCCTCACTGGTGTCTGTGTCAGTCGAAGAATTTTGAGAGTTAGAAATGCAGTTTGTTTATGCAAGATTAAGCTCTTCTAACAGTAGGACATATGACTGGTTAAGCCGACCTTATCAACACTGCAGCCTGTGTGTGACAGAGATAACGTGGTGAGTGCGTCACAGAGGAGTGTGATTTCAGGAGTCAAATAGAGTTTTATCTCATTATATCAATCACAGACTACTGTGGGCCCTGTTAATACAAGTTTCAGACTACGCCACATTTATTTGTTGTAGCAACAAACTCACTCAGTAGTAGCATTGTGGTGCGCTTTACACGTGTACAGTGGTCCCTTGTTAATTGCAGAGTTACGTTCTAAAAATAACCCGCGATAGGCGAAATCCGCGAAGTAGTCAGCGTTATTTTTTTTACAATTATTATAGATGCTTTAAGGCTGTAAAACCCCTCACTACACACTTTATACACTTTTCTCAAACAGGCATTAACATTTTCTCACTTTTCTCTCGTGTAAACACTCTCAAAGTTCAAACCTTAGTAGGAAAATAAGTCCAGTATTATAGAATGAAACCAAAGATCAAAACCTGTTTTCAGGCTCAAACATTTGTTTGAGAAATAAAAATAGAACATTTTCCTATAAATAATTATGATGGCTTTTAGAACTAATGAATTTAATTTTAACAATCAACCTATGAGGTTGGACACATAAGAAATTATTAATAGTGACTCACCAGTATTTCACAGTTCCTCTGATCGTGCCTCTGTGTCCTGGCGCTGCTCCGCTGTAGCGTCTTTTTCCACTGAGTGACACCTCGGTGCAGGTGTCTTTTTCCGAGTGAAGAACACAGTTATGGGTAGTTGTTGCCGCTCTTTTTTCTTCTGGGTGAGAAGATTGTAAACAGGCACACGCAGAACACAATGCGCGTGCTCTTTCTTCGCTCACTGCCTCCGGTGTTACCGTTGCGGGACGGATGCGGAACCCGCAAAGAATCCAAGTCATTAAAAAGATACAAACGTCTCTCAGTGGCCACGGAGCTCTGCGGCTGTGGTTACCGAGACCATGCAGCGCTGCAGATTTTTCTGCAAGAATTCTCTCCTTGCAGGCTGCTGGAGTGCTCTGCATCAAAACATTGAGAGTAGTCTCTGGACCTGTTGCCAGATTTTGGCCGCAACTCCACACAGCAGACACTGGGCCGTTGTGAGTGGCCCGCTGCAGCGTTTACCGAGCCCGCAGACTCTGTAAGCGCATCGGAGCCAGTAAGATGAATCGCGGTGATGCCGACCGGCCCGCCTGATGAGGACACAGAACACAATGCGCTGTAAAAAAAAAAAAAGAAGAAGAAGCATGCAAAATTACACTAAAAAAATCCACGAAACTGCGAGGCCACGAAAGGTGAACCGCGTTATATGTGTGTGTGTATGTCAGATCCATTCGTACTTGTGTGGAACTCTCATACTGCCGTGCTGGTTGATCAAATTCACATTGTTGTCATGTGACTACAACCAGTTAACCAAAAATATAAAAATGTGTAAAATAATGAATGAATTAAAAATGAACAATTCCCTAGGAAAAACAAAAGTTATACTGCTGGGATAGGCTGCAGCCCCTTTAGACCTTTAATTGGAGTAAGTGGGTCGAGAAAATGGATGGTTGGACAACAGAAGTTATCATGGGTTACCAGGTACATTAACAGAACTTGGAAAAGACCAGTGCACACTGATGACACCATTACAGGTAAGACGTGGAAGCAACGAGACAAACTGTCAAATCTCAAATTTTCATTATTATCAATATTTTTAAAAATGTATTTATTAATTTTTTTTATAAGTTGGGATTATGAAATTAATTTAAATTAGGACGGGTATTTAATCAATTTGTGATAGGCTTCGGCATTTAAATCACTATTATTAAAAGAGTGTGAGAAGATGCTCAGGTGCGGGGGGGCTGACTCGCGGATATTGTATACATAAATAACCCCATTCCATCACCGCTGGGCACAACAATAAAAAAAAAAAATCAGCTTATTTCACTCAGATTGGTCATCAAAACACAAAAGAACAATTTTACATAATGCAGACCTGAGTGTTGTCATGGATATCGCACTTCAGAGCTCTTGGAGGCTGTAAAAACATCATGATGATGTGACACTATATTATGGCAGACATTTAGAGTGTGATAGTAGTCAGGTTTGTTTTGGAATTTTGATGAATTTTGTGAAGATTAGTAAAACTACATTTTTGGAAAGGTCTTTCAGAAATCCATTTTCTGATCGAGAGATTGTTAAATCTCCACAAAATTTTAACGAAGCTTGTGCCTGAACATAGTGAACCTGATTTTGGTGCTGTACCTCAAGGAAGGGTTCTACCATATGGGGGAGCTTGGCCCCCCCTCCGGTAACACTGGGGCAGTGTGGCATCAAATTAAATCAATATTCCATTCAAGGGATCCTGTCATATGGACAAACCAATTCGGTTAATAACTATAGTCAGTAACTAGAGCACTGCACTTTTAGAGAGCAAACACGAGTTTCCAATTCCACAAATTTTTACCTTGAAAAAAATTTCAAGGTCAAAGTCCTGTTAGAAGTGGTTTTTCATCAGCCAAATTAGATGTGATCAAATGTTAGCAGTATGTATTTAGTTCGTGCACTTGAATCAAAGTTTATTTGTGGTGTTGTCAGGTTTTTTTTTTTTGCTGTTGTTGGTTTCTGAATTCTTTTTCAGATAATTTTCACAGAACGTTGGTTATCTCTGCTATGCACAATTTGTCATTGTGTTTTGGCACTTGGTTTCTGACTGATAACTGGAAGATAGACAAACAGGCATAAAATGTTAAACCTCCATCCAATTTTGGTGGTGTAGGTAAATCCATAATACAAAAATTGAGAGTGATTGAGGCACTTTTGATTGAGATATAATGAAAAATGTACACCAGATGTGCTTTTCAATATTAAATTCAAATGTCCACAAAATCCACAGTCCGTATCAGATCTGGATCAAAATTTGCCAGATGATAGTGAGTGCCAGTCTGCACCTCACTTTCAAATATGAGAGTGATCGGGGCATGTTTAATTAAGATATAGTGTAAAATATACTTTAAATGAGGTTTTCAAAGTTCAACTTCAACTTATTTGCATTTATATAGCGCGAAATCAGAACAGAGTTGCCTCAAAGCGCTTCACACAGGTAAGGTCTAACCTTACCAACCCCCAGAGCAACAGTGGTAAGGAAAAACTCCCTCTGAGGAAGAAACCTCAAGCAGACCAGACTCAAAGGGGTGACACTCTGCTTGGGCCATGCTACAAAACATAAATTACAGAACAATTCACAGAACAATTCACGGACGAATATACAAGAAATGCAATTGGCGCACAGGACAGGAGGATCACCAACACGAACACAACTCCCATCTCTGGATGAAGCTGCACCTTAAACAGAGAGAAAAAACAGAATCAGGCATCAGAAAGACAAGAAATACTGTATAATTTGTCAGCATTAAACAACAAGAAAAACAGAGAAATACTAAGGTGATCGCCGGCCACTAGTCCTTAACTTCACTAAAAGACCCAGAATTTAGGTAAAGTTGAGGCCGCGGCCCACTCCAATTACTAATAAAATGAATTAAAAGAGTAAAAAGCGTAAAATAAAACTGTACCAGTATGCTAGCCATATGAAAGGGAAAAATAAGTGTGTCTTAAGTCTGGACTTGAAAGTCTCCACAGAATCTGAACAGGAGCACGATAAGAGAAAGCTCTGTGACCCGCAGACTTCTTATTCACCTTAGGGACACAAAGTAGTCCTGCACCCTGAGAACGTAAAGCCCGGGCCGGTATGTAAGGTTTAATTAGGTCAGCTAGGTAGGAGGGTGCCAGTCCATGAATAATTTTATAGGTTAGTAGCAGAACCTTAAAATCTGATCTCACTGGGACAGGAAGTCAGTGAAGGGATGCCAAAATGGGTGTAATGTGGTCGAACTTCCTGCTTCGTGTCAAAGGTCTGCCTGCAGCATTTTGAACCAATTGGAGACCCCTAATGCTAGACTGCGGTAAACCAGAAAATAGAACATTGCAGTAGTCTAATCTAGAAGAGATGGATCAGGGTCTCAGCATCAGCCATAGACAGGATGGGACGAATCTTCGCTATATTTCGCAGGTGGAAGAAAGCAGTCCTAGTAATATTTCTGATGTGGAGGCCAAAGGACAACGAAGGATCAAAATTACCCCAAGGTTCCTCACTTTCTCAGTGTGATGTATGACACACAAGCCGAGGCTGAGCGTTAACTGGTCAACTTGATGCCCATGTCTCACTGGACCAAGAACCATCATTTTAGTCTTATCAGAGTTTAAAAGTAGGAAATTTCTAGACATCCAACTTCTCACTGCTGCAAAGCAATCTTCTAAGGATTTTATGTGAATGAAATTACCAGCAGTTATTGGCATGTATAAGTGAGTATCATCTGCATAGCAGTGAAAGGTAATCCCAAAACGCTGCAATATGCGCCCAAGGGGTGCTATATAAAGGGAGAAAAGCAGGGGGCCTAAGACAGACCCCCGTGGAACCCCAAATTTCATGTCACTAAGGTTAGAGGTAGTGTTACTGTACAAAACACAGTGAGAACGACTGGTCAAGTATGACGTCAGTCATGCAAGGGCACTCCCAGTAAACCCAAAATGATTTTCCAGCCTATCAAGTAGAATATGATGATCCACTGTATCAAATGCAGCACTGAGATCTAACAGCAGCAGAACCGTAGTGGTGTCCGAATCCATTGTAAGCAGAAGATCATTCACCACTTTAGTGAGAGCCGTCTCTGTGGAATGATATTTTCTAAAAGCAGACTGCAGTGGCTCAAAGAGATTATTCTCAGTAAGATAGTCTACGAGCTGCCGTGACACCACTTTTTCCAGAATTTTAGAGAAAAATTATAGATTTGATATTGGCCGATAGTTTGTCAATACACTAGGGTCAAGATTAGGTTTCTTAAGTAATGGTTTAATCACTGCAGATTTGAAACATTTAGGAACAGATCCAAAAGTTAAAGAAAGATTAATAATTTCCAGCACAGTCGCCCCAAGAGTGGGCCACAGGTCCTTAAACAGTTTTGTTGGTATAGGATCAAATAAACAGGTTGTGCTTTTTGTTGACATTACGAGTTTTGTCAGCATGCCTAGTGAGATACTGTCAAATTCTGTAAATCTAGGTAATACCTCAGTAGTGGCGCCCACATCAATAGCAGGGTGTAGTGGCTGTTTTAAGGCATGCCGGGATATGTTTAACCTGATGTCTTCTATTTTCTTCCCAAAGTAATCCAGGAAATCTTGTGCTGTAAAAGGAGAGCGAACTACAGGTGGTTGTCCATGCAAAAGTGTTGCCACCATGTCGAACAAGAACTTTGAGTTATGCTTGTTTTTGTTGATCAAATCAGAGTAGTAAGTCTGCTTTGTAGCCAATAATGCATACTTATAGCCTAAGATAGCATCACGCCACGCAAGGTGAAATACTTCTAATTTTGAACGACGCCATTTCCGTTCTAGACTTCTTGCTTTATGCTTGAGGTCACGCAGATAGTCATTGAACCAAGGTGACTGTGATTTGGTTGAGCATGGTTTTAACACAGGTGGTGCAATCATGTCGAGTGTCGTTTTGAGCACTGAGTTTAAACTATCCACAAGTCTGTCTACTGACTGGATGTTTGTCAAATGTGAAGCTAAGACATCAGGCAGTCTAGCTTCGAGTTCAGTCTTAGTTGAGGAGTTGATGCATCGCTGTAAAGATATATAAGGCTGTTGTTCCACTAAACACGGCAGCGAAACTGTAAACTTAATAAGTGAGTGATCAGACACCACTGATGTAAGAGGCATGATGTCAATATTTGTGACAGCAATACCACGTGCGAGAACCAGATCCAGGGTATTTCCACTAATGTGCGTCGAATCCCGAATGCATTGCCGAAATCCTAATGCATCCACAATTTCCATAAATGATTTGCAGAGGGGATCAGAAGGCTTATTTATATGAATGTTAAAGTCACCAATGATCAGAATGTTATCTACACTAGTTGGCAAGTTAGAGATGAACGCACCAAATTCATCTAAGAATTCAGAATATGGGCCAGGAGGCCTATATACAGTGACAAAGTAATACGACTGATTTTTATTCTTCTGACCTTGGCAATGTGTAATATCCTGAGCAGAGCGGAGAATCAGATGCTCAAATGAGTGATATTTGTAACCCCCAACAGCTAATAAGCTAAACCTAGATTTATAAATAAGAGCAACACCCCCGCCTTGCTTCGCATCATGAGGGGCGTGACTAAATGTATATGCTGGTGGGCAGGCCTCATTTAAGGGGAGGACAGCTGTAGGTTTAAGCCAGGTTTCACATAGCCCAATCATATCTAAGTGATGATCAATAATTAGATCATTGATCAACAATGATTTTGAGGACAGTGATCTTATGTTAATGAGGACCTCAGTGGGGTTGACAGTTGAACTGCTTGGGTTTAGGGGTGGTTCCAGAGTAGCATATATAAGATGCCTGGAAGTAGGTTTAGGTTTGAGACATTCCACGAGGGTTGTAGGTAGCAGACACGAAATCTTTGCTATTGCTGGAACAACCACTGGGCCATCCTCAATTTCAGCATCATCCAATATAATAATGGGTATTAAGTTTGGAAAGCATATGATTTTTATGGACACGACTACGGAAGCAGGCCAACTTGTTGAAATTCCCTCCCTGGCAAATAAACTGCACTATCACTATAGTGGATTTTCTGCACTAATTTTCCCGCTAAGCTAATGGATTCCACACTCACATTTGTCATAAGCCTTGCAAATTTAAAGTTAAATTTAAATGGCCACAAAATCTGTCATCTAGATCTGGATCAAACTTTGTCAGTCAGTAAAGGATGCCATCCTGTATAACACTCTCAAATATGAACTAAAGTCTATCTTTTTTGACAGAGTTGTGAATTTTTAGAAATTCGTTCAGTGTTACAGGATAGGGATTTTTCCAGTTTTCCAAGATTTTTCCTGACTTTGATGTTTGATGTATGACCTTGAAAATTGAATCAGTTCTTGCCAATCAGGATATGAATCCTCTGTAAAAATGTCATGACGATATATGAAAAATTGTAGGTTCCAGGCTGTTCCAGACAAACAAACAAACAAACAGGGGCGAAAATATACCCTCCTCCAACTTTGTTGGCAGAGGTTATAACAGACCATCCAGGATCTGTATCAGTGTGACTTGTGACGGATCCAGTCACAAGTCACCAGTCACCAGTTATAAACCAGTCACCATTTGTTTTATTATACATCTGTGTAGTTAATAAATAAAATAATCTTCATGGACGATTCATTCACGCGGGCGTGAAAACAAAAAAAACTACTTGCTACCGCTGCTACGGTGCTGCTGCTCGCTCTCCCCTCCAACTCTGTCATAATTGTGTTATAAACCAGTCACCATTAGTTTCATTATACATCTGTGTAGTTAATAAATAAAATAATATCTTTACGGACGATCCGTTCGCGCGAGCACGTAAAAAAAAAAAAACTGGCTGCTGCCGCTGCTGCGGTGCTGCTGCTCGCTCTCCCCTCAAACTCTGTCATAATTGTGTTATAAACCAGTCACCATTTGTTTTATTATACATCTGTGTAGTTAATAAATAAAATAATCTTCACGGATGATTTGTTCACGCACACACGTGAAAAAAAAACGGCTGCTGTTGCTGCTGCTCTCTCCCCCTCAAACGCTGTCATAATTGTGAAATAAAAGACAAAAGGGACATAGGTCCTGCTCACAGGCTGGCTGCCAGAGACAGAACATGTCCACATCAAGTATAAACTCCAGACATCGCCACGTCACTACATATCCAGTCCCTGATTGGTCATCGCGACGCGACAAGATGAAAAAGTTCAGATTTTTCAACTTGGGGAGGAGGGCAACGCGATGCGATATCATGCCACAAATGTGGCAATCGCTCAAAATCACTTAATTCGCGTTGTTTCATTTGCGTCCATCGCGTCGCATTGCGTCGCTTGAACTTTGGTGCCGACACCACGCGTCCTTCCGTAGGGATTACATGGCAACCTGTCGCCGCTGTAGCTCGTGTGTCGTCCAGTGTGAACACGGCATTAGTATGTGCATGTAGCCTGTAAATGCAGTGACTGAGTCCATTACCTCCAGTTTGTAACACAATAACTCAAAAGCAGGAAATTGTATCACTTTGTGAGTCTGCACATTAAAGGTGCATATCATGAGGATAAACAGATTAAAATTGGGTTGACGTTAATGCAGTTGAAAACGCAACAGGTATTGTTTTGTTTTGTTCTTCAGTTTTTTTTTTAATTTGTTTTTGTTTGTTTTTTTTTTTGTTTTTTTTAGAATAGCTGACATCCACCTGGTGGACATGTCTTGAATTGTCGTAGGGAATAATCTATCATCACATACACGATAGAAATTAGGAGCAGGTACGGATGAAGTTACCATATGCAAGGCCACATGTGCTTGTTTTATGGGACCAAAAGCAATTATAAATTGTCTTATAAATTGTTTCACTGCTACGTGTGTGCTAACTTGTCATTACTTAATTGACAAGTGAACCGTAAAAATAATAATAAAAAAACCCCATTAGATCCATGTTTAAGTGTACAAGAAGGCATCTAGGAGATCACAGTTTTGATTTTTGTTTTTAACAACGTCTTGCCACTTGCTGCTGTGAAGCTGTAACTGGTGAAGCGTGACATAAACATTATACGAGTACGTACTGTCTCTCCACTCACAGCCACTGAAGGCATGGTCAGAGTTGTCCTAGATGTTGAAAATGGCCTGTTCCAGACCAGTTTACCATCCAGGGTTTTCATGTATCTCATAATCCCTTGCGCGCCAGAGAGTCGCTGCAGTCAAAACAACATAGAGAATCCACATGATGACAACTGTAAATGAATATTATACTACAAAAATGTATTTTTTTTTATGCTTTTCATCACGTTAATAAGAGACTGCTGCATGATACCCTGAAAACTTGCTAAAATAATTATAATGAATAATCTGTGTCTGCTGCGTTTAATCTGCGTGGAATTTAATAAACGCAAACCGAATTTCAGACATATATATTTGTCTGGAACAAAGACGACAAACAGTGTTGTAAAGAACAACAGTCATGACGTTAAAGAGCAAACTTCACTTTCTCCCAGAACGACATGATCAGGAAGCGATTGTAGCTCACAGCAGCTCCCACTGAAAATAACAGAGAGACAGCCTGTGATTCTCCCATGTTTACATAAAACAAACGCAATAACATCTATAAACCCACAGAATATATTCATGAGAGTTTTAGGCACAATATAAAAATAGTTTTATGTTGCGATGTTAATGCTGTTGTCCGTGTGCAGCGGTTAAAGTGCAGCGTGATCAGAGCGTCTCAATGCAGTTCTCAATGTTACTGAGATCTCGCAGCGTGGTGACCTCTCAGAGGTTTTGTGGGATTTAAAACCTGAAAAGGGCGGATACTGAGGCACAGTCTTTACATTTCTAAATGACTGATTTAACTCTGAGAGATGGAACACATAAATTCATTAAGACCTTCCATTTGCTGACTTGCCAGGAATAAGTGGATCCTCCACACCCACCTGTCAAGCAGCTCAGCTGTCAATTGTCCAGTTATTTTTGCATCGTTATAAACGCAGTAAATTCTCACACAAAGTGCTGTCGTTTTGACACCATTCACCCAATTTAGATGTAATTACTCTCTAATTAAATCCTACAGTCTCAGCTTTCAACTCTGACATGTTGTTAAAGGAAGTGAAAACACCTAAAGCCCCTTTCACACCGGGCCCACTTCAAGTTGCGTCATGACGACGCCATGTGAAGCAACCCAGTGCTGAGACAATGTAGCTCAACGCCACAACAGCGCGAGGGATGCAAAGGACAAAGCAAATCGGACGCCAAAAATTAAGTGTTTAATTTTTTTTGTGTCCTGTGCTCGATGCAGAAATTAAGTGGTTTCAACACTAGGCAGAGCAACGCGACAGTACTCAACGTGACTGGAAGCCACACATCACAATACAACGTTGTGTGTGTGTGTGTGTGTGTGTGTGTGTGTGTGTGTGTGTGTGTGTGTGTGTGTGTGTGTGTGTGTGTGTGTGTGTGTGTGTGTGTGTGTGTGTGTGTGTGTGCATAAACTAAAGGAGCACTAGAGTGTGTGCACATAGACTGAAGGAGAGCTAGAATGGCAGTCTGCATCCCTTTGTCTGGAACATATAGAAAATTGGAATTTGTTTACTTACTTTTTTTTCCAAACTCGGAACATAAAAGCCAAAGTGCCCAGATATTTGTTTTAAATCACTGCGTCTGTGTCTGATCAGACCTCGCTGCACGCACATTTAGACTGACAACATGACCAACGGATTAAAAAAGTTGATGTTTTATATGAATTAGTGTAAGATGTCACAGATGGGATGTCCGCCGAATAGAAACGCTGCCTATGATGATTTGAATCTGTGCAAAAATATCATTTATAACATACTGCAATTTGTGCAAAAATTAAACTAACATAATATTGACAAAATATTGAAGGTGGGCTGGTGGGACTCGTTGCGCGACAAGTTAAAAAAAAAAAACAAAAACAAACAAGTGCCGCGGAGTAAAGTAAATAAATGCTAACGACAAGAGCTGCAATTCTGTTACAAAAATATTTAATGAAATAAGAAAGTTTGCATTTACTCTGTCAGTGTTAAAGTGTCTGTCACAGCTTTCTGCAGCTCACACATTAAAGCTACCGTCTGTAAGTTTTTGAACAGGGCAGCAAACTCTATATCCATCCAATTTGAATGTGTTCTTAACATTATTTATGACTTACATATCACATCAAATGACATGAAATATAACTAAATAATGAAAGTTGAAGTTTGCATCATATTAAACTTTAAATCAAATTGTGGCTGTTACATTATATAAAAACATTACAAATCACAAATCAAATCTCCAGCTAATTCTGAACATGCAAAAGAAGTAATCTGGTCCAACACCTGTTTCAATTCAAAAGAGTTGCACCAACACAACTTCGTGGAAAACATACTTTTTTCATAGATACACGTTGCTTTTTTCAAATATAAAACTACATGATCTTACTGTAGACACACTTTGCTTTCACATCATTTGTCACACCACCTTTCTTTGCACACTGAAGCACACTTGAGTCGCTCCTGAAATTAGCAGCTCTGTGTACTGAATTAATTTAATCGTTTTTGAATCGAATCGTGATCCCGTGAATGGAATCTTGAAATACTGAAAGATTCACGCCCCATGAATTATGATAATGTTGACCGTAACACATCTCTCTGCTTTGAACACATTACGCTCACTGTAAAAAAAATCTTGTCAAATTTACGGTGAAAAACTGGCAGCTGTGGTTGCCATTTTTTCACCGTAAAAAATACAGTGATATTGTATATGGCTTCACGGTAAGGTATATTAACACTTGTAAAAACAACAATTTAAAAATGTTCCAATAAAGATGAGTTACTGTTAAAATAACGGTGAAATTGTATAGGCTCATGGTATAGCTGTACAATTCACAATGTAACCCTGTTGCTTTTTAAGTGAAATACTATCCATTCCACAGCATTTATTGTCCTGTTGTATGGTCAATTTCTGTTAAAACAACAGCACAATTATTTATGCCTTGATGGTATGACTGTTCAATTCACAGTATAAACCCTTTGCTTTTAAGGTGAATTTCTATCCATTCCACATAATTTATTACCCTATTTTATGGTTTATTCCTGCTAAAAACAACAGCACAATTGTGTGGCTCATCACTATGACTGTTTAATTCACAGTTTATAACTGTTGTTTTTAAGGGGAATTTCCATCCATTTCACATCATTTATTACCTGATTTTAGGGTCCTGTTAAAATCTGAAATAAGATTTGCAATGAATTACCAGCACCTGTGGATGCCAGAATATCACTAGAATGCAGGCAAAAACATTACACTCATTACCAGTGGTGGGCACAGATAACCAAAAAATTAACTACGATAACAGATAATCAGATAACTGAAAGGTTGTCTTTGATAAAGATAAACCACCCAAAAATGTATCAGAAGTTACAGATAATCAATAACCGATAAATTCCAGTGTTTTTTCTGGTACATTTGCAATTACTAAGAAGCTGAAATTGACTTTTAACACAGTCTTTTTTGAAAGCATCAAAAGCGACAAAAGACCCAAAGAATGAGCCAGTATTTCCATGTTTGACCATGCTGCCCCCTGTAGGAAGCTACACAGACAAATCCTGAGAACACCAACAAAATCAGCTCTCTACTAATCCTAATGCTCCGGTCAGGCGGAGGTCTTGAAAAATAAAGTCATACTAACTTATGGTTTTGTGAAAATACTGATAGAATTTCTCCATTAATGTCAATTCTGTCATTTGTACAAAGTTAAAATATAACATATATCTTTTAATGTTGAATAATGCACTAATTCTGAGGTTTTGTAACAAACACAGACCGCAAAGCATTCTGGGTAAAAGTGCCTCTGCTAAACACTGATTGGTTCTTTAAAATTAGCACATTACTTTAAAACGAAAACATATATCTGATATTTTCACTTTATAAATCTCAGACATGACTAATTTTAAATAACTTGTCCGAAATGAGTAGGTTAAAATTTGAACCATAAGTTTAAAATGTATGCCTCTGGATGACTTGGGTAATATTGCGATTATATCAGTATGGTGTTAAAGGAAATTTTTTTTTTGGGGGGGTCACCAGTTCTCCTTTGCCTACAGAGAATAGAGTGGTTTCTTCTGAAAACAGCTCTCTTCTGTTTGCAAAGGGTAGAACAATATACCTATACCTTAACAGGTAGGTCTCAACTGCTTTTAAGTTTTAAAAAATATTTTTCACTGTTCAGCTTGGTTTACTACGTTATCGGTCTAAAAGTTATCGGACGGCAATTCATTGGAAGATAATTAGTCCGATGATGGTTTTTAAAGTTATCTAAGAAGATAATCCGATAATGAAAACATTATCTTCGATAATTATCTGTTATCGGATTATCGGAAGTGTGCCCACTACTGCTCATTACCAATATTAAACAGTAGCCAGTGATTCAATCAGGTTTTTTTATTGTCTCCAAAACTTGAGTAATCAAACAAACAAACAGTTTGCATGGGCATGCCCGGGCAAATGCTCGGGCTAATGCCCAGGCCTTACTCCAAAGTGTTTGGTCACCAACAAAATCGAAATCCCTATTAACATGAACAGACAAATAGACCAAGTGTTGTGAAAACGATACCTCATTCAAACAAATATTCACATGTATGCAATATGGCGATTGTTTGAAAACAATATCAAGAAGCAAGCAGCTCGATATTACCCAAATGATAAAGCTATCTCAACAGGAAGGATGGTGCAGAGAAATTCTACCTAACACTAGCAGTTTGATGAAAAAAACGAAGTCTGCACAATGTACACACCACCTTAGTTAACGGTATTGCATTTCATCATCAACAACAAGATTAAAATCTTTAGCAAAACAAAAGAAAGGCATACAGATGTACTAACAGTTTGTGGATTCCTCTCCTTTGAAAAACTTCTCCTTCAACACAAATATATTCTCCTTCAAAGCGAATATTCACCGCGCAGACGAGGGACTAGCTGCTTCTCTCTCTCATAAGTGATGTCCGATTTAGCTGGACCGCAGAAAAGTCCTTCTTCGTCATCGTCTTCTTTTTTGGGGGGGGGGGGGGGGGTTGCGGGTTGGTCGCCACCTGCTGGGCTGGAGTATGATTCAGGAGTATTAGGCCTAGACTTTATATGATTAAATACCATAGGCCTGACTATGGTAATAATACAGAAAATAGATAAAAGAATAAGGGAAATTATAAAAGATAGAATGAAAACAAATTCTATGAATTGGGCTAGTATTTCTCAGGAATCTAAAACAAAGCTAAATCTAAGGTCACTTGAATTTGTAATCACTGCACTATTGCACCAAGTCATAGCCAAATACGACCCCTTTTTCTCCATACTGGACTATTATAGGACTATTGGAATTGTGGGCTATTTATTTCTCTTAGCACTTGTTCACTGTAACACTGGACAATATTTTTGGTCAGTAGAATCCACACAGACTACCGCAAGGCACCTTATCAGAACACTTTGCACCTTGGGTGTTAAACGTACATTGTCTATTGCTGCTTTTTTTTTTTTTTTTTGATCTGTCGAATGTCTGAAGCCTAAAGTAATTATACAGTAATATGCTGTTTTTAATATTACAATCTATTACCATTGCCATTTCAGTTTTCACTCTATATTTCACATCTTAAAATAGTAAAAAAATATCGTTGACAGCATGTTTTTTATTTAAGGTATTTACACCGTGAATAATACAGTAATGTGCTATTTTTAATATGACTGTCCAATGCTGTCACCATTTCAGCTTTTCACCATATATTTCACATGTTAAAACAATTAAAAATAACATTTTTGACAGTTTTTAAATTTATGGTAATTCAATGTTTATTCTACAACAATAAGCTTCTTCTTGCTTTACGGTTTATTCCTGTTGCCATTTCACAGTTTTTCACTGTAATTTTCTCGGACATTTTTTACAGTGCTGCTCTCTTCTTTCAAGTTTAGTTCACTATTTCTGTCCTCACTACCTCACTATTTTTAACACTACCCCTAACCATAACCCACATTGTCGCCACCCCTACGTCACCCCAAATTTTGTGATACCATCATAAATTAATTTTGTGATACTATCACAAAATGTGTTACATTTTGTGACGGTATCACAAACTAATAGATTAAGTCATGTGAGATCAAGTTGGTATAGACACTATATGTAGCAGCTACAGCAGAGGATTTGGGAGATGGTGCCTCCTGAATATCCATAGCCCAGGGGCCTCAGGTGGCGTTAATGTACCCTTGCTTGTACTTAGAATGGACTGCATGTACTTGGAAAACCCTCCATGATGTCACCCATAGGTTTTCTGAAGACACGAGTCGAAGCTCAGTGTGGTGGCTAGCGATGTCACCATGATGGCATTAACTGACTGTCTAAATCCCAGCCAAGTCATAAATGGGTAAAGATGTGTACTGTATATAAAACTGCCATGTCTGGGTAGAAAATATGAAATCAAAACACACTAATTCTGTTTTTACCAGGTAGACGAGACTAGCAGGTTATGTATTTTTAGCCACTGGGTGGTGGTTTTTATAGTGGGTGGTTTGGGATTGGTATTATCAGCTACGATCAACATATTGCCTCTGTAACAATGGCAACACCTGTGTAGCTAATGTAGCAAAGCTACTGATACCTGCTGACTAACATACAACTTAAACAATACTATAATTTCACCCAACGGAAATACAGTAGCACAGCCTTGTTGGATGGTCTGCAGTAAATCATATTAACTCAGAGAGATTTGTAATAAAATGCCCAGAAAAGACAAACACAGCCGCATCTGCAGCAGGAAGTGGCCACTGCTAGTCATGAATGGGGAAAACTACCTGTAGAGACCAAAATGTAAAATGGACTGCATTTTATATAGCACTTTTCCATCTGCATCAGACACTAAAAATGCTTTACAGTTATGCCTCACATTCACCCCGATGTCAGGGTGCTGCCATACAAGGCGCTCACTACACACCAGGAGCAATAGAGGATTATAGGCCTTGCCCAAGGGCCCTTAGTGATTTTCCAGTCAGGCAGGGATGTACACGATGTACACACACGACAAATGTATGTTTGTCTTTTTGTTTACCAGGTTGCAAATGTGTTTATTTCTGTTGTAAAATTGGGTAATTTAACATTGGGGTCTGTGAGGCTCTGGCCAATTTTGGAGGCCTTCCAAAGTGGTCAGGCAAGGCAAGAATTGCAAATTTTTGCACTTTCACATTGGCTTCGTTTTTCAGTGCTGGAGGTTGAGGCTTGGTTTCAATATTCGCATGCAGATTCACCCACCTACACTCTGTTGACTTGTCAAGCTTTTTTTTTTCTTTTACACCTTGGAATTTAACGCCTATCATGGATTACAACAATCTATTCTCATTGAAGGATCTCACATCTTATCATCTGGGTGTAAAATAAAAATCTTTAAAAATCAGCATGACTAGTTTTTATTTGTCTGCCTTCTGTGCACTTTTGTTTTCTTTGTGTGATCCAGACACTGAATTCTTTGCCTCGGGCAGATCTCCTTGTTTTGATGTTTCTCCCGACAACACTCCAACTCCATGGAGTCTTACAAGAACAAACAACTTTTCCAAGTTTAGTTGCAGAACATAATACAAAGTCGTGAACATTGATATTGACTTGTATCCCGCCAGACCAATTTAATTTGTGATTTAGCGCGTACAGTGCATCCAGCAAAAGGAGTCACGTTATTAAAGCCCCTTAATGAAACAGTCAGGATGGACTATCCAGATATCCCCGCACAAAAAAAAAGCTCATCTAAATGGAAAACACATTGTCTTCATTATTTGCAAGTGTTGAGTGAAGGCAGTTACCATGGTTACAGGCGTCGGAGGCTGAAGCCTGGTTTGAGGCCAGAGGGGCTACGAGAACAAAGTGGCTCCTAATGGCGAGATTGTGCAAATGGCTCTCAGTGATGGTTACATATTGCTGGCATTTCCGTGTTTGCCAACACGGCCTCAAACCCGACAAATGATCAGTGTCACATCATATCACGGTGTCACTGCCGGCTCTGGCTAGCCAAATGCGATTAATAAGTGCAACTTGCCCGCTGATCATTCCGTGTCGTTTGCCACCACATCATCTTTGGAGAACCGGCGCGGAAGCTTCCAACACGCACCAATCAAAATGCAGATTGTTGACACAGCATGACGTCCACCCGGGAGAATTACAGATGAATTCTAAGCAGGAGGCGCCTCCACGTTTGTTTATTTACCCGTGTTTGTGCTTTTCAGGGGAAGAAAAAGGCAAAATGGCAGCACTTAATTCATTTTCATGTGTGAATGTCGGTTCAATTAGCTTTAATTCCCACACAGAACTGCAAGCTGCAGGTAAACGAGTCAGCTGGCAGCTGGATACGCAGCGACAAAAGCACGCTGGGAATCAGACGGAAGGCACCTTTTCACGGCTATAAGGAGACGCTTTCCTGCTCCGAGAGGAAGGTTCAGGTCAGGTTTGGCCTCCTGAGAAAGCAGCACTGAGGGGGTGGTTGTGAAGTGAATTGGCGAGGGGTTGATCAGTCAGTGAGTTTGCAGTCTTGGGAGGTGCAAAGAATGCTGGGAGTGGCACAGATTAATTCAAGGTAAAATTTCACACACTCAGTGCTTTTACGGAGGAGCAAGTACAGAGATCCACTTTGTGGGGGTTTGGTTCTTTCTTTTTTGGTGAAATTCTGGTATGTCAGAAGAAATGATGCTGAAGTGATGCTGGGTGATTTTAGAAGATGGACAGTGAGGAATATGAAGAATTTTATGAAGAAACGGGGACTGAAGGTCAGTGGCATAAAGGAGGATCTGCTCACCTGATCACCTGAGCTTTCATGGTGACAGGGAGGGAGACATACATATGTGTGTGTGTGTATATATATATATATATATATATATATATATATATATATATATATATATATATATATATATATATATATATATATATATATATATATATATATATATATAAGAGAGAGAGAGAGAGATGAAATCTGTACAAAAAAATGCAAACAATTTTTTTGTGTACCACTTATTCGTACATTTTTACAACTAATTTTTAATTAGATTATGCTGAACTAGTGACAGTGTGAGAAAGAGGGCACTTACCAAAAAAAGGCAAGTGAATTTTTGCTTTGATCACACTGACATTAGCTTCGTTAGAATGAAGCTAACAGTCATCAGAAAGTAAAACTGAACTTGTCAGTTATATGTGATTGGCACATTTTGTTTATGTTGATCTTGTCAAAACGTTTGTGTTGATTGGTCCGCCACAATTTTTATCGACAAACCCACAACCAGTGGTTAATGAAATATTTGCCACAGTAAATTCACAGTGTTTTAAGAAAAGCAGGCCGATGTCAAGAATAATAGTTCAAATGTACATTTGGATAAAGCATTTCAGGGCAGGAACTTTAGAGTTCCTACAGTGTGTTGGCTGAAATCACACTCCTTTGGAATTGTGTGAAGATTATGCTTATTTAGGGCAGGTGCTGTCTTCATGGGTTTGCTTTGATCATTGTTACCTGATTATAATTTTGAAGGCTGCACGCCGCCACCCCCACCCCACCACCACCACCAATATCCTTTACTCATTTCAACCACTGAGAGCTTTTTGATTTCAGCTCAGTGGCTCATCAGTATTAAGTTCATTTCTTTTTCTATGACAGTTTTTTTATTTTAAGCACGGAGACTTGTTTTGCTTCATAATGTTTTGTGGCTGGTGATTACGAATGACTGGATTGTGCATAACTTGTTTCCTCAGTCAGCAATTACTCACTTTTGTCAATCACATCAAGTCGCAGCAAGAACATGTAATAGTACTTCGTATCGTACGCCCCCACGTCAAGTAATTGATTTAGCAAATGGCTTTGCTGTTCGATTTGATGGTAATGATTCTGCTCTTTGAGGGATCTGTTCTTCTAAAGATTTCTCTCAGTAGCGGTGAGGATCCAGCTAAGAACCACCCCCCCCCCCCCCCCCCCCCCCCACCCAGCATTTAGTTTTGTGCCGCAGCAAGCTGCGTTCCAACTCAACAAGCAGCTCTCACTGTGTAGCTCCCAGTGCTGCCAAGCAGGTACTCGAAAAAAGTTGGGAAGAGTAGGTTTTTGGACTGATAGTCACCTCTGGCTCATTTGCACTTTGCTCTTTGAGACAAAGCTGCTGCATCTCAGTGTTACTCCAGGTGAACTTGGTGTATTGTCACCTCTTGATATACAGTATCTGGGTGTTTTTTTTTTTACATGCTCGGTGTAAAAATTGAACACCCAGTTGTGCTGCGCCTGTAACAGGCCATCCAGAGGCAAGCACGAGGTGGCCAACATGACTGAAAGTCCAGCCAAGCTCATAAAAATTGTGAAGATGTTCTAAACACAATCTTAAAGGACCTTTCTTGTGTTGGGAAAGTGTAAGTACACGGACCCACAACAGGGGGCGCAAATGAACGGACAATGGAATAGGTCAAATAACACACTTTATTGTTGTGAATATGCACAACAAGGACAACAGATTACAATAAAGGACAAAGTCAAATTCACACAGGTGTCGTGTGGGCAGGCTCGAAGATAGGAGACGCCTCTCCAAAGTAGAACCGGAACCACACGGTTTCCTCCGCCACCAGACCCCGGGAATACTGGAGCCGCCAAGTCCCGAACTCCCAGGTGGCCACTGCCTCCGCGTGTCGGACCTGGTACTGCTGGCGAGGAATAAAGAACAGTTAAAGGAGGGCGCGGTCGCACCCAGGAATCCGAACGGCAGGTAAGCTACCTCCACCTCTCGTTGGGAAGTTCTCTCAGAGCAATGCACAAAGTCACAAAGATCACTGTCAAACAGTTAGCTGAGTACGTTACCTTCTCGGTAGAAACGATATCTCGGCAAAGAGGTGGAGACGTCGTCCTGCTGATATACTCCTGCCGATCAGATGATTGGTAACAGCTGTTGCAGGTGATGCGTGACAGCTGTCACCCTGGCTGCTCGTGTGAGGCGGCTGCGCCCTCTGGTGCCTGGAGCCCGCACTCCAGACAGGGCGCCCTCTGGTGGTGGGCCAGCAGTACCTCCTCTTCTGGCGGCCCACACAACATTCTTGATTTAGATTAGATTGGATAGAAATGTATTAATCAAATTGTATAGCAGCACACAAGGTAAGAAGCACACAGAGCATCAAAAGTGGAAGTAAAAAAAACAATTTGTAAATATAAATATACAAATATAAATACCAGACATACTGATCAGTAATGGTTTACTGGCTATGACTGTTCCTCTCATTCCTGTCCTCTGTCTTCCTGTTGCTCCTCCTCCCGCTGAGTGAGGAGTTGTACAGTCTGATATCCTGAGGAACAAAGGAGTATTTCAGTCTGTTGGTCCTGCACTTGGGGAGCAGCAGTCTGTGGCTGAAGAGGCTCCTCTGGTTGCTGATGACTGTGTGCAGAGGGTGACTGGCATCATCCATAATGTCTGGCAGTTTGTTTTTTTGTTTTTTGTGCTGATCTATGCCAAGCAGCATGTCGACCATGTTTACACATATATTGCCATCTCTTGAATATCTGGTTTGAGGCCACTTTTTGTTTTGGGAAACGTTCTAATTCACCTAAAGAACCCAATAAAGCTGGTTTGGTTTTATTCTGGGGGTGCAAAGGGGGTGGTCCTACCTCCCCTATGTGCTTTGTAGGGTTTTTGATTGCAAACCTTGTAGGTGCGATTTCGAATCATTTTAGTTTGATGTACTGCCAGATTACTCTTAGTCACCACACGACAAGTAAAAAGTAGCACCAATATCAAAGCTACAGTGCGCAGAAGTTCTGAGTTCTGGCATTTCCCATTGGACTATAAATTGCATACTGTCTGCGCAGGCGTGATTTTACCCATTTGCAGATTGTTATACTGGAACTTTAAAACTTGCTTCATTTCTCTGTTTGTCTGAGAAGAGACAAGTTCTAAACTTTGAGGACTTGTTTGCAATCTGTGGTCTGGAAAGTGCCTCTTTTCTCTCAGTATTTTCTGCAAAGTGTTTATTCCTGTGAGACTGATGAAAGCGATGGCATGCTTTCGATAGCTCAGTGTGACATCTACAATATCTTTTTACTTTTTTCTTTCTTCCTTTTATTTTGTGGCTCAAGATGTGATACTCTTCCAATTTGAATTTAAATCCCAGAGAATCAGCAGCAGCTTGAAAGATGTGCCCAAATCCACAGCTCTACCTCAAAGAAGGTGTCGTTCAATAGTATAACACAGTCTGTATGTTAAAAGGCGGCAAAGACGGCGCCTGTTGTTTGGATGTGTTTGTAAGTGTGTGTGTGCACGCTCATCAACCCGTGCAGGATGTGTCGCTGACAGGACAGCCACTCTGGCCATTGTGCCGGGGAGGGGAGGCTGCTTGCTTTCAAACCATTATTGACTAATCTCATTAGCCGAGGATCCGAATGCTGAATGGGCATGAGAATACGACTTCTCCCCTCTCCCTTGTTGAGATACACCAATCACGTGCACATACATTCATGTGCATCCTTTGATACATGCACACTTAGAAAAGATGGGGTATTTACTCTGTAAAATGCAGTGAATGAATGAATAGATAGACTAGATAAATAAGCCCACCCCTCCCATTTGTTAACACAATCACTCTAAACACTAAACGCTATCATCTGTCACTCAAAAATTCAAAGTGTAAAAAAAGGGACTATTTTGCAATCAAATAATCCAGCCATTATTAGGCTACTTTACCAAATGGTAAGGTAACTTTTTTGGAAACAACCCAGTTGATCAATTCCCATTTTATCAACACCCAATTCATCTATTCTTATTTCATGTCATTTTAAAATGGACAACAGTGCCATTTCATCTACTTTGACATTTAACAAAGTTATTGAAAAAATGTACAAAAAAGGGCTAGGGTTTCGGGGTAGCCGTACTAGAATTTAATCATTTATTATTTGGCACTTAAAGTGTTATAATGTTTTTCCACTTTTGATTTCATGTTTATGAATGTGTATTTAGTTAAAAAAAAGACAGTGGACAAATTGGGAAGAAGAGTGAAATTTGAGAGTAGACAGATTGGGAGGACACCATATGGGGGTCGACCAACTGGGAATTTTCCTTTTGATGAAATTGTACAGAATTTAAGACGAGACAGGATGGAAGTAGACCAAGTGGACATCAGCCACTTTTTTGCCTGTCTTGTAGCCTCTCTGCAGGAGCACACATCAAAAGGACACTAGCCAACAGCAGAATCCAGAAGTGTTGTGAGAAGTCCAGAAAATTTAATACCCCTGACACTTGCATGACATTGATTCACGCACTTGCACACCCTGTGTTGTGCAGGAGAGCAAACTCATCTTTAACGGGTGAAGACTGAACGTGAGAGCAGCGCATGCAATTGCGCAAAGAGAATTTTGAAATGTTTAAAAAATCTTTCACGCATCATTGTCGTGCAACATTGCATGATCTACTCGCCAACACTACGTGCAGCTTGGCATGTCGAGTAAAGAAGAAGTGTACAGTGTGAGTGATTGCATCAGCAATCACTCAGACGATTATAACGAGATGTTAAATCTATCATAAACGTACTTTTATAGCTGCACACAAGAAGGAAAGAACATGCAACTGTTTTACCAAGCCATGACAGTGTAAACATGACAAATTATTACCTTTTTAGATGACTCCAAATGCTTTCTCCATCTTGTTCAGCACGCGCTCGGAAAGGCTGCTGCTGGAGCGGTCCTCTGTGATTCAGGAAGCGATTAGAGCTGTTTTGAACAACTAACTCGCAGAGAAAATTATTAATCCGCCACAAAATAATTACTTTATATACGCAGCATCCAGCGCACAATGCATGGTAGCCAGTGGAACAAAGCACGCCGTCCAGTTGAGAACACAGTGGGTGGGATTGTCACGACAATGTGCGTGCAAGTATGTGCATCAAAATCATGCCACTGCCATGATTTAAAAAAAAAACTAGAGCTGAGCCATGTATTGACTTGAACCAAAAAATGTAATGTAAACCATGCGGTCATGCAGCTGTCTTGAAGCGGCACTGAGCAATAGCATTTGTTATTTGAATTGAAGCACATTGGAAATCAAAAATGTAAATTCATAAATAAAAAACTGTGTTGAATTAAAAGGGCATATATTGAGGAAAACCTGATTTGATGTTGGTTAACTTTCCAGATCCAAAAACTACTTTGTTTGCTTGATGCAGGAAATATTGCCATCACAATCATAATTGAAATAAGGAGCAGGTCTGGTGGAAGTTAACTTGTAACTGTCACGGGGTCATGTTTCTGGTGTTTGATTATGGTTTGTGGTTGGTCACATTTTGCGATTTTCTTCCATGTATTATTGTTATCCTGGTGAATTTGTTGCTCTGTACTGATTTCTCTATGTGTTAGTTCGTTTCACAATCTGTAGTGATATTCGCCCATGTATCTCTCTGGGTATTCTCTCCTGTGTTTGATTGTCCTCCGTGCTTTTACTCTGTTATCCCTTCTGACTTCACTGACATAGGTTTCATGTGCACATCAATGGGTAATTGTTCCCTGAACATTATAACCTCTCACAACCTCTCACCTTACTTCCTTGCCAGATTGTTTCACTTTATGTCTGCTCTCTCACGTTATATCCTCGTATTTGTCTCTGTCTTTTTGACCCGTGGACAGACCACAACCAGAGTAACTGACCAACCCTTTCATCTGCTGACCTTGAGACTGTCAAAGGTTGTGGCCTGTTTTTGGGTGCTTTGATACATCCTGCTGGAGTGGTTCAATAATTATTATTATTAATTATTAATTATTACTATTATTGTTGTTGTTGTTGATCCTCAGGAGGCTCAGATCTTTCAAGGTCTGCAGAAATATGTTGCAGATGTTTTATCACTCGGTGGTCTTCAGCGTCATCTTCTACGCTGTAGTGTGCTGAGGCAGCAGGCTGAAGGCAGCTGACACGAACAGATTCAACAAGCTCATCAGGAGAGCTGGCTCTGTCCTAGGGGGTTTAACTGGAATCCGTGGTGGAGGTCTCAGAGAGGAGGATGCTGAGGAAACTGCTCAGCATCCGTCACAACACCTCCCACCCACTGCATGCCACATTGATGTCCTGTCAGAGCACCTTCAGCCATAGACTAAGACCACCGAGGTGCATCACAGAATGCCACAGGAGGTCTTTCCTACCTGTGGTAATCAGACTGTATAATTCCTCCCCTTCTGCAGGATGAAAACTTAATGAACAGTGCTATTCAGCGTTATCCAGTTATTCAGAGTAAAATTGTTCTACCGGTTCTATACTCCAGTAAAATAATTCCCTTTGAGATAAATAAAGTTGATTTTATCTTAATTTATCATCTGAATGAAGTGACTGTCTGTTTGCGTTTCTAGTGGATTTACTATACAATGAGCACATTGTGGTCCGAATCCCCTGGTCATTGTGTACACTATATCACCATGACAGCCACTCAGCTCTTCTCACGGATCACGCTCACCTGCACATCTGTCAAAAGAAGCACTTTGCATAACCAGTTCACTCCCCACAGCATAAACTTTGCAGTCATGGAAGAAGAGATGCAAAGTGTCACTTTGATTTGCACGGAAACTTAATAATAGTCTGTGATCACGTAGCAGCAGACGTTTTAAGGGTTTTTTTCCGCCTGTGTGTGTGTGTTGCTGGCCAGGTAATTGAGGCCGCACACCTCTGCAGTATCACACAGCAGAGAGAGCAGACCGCTGCAGAGAGAGATTCATGACCCAGCCAGCCTATAATTGCTGATGGTTCAGCACTTTTCCCGGGGTGATACAGGAGGATACGGAATTTCTCCCGCTTTTTCCGCCTCTTACTACATTCTCTCTCTCTCCATTCTGATTGAGCGCACGTCTCTTTCTCTCACACCTTCCCTCTCTGTATGTGCCTGCAGGTGTGTTGGTGTGTGCATCAGACTTCTAAAAATGCGACTGCGGGCAACATTGTTTATGTTCACCTGTCAGACTGCCTCAACTGTGCTGATGGATGATGTGGAGTTGTGTTGTTTGCCAACATTGAGAGATCCACTGGAACAACATGACACGTATGGATGCGAGGTAGCAATAATACGGTCAGCATAAAGCCACGGGCGGAGCAATACGATTGTTGGCACTGAACCCCCAGAGGTGCAGAGTTTCCCTTCAATTCACGGTGACCCTGCAGTCGTTAGTGACTTGATCATCCCACACTTGCCTTTTGTAAGTCTGGATTTCTATATCTGTTTTGGATATGTGATGTTGGAAAAGGCTGACAAATGTTTTGCAAATGTAGCACATATAGCTTAAATTTTGAAGCATAAATAATAATAATTTGAGGCAGTGAAGTGTGGAGAAACTCTCATAACCCACTTAGCACAAATCAAAAATGCCTATCTCGGCTTTCAGTGCTTACCAGTCGAGTGAGTATAAGAGAAATTGTGGAGAGCTGGGCATGTCCCAACTTGTTCTCTGGCATTACGAAACGGAGGTGTTCCTTTGTCTTGCTTCATCAGCGAATCGGTCGTGACGCGCAAAGCCTCCGCGCGGCTTTCCATGACAAAATCTCTTGTTAAAAGTGAAATCTGCCAGAAAATGGCTGATGTCCAGCTCTTGTGATAACCAGAGAAATTGCACACGACGGTCCCGGCTCCACACAGCCATCCGTTTAGAAATGATGTGGTGGTTTCTGCCTCTCGATGGCGGCTCGGAGCGCAGCGCGCCATGCACTCCAGTAACACTCCTTATTCTCTGTGAAGCCCGTAAAATTTTCACCGAATGCCAGATAAATTTTTCGAATGGTTTCCAGCTGCCTGTCTCTAACAGTTTCTGAAAAAATTCTGATGGAAAAAAAGCCCAAATCATTCCGCCATTTCCTCGCAATGAAAACAACGAGAGGGGTGGACCAGTGCTCACACAAAGCCTGCCCACAGGCGAATGACACAACTGACAGGCGTGGAAAAACTCATGCATGCGCACGAAGGTTCAAGCTTGGCTGACGTAAAAACATATGAATCAAATCCATATAGTATTTGAAAAAAATAAAAAGGTCGGATACTTTTCTCACAGACCTCGTATATATCATAATGGATTGGTAAAACAGTTGCATTTTCATTCCTTCTTATGAGTTAGATAATGTATCTGTGAAGTTATGTTTATCATAGATGTAATATGTTGTCATAATCTAATTTAAGGTTCAGATGCACTGCTCACACTGACACGCATTGATACACACTGACACACAGTGTTTTTGAATAGGTTGCGCAATGTTCATGACTAGTTCACCCAAGTAACACGAAATCAATGGTTGCCAGAAATTTTGAACATTTCAAAATTTTCTTTGCGCACTGGCAGACAGCTGTGCACAGCTCACGCATAGTTTACAACAGTTGATGACGAGTTTACTCATTACCACTCAAGATTGTGTGCCAGTGCAGGGATCAAATTAGTGCAAGTGTCAAGGTGCCTTAAGGAAATAAATATGTAGCAAATCCATATTTTGTTGAGCACTCAAAATGTTACTGTGTGTGCACACGACACAAATATTTCACCCTGTTTGAATACTTTGTGAACATATGGTAAGCATAACGGCGCTATGCCAAGTTGAAACAGAAAAACAACACACTTTGAGAGAAACATCATTACTGGATGTTTTGTAGATAGTTACAAACACAGAAATACATGTATCATGCACAGAATAGAGGAACATGCATGTGAGTCACCACCTTACTTTTTTCTAGTGTTGTGGCTACTACACAAAAATGTTTTTGGCCAAAACAATCAAACCATGAAAAATATTTGTATTTTGTGTGCACGCAATAGCATTTTTTTCTCTTTTGCTCTCTAAATTCTGGGGCTGCATGGTTGTGTCCTGGACACCATGTGAATTAGCATAGGAAGTACCCAATACTGGTTCATTCAAGGTGTAGAGTTCTTCTTTTGTTTTTTTTTCCGGCTGCTCCCGTGTGAGGTTTCAACACATATTTCTTATGGAACACTGGCGGAGGACTGACTGTGCTATTACGTGTGTGGCATCAAGTGCAAGTGTGGGAACAGGGGAAATACAGCACCAGGGCATGAAAGACTACTTGAACATGCTCAAACTACAACGATGAGGTCTGAACTCACTAACAACCATGTTCATATTGCAGATACTCTGTGCAGTCAGCAGTGCGGTGTGTTTCTCTTCTATCCTGGCATAACACACATTCCTGTCACATCATTGTGTAGGAAACTGCCAATTTTACACAAAGATTACACAATAATAAATACTGTCTGTAAGTTTTAATATTTATGAGTCTACTTTACAAAATGTGATGGTAATGTTTATTTGTGTAACAGATCATAGTTAATCCATTATCCTTACGACCCACCCCCAACTCCACATACGCGTGCACACCACCCCCAAACCCACGGATTAATTGTAAAGTTTCCATAATGAGGTGAAATGCTGATTTATTGTCACGTTGAATTGTTTTAAAGCAATCGCTGCGTAAATCTGGCTGCGGAGCTGGAGTTACAGTTACAACACAGTGTGAGCTGGGAGGTGCTGCTGTGTTTGTGTGCACATGAATGTAGTTTGTTAAAAACAGACAGCCTCAATGTGAATGGTCTGCCCTGCCTCCACCGAGGCCAAAAATTGTTAATTCTGCAACACCGGCTTGTGCTCCACTCAAGAGGCACGTCAAGTTTTAAAACACAAAAATAATAGTCACGCCAAGTGTGCCCTTTATTTCACCATTTCTCCACTTATCACTTGTTTCTCATTTCCTTGTTTTCTTCTTGCCATCAAAGATATGATCTTGCTCAGGAGGACCTTAAAGTGCTGAACAGAGATATTATTATCACCCTGTCACCAGCGAGTGTAGACCCATCCTCATCTGTTTGAAAAAGTATTTAAAGTATAAAATCAAGTTAGTTTTGTTGCATTTCTTTCTTTAACTTACATTTTGTATGACGTTGAAGACCGTCTTTATTCACGAGTACTGATCATAACTGGAATTGGACATCTTGTTTTTATTCATGACCCTTGGCAAATATTCCTAGTTTTCATTCTTCTTCATGTTCTCATTAAAAGTGGAAAGTTTAGGTCATAATTAATTATTTTGCTTTCAAGCCAGAAATATGTTAAAAACCATTTTGTTCATGCGCTTTGAGAAATAAAGCAATAAGATGAATGCGGGTCACAAAATTTTCTTGAAACACGTAAAAAACAAACAAACAAAAAACAATAAACAAAAAACAATACAAATAACAGCTCTAGATTCTCATCAGTAATAATACATATTATTGTAATTCACAAGTGAAACATACTGACACATTAATTTTTATTTTGGTTCTGAAACGACACCAGATACACGGATACTCGAAACACTGACCCTCTCGCGCACTTTCCCCTGTCAATGCGGATAAGTGTGCACCTGTTTCTTTCTTCATTTCAGCTTCTACTTCCTTCCTTAATGAAACCCCTGCTGTCACTCACTGCCAATAATATAGCTGCAGTTGCTTAAAGAACACTATCTCATTGCATGATGGGAACTGAGTCACCTTATTTCTTAAAATATATGACAGTAAAAACATGTCTGTTCCCTCTGGTTTGCTCCAGCAGATCCAGCAGAGATTTGCATGTTGCTAACGGTGACAAAACCAAAATATTTTGTTTTATACTTTCGCACGTTCAGATTTTTTGGCTTTCTCAGTTTATTTGTCATTGTGATTTTTAGGATTTGAATTAGAGCTTTAACAATTAATTGATTAGAACTGTACAGCCTTTCAACATTTTAAGCTTTAAGGCATAAAAAAATGTTCTTTTGCACCTCTATAATTTTTTATTAGCCTTTAAATAGGGGATTGATAATATAACATTGTCATTATGATCAAAATTTGTGTTTAGAAAAAAAAAAAAAATTTTGCCCTGAAGAGGCAAATTTCAAAAGATCAGACGGCCTTGAACTCCTTATGGTAGCGACACCATACAGTCTATGATAGGGACATCATGGATCACATGATTTATGTGAGAGATGCTGGGAAACATATGGCAACACCCAATCAGAGTAGACATGCACAGTGACATCTGCTGGCTGCTCTCTCTAAATGAAATAATCCAAGATAGCGGAAAACACTCCGAAACGGCTTCTTTCTGTATAAATCTCTTTCTCATATATTTTGTAAAAGTTAGTGAGAAATCAACACTTCTAAATCTAGAATCTCTGATTTTGAAATCAGATAACACCTCTGAAGTGATTTACAAGACATTTTACAGATGTTAGCGTGCACGCGCCGTGTGCGTACATCAGGTGAGGTCAACTTACAGTAATTTCAAAACCCCATGCATGCACATGCGCAGTGTTAAAAAAGGAATATAAAATATTTAAGAAATCCCCCCCCCAGTTAAATACGTTCTCTTCATCAAAATTAGCTGTAATTGTGCAACAGGATTAAAAAAATAAACCAACATTATAAAACTTGGATTTCATTACAAACTAAATCTAGTCAGTTTTGTGTCATTTGAAAAGTCGTATTGATTTAATTGATGAATCGACTGTTAAATTAATGAACAACTTTTGATAAATTGTTTTGAACGTTTTTTTTTTATAAGCATGTCCATTATTTTGCTAGTTTCTTTACTCCTATCTGGCAGTAAACTGAACATCTTTTGGGCTGTGGACAAAGCAAGACATTTGAATGCTTTGGCTCTGCAATACACTGACATTTTTCTTAATTTTCTGACATTTTGTGGACCTAAAAATTAATTGATTAATTTGGACAAAGATGAAACATATCGGGCTTCGGGCTCTCACAACATTTGTACTTTGTCACGTTCGTATGTTTGACCTTTGTTTTCTTGGTAACTTTTAAACTACAATATTAAAATTGTAACATAATCAATAGAGTCTGTGCAACTGTAATGTAAGCCAAACCATTCTTCTAGTAATAATTAGAGTAAAAGAATGATGCATAGCTCTGGTTTGTTATTAATTATTGAAGTGATACGGCAAACCTGGTTGGCAGAGATAAGCTTTAAACACCCTTTGATGACAAATACTTGAATAAGTAAATGACCCCTGTGCATTATGAGGCATTTTTCAGCATGAAGTACTTTGAAAGAGATCGTGTATGTTCAGTACACGATGCTTGTGTATAAGAAAAGCTGTTGTTTCTTCATTTAACGGTGTAAATCTTGGCTTGCATTACGCCTTCAAACAGTCTCCGCTATCCCACCGTACAATATTCATCTGGTGCTATTTTTAGCCGACTGTCAGATTGTGTAAAATGAGACATATATGACACAAATATGCGATGCGCATCACCGAGATTACTTTACGTGCACCCTCTGTTGAGTTGTTTTTCGAGTTTGTATGCAGTATAGTAACTTGATAAATAGGAGCATGGGTGAAATAAGTAATAAAGTAAAATAATTTAAGATGCTTCCAATAAGAAGCAAAGAAAAAAAAGGAGACTAAGATGTTGTTCCTCTCTGCAGACACTTTGGCATTCTTCACAGCCACACATGAGATGAGATGCTTCCAGATTCTTGTACACAGAGGCAATCACAACATGGCAGCCCACAATCTTCGGCAAATTAGAGCAGCCCTCAACACAAATGGGGGGGATTGCATTGTATGGGATTCATCACATGCTAATGTGCGACTCCTTGTGGCTCCATAAAGAAGATCTGTGACATAGATATACAGCAGGCCTGTGCTGCCTGACCTCCAAGTCTGTCCCCCCTGACCCCTTTTTTTTCCCAGACACACTTGGACTCAGGCACACTCTGCCTGGTCATGGAGTGGGTGAACGGAGCATCTGTTGGCAAAAGGGGAGGGCCGGACACAGTCAAAAGCCTCGCCTGTGTGGATCAAGCATCCTCCTGTCTGGTAATGTGTTGTCATTGACCAATTAGGAAATCCAGATCAAACAGGCGCAGGGAATGGCCCCTCGCTGCCCTTCTCTAAGCACTCTGCTCTTTTTAATTGAGCACATTTGTGGAATGAGAGGCTTCTCCCCGCAGGGACCGATGGCTGCAAATACTAGCAAGCTGTTAACACAGGATCAGCCCGCTCAGCACAGTTATCAAACAGCGTGCACCGATACAACATATATCTTTAGAAACGATGCCGGTTAGTGCATCTCTGCAGAGTGTCATGTTATAGCACAAAGAGCCCTGTCTTCCACCTGGTGATAAGGAGTCCACAACGCAGCTCATTTTGTCATTCTAAGTGTACAATCAGTTGCCATTTTGCACCTGGTCTATGTATGGTCAGCTAATGTGTGGCAGCAGATGCCAGTTGTGCTACAGACCAACAAAAACCTGGTCTAAAGTTGCAGACATGTTCCTGTATTTGTAAGGCGCAAGTTTCAGATGTGTTTGACATGGACGGGTTCTTGATGCATGTACACTCTGCTTGTAACCACATTGAAACCTGTTTGCAAGCAACCATTCAATGAAGTGACAGTAATGACTAAAATGGAAACTTCACCTTATTTCTTCAATGCTTCACCTCAGGGGACTTTGGCGCCTGCTTTGTCACAGATCTGTTACTTAATTAATAAATTAGTTCACCTTTTTTAAATGGCAGGGCAGTCTGGCTTTTAAAGGGTGTCACAGATGACAATCCGATTGGTTTATGTCATGTTATGCCCAAAACACACCCTTGAGTATGTAATTAAAACAATAAATACAGTCCTTTTGCGCCCAGCACCCAGATTCCACACTGTGTAAATAGCATTGTGTAGTAAGACACACCCGTCTTTCGACCATGCCCCACACATCATAAAGATAGGACCCGAAAAGCTTTAAAATACTGGATCAGTTATGTTTAAAATGGAAACTGGTTTTGAAGTAATGCTTGTCTAATTACTGTAATGGCCGCTCATTTGATGGCATGTCTTCACCGATGGCTCCATCTCAGAAGGTTGAGCTCACGCACTACTTAAAAGCTCTCACTCTCTCCTCCCATTCACTCAAACTGCATGGCAGCCGCAAGGGGTCAAAGATCGCCCACACAATGGAGACAAGGAGGTCCGAAGCGGTGCACTCCCCCGCCCTACACACTTACAAGAAGTAACCCCATAATGCAGCACACAGTCGCCAACAAACTGGCCTCAACGTATCACCACTGTCTGTACAAACTCACACGGCAACAGACAAACAGGCGCACGCTCGTGTTTGGCTCTCAGCCTTCTTTGAATTCCTTCCCATGTAGCTTGCACCCCCACCGCTCAACCACCCACCCCACCCGCTATCAGTGTCTCTCACAGACCTCCGAATGGCTCCTCCTGGGTAGCGGCTGCATCTATAGCTCTTGCTATTTCAAAGTTTTAGCTGGCCGGATTAAGCTTGGTATGTGGAAAATGACAAGCCACTCAGAGGAGGACACATGAGCTGAATGCATAATAAACCAGGAGACTGGCAACCAAAAAAAGAAAAGAAACAGAGAGCTGAGAAAAGAAAAAAGGGAAGAAAAAGAAAACAGCGCTGCAAGTTGTCTGAAGCAGTGGCACCTGCACAGCAACAGTATCGCTCGCTGTAAAGGGTGCGAAATGGAAATAAAATGCTTTCTTGACTTTTCCTCTGTGCTCACATACAAAGGCAATTTTTTAAGACAAAGTGTTTCAGTGAGGTTGGTTGGTGGGGGGGGGTGCATGACGGCTTTCTTTGTGAAAGATTGAGAGCGAATTTGCCTTGTGGGGAAAAATGGAATAGCAACAATAGCTGCAGGTTTACACTTCGGCTTGCTGGTTTCATCATCATCACACAACTCCCAAAAATTCCTTGAGAGTTGCAGAGGAGAGAGGAGTCCGGCAGCGGCAGAGCTGACAGAGTACCACAGGAAGGAGCTGGCAGGGATGGAAAGTGAGAAAGAGAAAGGAGAGTGATGCTTTCAAGTGGTTAGCGCCACGCTGTGCTGGGTTTGGGCTCTGGAAACGACACACACTCAACTGGCTCATCTGTGCTGACTGCAGCATCCAAAGGAAATTGACCCACCGCCACCCCCCACTTCCCCCTCCACCCCTCCCTTACTATTAGTGTAAGGGTGGAAGGAAATTAAAAGAGGCACTGTTCAGAGGAGGCATTAGAGGGCAAAGGGGAGAGGAGAGATGGCGGGAGAAACCACCACCATGCTCCACCATGCGCATCGTATTCCTTTCTGTTCTCCTCCTCTGCTTGCTGTGGGAGTCAGACATGGAAGAGGAGGTGAGAAGGGGTGGAGGGGTGAACAGCAATGGGCCCCCGTCTGGGTAACCAAATGTGTGTGTTTTTATTTTTTATCACAACCGATGATCAGCTGCAGAGAAGGTGAAACGTTACACTTGGTTAGAGAGGAGATATTGCTTAGGCCCCTCTGTGATCAAACCTAGTGTTTCATTCTTCTTCTTCTCCAGCTGGGTGGTGTTGGGGATGGTAGTCTGTTTTGTGGTGGTGGCACGCCCCCCCTTCATTCCCCATGCCGTGCTCCCTTTGCTTTTCTAATCACACTGCAGATGTGCCTGATGGCTGAACAATCTCTGTGTACGGAACATGGAGCTCCCACAGGAATCCAGGAGGGTTGCTTATGTGAGCTGTCATGATAAAAAAAAAAAAAAAGTGAGAGGGCAAGACAGGAGAGAGGAGGGGGAGGTGAATGGAGGTGCGTCTGCATGAGTGAGCAAGGGGGGCGAGAGTTTGAGGGAGAAAGACAGAGGGGAAGGAGGGGAAGAAGGGAGATCAGTGAACAGCGACCGACGCAGCGTGGCTTCTGAGATTGTGCGTGCATGTGGGTGAGTGAGCGGCACAACTGCGAGCCTGCCCGTGTTCACGGCTGCTGCAGACCAAACCACATTAAATAAAATAAATCCATTCCCAAGCCTGTTAAAGAGCCATGTGGGGAGATGCGGGAGCTGAAGTGACTGTCTGTATGTGTGTGCACCAGAGAAGTGTGTGTGTATGTGTGTGGGGGGGGTGACATTGTGGGGAGGTGGGACAGGCAGGACACACAGGTCATATTATCCTCTGTGCCAGCTCTGGATGGAGCCTGTCGGGGATTATGGCACATTCTGTAGAGCAACAATGGAAGCGGCGCAGAATTGTGCACATTTCCATCCTCTGTGTTTCTTTTCTCTCCCCCCCTCTGTCGAACAAACACAGCTTTGTCCTCTTTGCCTTTTCTGGCCACTTACCAGGCAGAGAAGCAGGCAGACACCTGGACTCTAAGAACTGCCCTCTCCAAACTCGACACCCCTCCTCTGCTCAGCGCAAGAATAAAGCGGGTCGACACGCAGCGTTGAGATAATTAAAGGGGAGTTTTCACAGCGGCCTCGGCCGACAGACAGAAGAAAACCAGACATATCTTTGAATCAGAGCTCATTAAAATCATGAGAGACGCTTCCTCCTCCGCCTCCTCCTTATCACCCTTAAACAAGTGCTGCAAACAGCCAAGGCAATGATGCCGCAGATTACTCTTTTATTGCTTAATTCACCTACAATCGGTTAGATGACCTTGGACTGGTGTCGTAATGTGTCCCCGCGAGGTGTGAGGGTGTTTTTTTTTTCCTGCTCAGACCACCTCGTGTCACGTCAGCCGTGTGGTGTGCTTTTGAGTAGTGCGGCTTATGTGTGCGTGGATGTTAGCTGAAGGTGTTTTGCACGTCTCTGCAGAGGTGTAGCAGTCTGCTTGTAGTGTTGTAGCGACGCACATTAGCGCCGACTGAGGGTGTTGTTATGATACCATGGTGCCGAGTTACCATCAGCTGAAGGTGCGATTTGTGTGTGTGCGGTCAGAATGATAGCCAGCCTCTCCACCAGTCGCCATCCAACTACCCACCTGTCTGCACTGTGTCAGCAAATACCTCAGTTGTGTCCCTTTTATGTAGCAGATTTACATGAATTGCTGATTACTTTTCGGTGTAAGGGCCTGCAAACTGTGGATGTGAATTAAACCCCCAAGTAGGCAAAGGTCAGACTGATACTTTGATTTGAATTAAACTTGGATGCATGACTACACAGAATCACATGTTGTTCTAATATTGCTGACTTTGAGGCAGTGGAAATAAATAGTGTCCAAAATGGATAAGGTGAGTGCATTAGTGAACTGTGTCACTTAATCTAACTAGATTAACTGACACATAATAATTGATTAAATCCTTAATCAATTATTGAACTAATTGCCAACTATTGTATTGATTGGTTTATCGCTTTACCAGCGACAACAAATGGATTTACTTCAGTGCACAGTGATGTACGTGAACTTGCAAATAAAAATTTGAGTCTTCCTTTTAATACCCAAATTTTCTGATTTCAGCTTTTAAAATGTAAATATTTTCTTGTTTCTTTACTCCTCTCTGGCAGCAAACTGAATATATTTTGGTTGTGGATAAAATACGTTTGACAGTGTCATCTTGGGCTTTGAGAAACACCAATTTGTGTATATATTTTTTTTTTCAATTTATTGACAATTTATGGCTGAAACGACTAATATATTTACAACCCCAATTCCAGTGAAGATGGGACATGGTGTAAAATATAAATACAAACAGAATACAATGATTTGCAAATCCTCTTCAGTTCTCTCCTGCAATCCTCTCCTGTATTCAGTTGATTACATCACAAAGACAAGATATTTAATGTTCAAAATGATAACCTTTATTGTTTCTGTGCAAATATTTGCTCATTTTGAAATGCCTGCAACACGTTTCAAAAAAGCTGGTACAGTGGTATGTTTACCACTGTGTTACATCACCTTTTCTTCTAACAACACTCAATAAGCATTTGGGAACTGAGGACACTAATTGTTGAAGCTTGTAGGTGGAATGTTGTGTGGGCCGCTGAAGAGGAGGTACTGCTGGCCCACCACCACAAGATGGCGCCCTGCTTGAAGTGCGGGCTTCAAGCACGAGAGGGCATCGGAGCGACCGGGAGTGACAGCTGTCACTCATCATCCATACCAGCTGTCACTCATCCACTACACATCACCACCACCATAAAGGCCGGACTGCAACTCCACCTCCCCGCCGAGAAATCAGCTACCAATCAGGTAACTTCTCTGCTGACTTACAAAGTAACAATCTGAACTTCTTTGCAGCCGTTTTCCTGTGGTGTGTCCTTATCTGTGGGATTGGCATTTGGTGTGATCAGCGACGGCTTCGCCTCACACCCCAAACCAGATAAGTGGTTAAACAGGAGCTGCACGAGTGTGTGATTGGAGGTGGAGGTGCTCCCTCCTAACTAAACACTGACTGTGGGATTACTGAGTGTGCGAACTCACACTCATCAGTACTGGCTCTGTTCTCTGCCAGCAGTACCGGGTCTGACTGCTGAAGACAGTGGCCACCTGGGGCACAGGGCTTGGCGGCTCTGGTGTTCTTCAGATCCGTTGGTGGTGGAAGCTGTGTGGGATCCGGCTCTTCTCTCGCCAGACGTCTTCTATTGTCGAGCCTGCCCACACGTCACCTTGTGTATAATTGACATTCCACCATATTGTTATTGTCTGTACTTCGTTGTGCGATTCACAACATTAAATTGTTACTTTTTGGCTTATCCATTGTCCGTTCATTAACGCCCCCTGTTGTGGGTCCGTGTCACGACACTTTCACAACAGGATTTCTCGGCCAGCGTCATGGATCCCGAGGGGCGTCAACCATCGCTTGAACAGCCAATGGAAGAGCGAGGTGCACAGGCGCCAGCAGGAGGCGTGTTAGGTGAGCTGCAGCACATCTTAACCGCTTTTACTGCTCGGTTGGACTTAGTTACCGATCAGAGCATTATTCTCAATCGTAGGATGGAGGCTCTCACCGCCCAGGTGGAAGCGCATGCTCAGGGCGCTGCTGCAGCACCTCCTCCTGCTGACCGAATGCCAGAGACAGACATTCCACTGGTCGTTCAACAAACCCCCCCACCTTCCCCTGAAGCATACATAAGCCCTCCGGAGCCATACGGAGGCTGTGTGGAGACGTGCGCGGACTTCTTGATGCAGTGCTCGCGCGTCTTTTCACAGCGTCCCGTCATGTATGCGTCAGACGCTAGCCGGATGGCTTACGTCATAAATTTGCTTCGAGGAAAGGCACGCGCCTGGGCTACGGCGCTCTGGGAGCAGAATTCACGGCTCCTAACAATTTACACTGAGTTTGTGAGGGAGTTCCGACAGGTGTTTGACCACCCTCATAGAGGCGAGACCGCTTCAAGCGTGCTGCTGTCGATACGACAGGGGTGTCGGAGCGCAGCGAAGTATGCAGTTGACTTCCGCATCGCGGCACCGCGAGCCGGCTGGAATGCTGTTGCGCTCCGCGCCGCCTTTGTAAACGGACTGTCTCTGGTCCTTAAGGAGGACCTGGTGACGAACGACGAGCCGCGGGATTTAGATGGGCTTATCGACCTGGTTATACGGTTAGACAACCGATTAACAGAACACCAACGGGAGCGAGACGAAGGGCGTGGTCAGGCACAAGCCGTCCCTCTTCCTCCCGGGTCCGAAAGGGAACCGTTTTCCCCACGCTCCACAGCCAGGGCTCTCCACGTGACAACAGCTCCCCCTGCTGACGTTGCTATGGAAACGAGCAGGGCCAAAGAGCGATCAGATCAGAGACAAAGGAGGCTGATCCGTGGGGAGTGTTTTCTCTGCAGCTCAACTGAGCACACACAGAGAGAATGCCCCAAACGGTCAAAACAGTAGCACTCGTCCTTAGAGACTGGGCTAAGGGTGGGTCACAACACCCACGTGGGGAGACCCCGACAATCTGCATGTATCCCAGTCACGATCCTGAGTGGGGATTTAACACTTCACGCCCCAGCACTGGTGGACACGGGGTCAGAGGGGAATCTGCTGGATAGCAGATGGGCAAAGGAGGTTGGGCTCCCTCTAGTGGCCTTACCGTCACCATTGTCGGTGCGGGCACTAGATGGCACCCTTCTTCCACTAATCACACACCAGACACAGCCAGTGACATTGGTTGTGTCTGGGAATCACAGGGAGGAGATTGTGTTTTATGTAACAGCTTCTACCTCCCGAGTGATTTTGGGTTTTCCATGGGTGTTAAAACACAATCCCCGGATTGATTGGCCGTCTGGGGTTGTGGTTCAGTGGAGCGAAACCTGCCACCGGGAGTGTTTAGGATCCTCGGTTCCACCCGGTGTGACAGCTAAGGAGGAGGTTTTATCCCCCCCAATCTGGCGGCGGTGCCAGCCGAGTACCATGACCTTGCTGACGTCTTCAGCAAGGATCTGGCACTCACGCTGCCCCCGCACCGTCCGTACGATTGTGCCATTGATTTGATACCGGGCGCTGAGTACCCGTCCAGCAGGCTGTACAACCTCTCACGTCCGGAACGCGAATCAATGGAGACCTACATCCGGGACTCGTTAGCTGACGGGTTAGGAATGCTTATCACCTGGTTCGGATCCGGGAGGGAGGTGAGTGGAAGACGGCATTTAACACCCCATTAGGTCACTTTGAGTACCTGGTCATGCCGTTCGGCCTCACCAATGCGCCTGCGACGTTCCAAGCGTTGGTTAATGGCGTCTTGTGGGACTTCCTGCATCGGTTTGTCTTCGTATATCTAGACGATATACCCATCTTTTCTCCGGAACCTGAGACCCATGTCAAGCATGTACGTCAGGTCCTACAGTGGTTGTTGGAGTGCGAGTTCCACCGCACTTCTTTGTCTTTCCTGGGGTTCATAATCTCCTCCAAGTCCGTCGCCCCTGATCCGGCCAAGGTTGCAGCGGTGAGAGATTGGCCCCAACCAACGAACCGTAGGAAACTACAACAGTTCCTCGGTTTTGCAAATTTCTACCGGAGGTTCATCAAGGGCTACAGTCAGGTAGTTAGCCCCCTGACAGCCCTGACCTCCACAAAAGTCCCCTTCACCTGGTCGGATCGGTGCGAAGCCGCGTTTAGGGAGTTGAAACGCCGGTTCTCGACTGCACCGGTTCTGGTGCAGCCCGATCCCAATCGCCAGTTTGTAGTTGAAGTGGACGCCTCTGACTCAGGGATAGGAGCCGTGCTATCCCAGAGCGGGGAGTCCGACAAGGTTCTCCATCCATGTGCCTACTTTTCCCGCAGGTTGACCCCAGCTGAACGGAACTATGACGTCGGCAATCGGGAACTTCTTGCGGTGAAGGAGGCTCTTGAGGAGTGGAGACACCTGTTGGAGGGAGCATCGGTACCATTTACGGTTTTCACGGACCATCGGAACCTGGAGTACATCCGGACCGCGAAGCGTCTGAACCCCAGGCAAGCCCGCTGGTCGCTGTTCTTCGGGCGTTTTGACTTCCGGATCACCTACCGCCCCGGGACAAAAAACCAACGATCTGACGCCCTGTCCCGGGTGCATGAAGAGGAGGTCAAGACCGAGCTGTCAGACCCCCCTGAAACCATCATCCCTGAGTCCACTGTCATGGCCACCCTTACCTGGGACGTGGAGAAGACCGTCCGCGAGGCCCTGACACAGAGCCCGGACCTGGGGACAGGTCCGAAGGACAAATTGTACGTCCCACCAGAGGCCAGGGCTGCGGTCCTTGACTTCTGTCACGGTTCCAAGCTCTCCTGTCATCCAGGGGTGCGAAGGACCGTGGCAGTGGTCCGGCAGCGCTTCTGGTGGGTGTCTATGGAAGCGGACGTCCGGGAGTATGTCCAGGCCTGCACCACCTGTGCCAGGGGCAAAGCCGACCACCACAAGGCCCAAGGCCTCCTCCAGCCTCTGCCCGTGCCTCATCGCCCCTGGTCTCATATTGGCCTGGACTTTGTCATGGGCCTCCCGCCGTCCCAGGGCATGACTTCCATCCTCACGATAGTGAACCGGTTCTCCAAGGCGGCCCACTTCGTGGCCCTCCCGAAGCTCCCGACGGCCCAGGAGACTGCAGACCTCCTGGTCCACCATGTCGTGCGTCTGCATGGGATTCCATCGGACATTGTCTCGGATCGTGGTCCTCAGTTCTCCTCGCAGGTCTGGAGGAGTTTCTGCAGGGAACTGGAGGCCACCATCAGTCTCTCGTCTGGGTACCACCCCCAGACGAACGGGCAGGCAGAGCGGACGAACCAGGAACTGGAGCAGGCCCTCCACTGCGTGACCTCCGCGCACCCGACGGCCTGGAGTGACCATCTGGCCTGGATCGAGTACGCTCATAATAGCCAAGTTTCATGTGCCACCGGCCTCTCCCCGTTTGAGGTGTGTTTGGGGTACTAGCCCCCATTGTTTCCGCTAGTGGAGGGAGAGGTCGGGGTGCCCTCGGTCCAGGCCCATCTGAGGAAGTGCCGTCGGGTGTGGCGTACCGCCCGCTCTGCTCTGCTCAGAGCCCGGACGAGGGCTAAGGCCCATGCAGACCGCCGGCGTTCCCCGGCCCCTGCATACCAGCCCGGGCAGGAGGTCTGGCTATCCACTAAGGACATCCCCCTGCAGGTGGAATCCCAAAAGCTAAAGGACAGGTACATCGGACCATTTCCCATACTCAAAGTCCTCAGTCCGGCCGCAGTGAAGCTGAAGCTGCCAGCTTCACTGCGGATACACCCCGTTTTTATGTGTCAAGACTCAAGCCCTGCCATACCTCACCACTGTGTGCCCCAGGACCAGCGCCGCCTCCTGCCCGGATCATCGACGGGGAGCCCGCGTGGACAATACGCTGGCTCCTGGACGTCCGTCGAAAGGGCCGGGGGTTCCAGTATCTGGTGGACTGGGAGGGTTATGGCCCCGAAGAGCGCTCCTGGGTGAAGAGGAGCTTCATCCTGGACCCGGCCCTCCTGGCCGACTTCTACACCCGTCACCCGGACAAGCCTGGTCGGGCGCCAGGAGGTGCCCGTTGAGGGGGGGGTCCTGTTGTGTGGGCCGCTGAAGAGGAGGTACTGCTGGCCCACCACCACAAGATGGCGCCCTGCTTGAAGTGCAGGGCTTCAAGCACCAGAGGGCGTCGGAGCGACCGGGAGTGACAGCTGTCGCTCATCATCTGTACCAGCTGTCACTCATCCACTACACATCACCACCACCATAAAGGCCAGACTGCAACTCCACCTCCCCGCCGAGAAATCAGCTACCAATCAGGTAACTTCTCTGCTGACTTACAAAGTAACAATCTGAACTTCTTCGCAGCCGTTTTCCTGTGGTGTGTCCTTATCTGTGGGATTGGCATTTGGTGTGATCAGCGACGGCTTCGCCTCACACCCCAAACCAGATAAGTGGTTAAACAGGAGCTGCACGAGTGTGTGATTGGAGGTGGAGGTGCTCCCTCCTAACTAAACACTGACTGTGGGATTACTGAGTGTGCGAACTCACACTCATCAGTACTGTCTCTGTTCTCTGCCAGCAGTACCGGGTCTGACTGCTGAAGACAGTGGCCACCTGGGGCGCAGGGCTTGGTGGTTCCGGTGTTCTTCAGATCCGTTGGTGGTGGAAGCTGTGTGGGATCCGGCTCTTCTCTCGCCAGACGTCTTCTATCGTCGAGCCTGCCCACACGTCACCTTGTGTATAATTGACATTCCACCATATTGTTATTGTCTGTACTTCGTTGTGCGATTCACAACATTAAATTGTTACTTTTTGGCTTATCCTCCTGTTGTGGGTCCGTGTCATGACACTTTCACAACATGGACTTCTTTTCCATTCTTGCTTGATGTACAACGTCAGTTGTTCAACAGTCCGGGGTCTCCGTTGTCGTATTTTGTGCCTCATAATCCGCCACACATTTTCAGTGGGCGACAGGTCTGGACTGCAGGCAGGCCAGTCTAGTACCTGCACTCTTTTACTATGAAGCCATACTGTTGTAACATGTGCAAAATGTGGCTTGGCATTGTCTTGCTGAAATAAGTAGAGACGTCCATGAAAAAGACGTTGCTTGGATGGCAGCATGTGTTACTCCAAAACCTGGATGTACCTTTCAGCATTGATGGTGCCATCACAGATGTGTAAGTTGCTCATGCCATGGGCACTAACACACCCCATACCATCACAGATGCTGACTTTTGAACTTTGCGCTGGTAACAATCTGGATGGTCTTTTTCCTCTTTTGTCCAGAGGACATGACGTCCATGATTTCCAAAAACAATTTGAAATGTGGACTCATCAGACCACAGCACACTTTTCACTTTTTGTCTGTCCATTTCAAATGAGCTCAGGCCCAGAGAAGTCAGCAGCATTTCTGGATGTTGTTGATATATGGCTTTCGCTTTGCATGGTTGAGTTTTAACTTGCACTTGTAGATGTAGTGACAAACTGTGTTAACTGACAATGGTTTTCTGAAATGTTCCTGAGCCCACGTGGTAAGTTCTTTTACGCAGTGATCTTGATTTTTAATGCAGTGCCGCCAGAGGGATATGAAGGTCACGGCATTCAATGTTGGTTTTCGGCCTTGCTGCTTACGTGTAGAAAGTTCTCCAGATTCTCTGAATCTTTTGATTATATTATGGACTGTAGATGATGGAATCCCTAAATTCCTTGCAATTGAATGTTGAGAAATATTGTTTCACGCAGTTGTTCACAAAGTGGTGATCCTCGCCCCATCTTTGCTTGTGAACGGCTGCTCTTTTTATACCCAATCATGACACTCACCTGTTTCCAATTAGGTTTTGTTTGAGCATTCATCAACTTTCCCGGTCTTTTGTTGCCCAATCCCAAATTTTTTGAAACATGTTGCAGGCATCCATTTCATAATGTGCAAATATTTACACAAAAGCAATAAAGCTTATCCGTTTGAACATTAAATATCTTGTCTTTGTGGTGTATTCAATTGAATATAGGTTGAAGAGGATTTTCAAATCATTGTATTCTGTTTTTATTTACATTTTACACAATGTCCCAACTTCATTGGAATTGGGGTTGTATCCAGAATATACTCAGCAGATCCCTGCGACCCGATCCTGGATAAGTGGTTGAAGATGTATGTATGTATATATAATCAGTGGATTTATTAAAAATGTAAAATAATCATTATTTTCTTTCTTTTTGTGCCTTGGAAAGAGACAGAGCTGTATGCAAGATTTTCTTCTCTATTTTGTCCCATTTTAAATTTTTGCACTTTATCTTCACTTCAATTTATTTCATTTATATAGCACCAAATCACAACAAATGTGCCTCAAGGCACTTTTTAAATAATCAACAGATTAAACAAAAATTATTAGATTAATCAATGCATATAAAAAAAATATGGATTCATCGATTAGAAAAATAATCATTGGCTGCAGCCTCAATCCAACATTGTAAAATGCTACATTGCTAGAGTATCTCTTAGTTTTCCTGTTCAACTTCAAATTTAAACTTATTTGAAGTGATATATTTAAGTTTGTAAAATAAAAAGAGAGAATGTGGAGGCACTGGACAGTTAAATTGTGCTATAAAACAAGTTTAAATACAATAAAAGGAAAAACTCTGAAAATGCCATACAAAGTGATAAAAGCCCAAATTTTACATGTTGTAAAATTAAATACTATGTAGACATACAATATACATTTATTTTAACAGCACACTTTAATGATTTTGCAATACGTCATCACTTTTTTTACTAAACAGAATTTTCCTGTCTCAGTACCTCTGTGCCCCATTGTCTTTGTATATTTAGAGTTGTGTCAGGAAGGTGATCTGGTGCAAATCTTGAGCCAAATCAACAGATGGATCCATTTCTAAAATCAACATACGGATCCACTATGGCAACCCCTTTTGAAACCAGTTTTATTTTGGCCTTGTGCAGACTGTCAGTAAAAATCCAATTTATATGCATATCCAATTTGGATCTGATTCCATCCTGTAAGTTTTTCCCATATCTGTTTCAACTGACTGTGACTTCACGTCACAGCCAGAGCTGGTGACTCTCTTCTCCTCCTGCTCCTCCCACTTACTATAGCATCCGTTGTGGATTAGGTGGCAGATTGGGCTGTAATACGGACACAGAAATTGGATATCGTCACTTGCTATACGAGGTCTATTAGAAAAGTATCCAGCTTAATTTCTCGAATAGCAGCACGCCCCACAGCCGCTGGGGGCTGTCCTTAAAGCGACAGTAACACTCCTTATTCTCTACCAAGCCCGTAACATTTTCACCAAAAGCCAGATAAATTTTTCTAATGGTTTCCAGCTGCCAGTGTCTAACAGTTTATGAAAAAATTCTGATGGAAAAAAAGCCCAAATCATTCCGCCATTTCCTGACAATGAAAATCCGCCAAGGGGGTGGACCACTCCTCACTCAAAGCCTGCTCACAGGCGAATGACGCAACCGACAGGCATGGAAAAACTCACACATGCGCACAAGGGTTCAAGCTTGTCTGACACAATCACACGTGATTCAAATCCATATGGTTTTTGAAAAAAATAATAAGGTCGGATACTTTTCTAATAGACCTTGTATAACTGCTTATGCAACAATCACACTTTGCACCACTGTATTAGGAATCTGTATGGTTCTTATCTGAACAATCAGATATCTGAAATTCACACCTACCTTGTTTGGTTCAGAGTTTCAGACATTTCGTTTTGGTGAGTGTTGTGCTGACATGACTGGCACAACCCGTCGGGTATCCACACTGTAGAGGGCATCAGGTCCCCCTTAGCCTGCACAGAGAGCCGCTTCTTGGACATGTTTTGGACAAATATGCATTTAATGCATTGCTCCTCACGCCAGCAACAGAGCTGGCAATTCACACTTAGCCCCGCGATATTTGCTCACAGCTGTGCATGTGCACTCAGAATGTAACAGTGGTCTATTACAATTTGGTGGAAAGTAAAATTCAACTTGAAATGACGCATAAAAAAAGTTTATCCATTCAAAAAGAACTACCCACCAAAATGAAAATAACCCAAAGTCAGACAAACGCACGTCTACAAACCAATCAGTGTTTAGTATCAGGAGACACAGCTGAGATAGATGATGACATCGTGTTAATGCATTACTGTTGAGCGCACACCTACCCAGGGAGCAACAGTCAGACATTAATTCTCCCCCAAAAGAGCAGGACAGTTCTCGTTTGAGTTATCTCAAATCAGACTGATGTGATTTCATAAAGCAAGAATGTTATCAGATCTGAACCATCACCCAAATTTTGGAGAACTCCACCTCGCCACAAAGTCTGCTCAAAGTCTAGTCTTCAAACAAACAGCTGTCAGTTGACAAGGGTAAAGGTTAATTTATGCTCCACTTATGTATCTAAATCTGTTTGTGTATTTCAAACATCTTAAACGTCACTGCTCACGTACTTCAACGCGTCCTTTACATTGGCAGGAGTGCTAAAAAAAAAAAACCCACCCGAGGGTGCTGCAGATGCCCTTGACTATTTCGGACATCATCAAACATGGCAAATGTTGAAGAATTTGTGATAACGTTTTACTGCAATAGAAACAAATGCATAGACAGCATTGCTCTGTGCAGCCTTTAAATAGTTCACACCAAGATTATACATAAAACTCAAAACACCTTCAGCAAAATATTCCACCGTTATTAATGTTGTTCTTCATGTCTTTTTGCTTTATGCTGCATTTACACATAACGACGACAAGTCACGAATACCATGAAGTATACATTCTTGGCCGCTGATCACGAATGTGATGATTTGAGGTAGAAGCATCAGGTGTCCTCAGGAACTGTTGCAACCTGTTAATGGTACGTGTTGCTGGCGAATTATCAGGAACCATTATGCACGGTCAAGAATAATGTTCCGCGCCATTGCGCGTAATAGCACATCGTTACATTCTGTCACATTGTGAATGATGCGAATTGTCTCCACACACACACCCATATTCATCCATCAGCTGCTGAACAATTCAGATCGCTCCAGTTTGCTCCTCAAAATCCACAGCAGAACTTTGTGACTGCATGCTTAGTTCGGCTCTGTGTCATGGAGTGGCGCAGAGAGAAGGAGGTGAGAGATCCAGATGTGTGGCTCCACACAGCTCTCGTCTCGCTCGTTTTCTCAAACATCAGGCACAGCAGCAGCAGGTGGAACACCTGCAGGAGCACGCTGAGGAGCACTGGAATGAAACTTTTAGCCGACTTGGAGTCACTGTCCTTCTTCAGCATACTGCAGCAATGAAACTGAATGTGGTGCAGCAGGGTTTAATTGTGCGCACATCAGTGAAGAATGCTGTTAGATAACCCAAGGATCACCACTAATCAAGACTGATCAACATGCTCAGCTGCGACCTCCACGACATGAGGTGAAATGAGGGTGTTGTGTGACATTCGTGGAAGATTTTTTGACAGCCAAAAACATGCTCCACAAAAATCACGAATATCATGCACCAACACGCTCTATTAAGAAACCTATTCAGATGTGTTAAGTCACGTTAAGAATGTCAGGAATGTGCCAAGAATGATGCAAATATGACATTCGTAACGCATCCTGCCGAACTGTAAACGCAGCATAAAGATTATGTCTCACTTGAACCTTGACTATACTGCCCCTATGATTATGGTGGCATTGCTCTGCTTTGTCCATATCCGGAAAGCTTCACAAAACTGCTGCAATTACAGACAAAATGTAGGCAAAGTCTGGACAGATCCATATTTAACATAGAGCATAAATGAGCCTTGACGCTACCTTTGTCAACGTGGTGACTTGTACTGCAGGGTGCAGTACAAGTCACCACGTCACCAAGCTTCCACTTACGCCCAGTCTTCTAGGCCACACTGATAAAATTTGCTTCGCCAATCCCAAGCGTGACGGCGGCTTTAAGCAGGAAACACGTCTTCATCCAAGCAGCCTGTGTGTCTCCCTTAATGACACGATGTCTGGCCCCGGAGCGACCTGATTGTTTTGGCTCACAAGCCATTTATATGAATAAATTAAATCTGTTTACCACTTCCCCGTGCCTTGACAGCTCAGCTGAGAGACTGCGTAAAGCGGCGAGGGTTCATGATCCATTTGTTCTGCTGTGATGGTGGGATAAAGCTAATCACTGTCTACTGTTTTCCCGCTTTGACTGTTTTTCTCCTGCCCAGCGAGGTGCACGACTCGTTATATTAACAGGATAGCGGTTCCCTTTGAAGCTGTCTGGACGGGATTGGGCGTCTGCGAGAATGTTTAGATTCGTGTGCGAAACTGTGACAGTTCAAGGAGCAATCCCTCTTACCGGCTGGAGATAATGTTCTGCTTTAGTTTCTTAATTCAATATTATTCAGCGTCTCCCGTCTTCCAGTCCCCACAGCGGCGCCACATTAAATCCGAGGCCTTTTTCAAGCTGCACTTATGTGACATGATCGCGTAATGAGACAAACATGGACCCTGCCTGACGAGAGACAATCCAGTCCTCTGCGGGGTGCCGAGTGGAAACAAAGCTTTTAAAGTGGTGATACGAGGGAAGAAAAACATTGTTTTACCCCAGAGGTGGGCTGATAGTGCCGTGAAAAGCCCATTTGAAGAGGTAGGCCTCATCTGTCACCGGGCAATGGAGAAGGCAGCCATGCAGAAGCCCCCTGATTATAAAGAGATAATTTCATCCAATCCTCTGGTGGTGCTCCATCGCCTCGCCGCCATCCTCCACTGCCTTTCAAATTTGTTCCCAGAATGGATCTCCTCAGCCGTTTCGTTTTATTACAGCTCCCACTCAGTACATATATTTTAGCTCCCCCCACCACCCCTCCCTGAATAGGGAAGGAAAGTGGGCGCTCTCCCACCCACTTTGCCACCTTACCACCCTCCCACCTGGAGCGCTTTTTGTTGTGCAGGAATCCACGGCACTTGCGACTTGTTGTGTAATGCGCGGCGTGCAGTTGCAGCAAATTAAGCTAGAGTTACGCGTGTCTCGATGCAGACCCCCCCCCCCCCCCCCCCCCCACACACACACACACACCCGTGCACATTTAGGCAGCCGGATTTCTGAGGCAAACAGGTGATCCGCAGCATCTACCAAATAAGTTCACGTAAGGTAAATGCGCAGAGAAAACAATATAAGATAACATCTGCGCGTTGGGAACGCACAAACAGAAAAGGAGGGGGGCTGGGGGATCATAATTGCATCTGTTGTCGTATCACAGCAGCATCCTGAATTTTAATCTTCACTCTTTAATTCCACTCTCGTTAGTCATTTAAATTGATAACAAAAGCACTACTGGTTAATTAGAAGAGTTAATATCCAAAAATTAAATTACTCCCTGACACTGTCGCGTCATGGTCTTTGATTGAGGGAGGCATGTGACTGGGTACGTGTAAATATGTGCAAGCATGTTTGTTTTCTCTACTCTCCAAGTCCCAGTTGATGCACAAAAACCTGATCTTTCTTTCTTTTGTTAGACCTCCGCTGGAGGTAAAAAAGATGACATGAAGAGAGAAAGAAGAAGCATTCAGATCGTGAGGGGAGCAGGTCAGCGCGCTCATCAATAACCACAAGGTCAGACAGGCAGCGCTGGGCTGAGTGGGCCCTGTTAGGAAGCAGCAGCTGAGGATTTGTTGAGCTTGTAAAAGGCTTAAAGCAACACCACGCCGCCTTCTCCGTGCCACTCGCCAGGCCTTTGAAGGGACAGGGAGACACCTGCTGGCAGCTAACGGGCATGGAGTCTGATGGTGTCGGAGTGCAGACTGCAGAGGTGCAGGAGATGGGGATTTAATTAAAATTATTGGACTTTATTTATTTATTGTCACAATACAGAGGTTTTTTTTAAGAAACTTGCTGTGGTCTCTTGAGAGGAGGATGTCTTTTTACCGAGAGCACGCTGAGCACAAATGACCAGAAGTAACTAGAAGCACAACCTTTGCCCACGTCCGAAAAGCTTCATTGTGAAGAGTATTTACTGGAGTTATCTCAGAGAATTAATAATACCTCCACCAAGGCCCAGCAGTCCTCAAGTCTTTCTGTCCTTGTCCTCTGTTTCACTCCAAATAACGTGTGTCACTGGATAAAAAGTAAGCAAATCCTATTCAGTGGGCCAGGACAGTCATTGATGCAGCATGAAGCAGATGACTACTCACGGATGGGACACCAGTCCATTGTAGGTCACATGTCCAGCCTAGGCCAGCACCCATTCCATTCAATTTCTGTTAAGTTTATTTGTAAAGCTCCAAATCCTAACACAAGGCATATCAAGGCACTTCACAAGAGTAGGGTCCAAAAGAGCAGACCCAACTCAGTTGGGTGACCATCCATTCTGGCAACCACAACAATAGAAAACATCAGCACAAAGCAATGCAATATAGAGATTTGAAGCTGGGTGGACTGAGACTGTGCAGATAAAGTGGCATCAACGTATTTGTAGTCCAGCAGGTGTCCCACTGATCTACCTGCTCTACCCCTGGGTGTCATGATCAAAAATATTAATGAAAACATTATGGCTCTGAACCTTAAAGGTTCTCGTCAACACTTTCACCAGGTTTTTCTTTATCATTTTGACATCTGTCTTAGAATTAAGCCTTTAAAATCAGATCCGTCTACAAAATGAGCAGAAGAACAGCGTTTCATGATGCAGTAATCCCAATTATACAAAAGAAAGCACAAGATAAACTACAGGCTCCAGCACAGTCGCCTTGAATGTCAGTGGCATCACTTCTGGGAGGGTTTAACATTTCTAAGTTGCTATCTGTAAATTAATGGGAGATTAGCAGAGGATTTGATTTGATTGATGACTTGTGGTCCAGTCAGCTTTTGAGGAGCCGTAGCAGCAGGCAGAGTTTAGCATGCATAAAATATATGTAAAATGATTTTTGCTGTAATGTAACATGTTGAGTATGGATGCATGTAATGAGGGGAGGGTTTGTGACAACCCTCCTCGCAATGTCTGTTTTGTGATGAAAACTGGAAATGAAGGGGGCAGTTTGAAAAATGAAGAAAAAACTAAGTGGGAGGTGGAGTAAAATGGGGCACCTTGCTGCAGGCTTCACCTCAGGGAGCTTTGGTGGCTGCTGTTTGCATTTTACTCTGACAGGTTGTAATCTATTATTGCACCGGAAATCAGTTCACTTGCATCCACTTTCGCAATACTACACCAATAACAGCCTGGCACAGTTCACTTTAAAGGAATGGATCGGTGTGATGGGTTTAAATCATATTTGGCTGACAATACGCCCATGCCTTATGAACATGGTAAGGACAACAAGGCCTTTGCACCCAGTCCCAAAATTAGTGCCTGTATTTCCACCCACTTGTGTGCCTGGCCCCATCCCAAATCGGAGTGCACTTTCGACACAACTCTTTGTGTGTGTGTGTGTGTGTGTGTGTGTGTGTGTGTGTGTGTGTGTGTGTGTGTGTGTGTGTGTGTGTGTGTGTGTGTGTGTGTGTGTCCTCCATCAAAATAGACTCCAGAGTCATCATGGCTGTTGAGGCCTGGATTATGCCTTCAAATGACCTGTCTTTATGAGAATTTATAATCCCATCTGGCAGTGTGAGACCACATTGATTGTAACAAGCCAAAACACTCCGTCAGCAAAGAAAAGCAGTGGAAGAAACTCATGTGATGGCTTTTTTTAATGAGGTTTCGAATTTATGGAGAGGAATGCACTGGTGCGGCCTTCTCTCCTCTCAAGTACAGGCATGATCAGCTCCAGTAGGTAGCATAAAAGCTCTTTAGCCGTCTAGTGGAGTAGATTACTGTCCCCGACGTTAAATCCAGCTGGAGACCCCTAAGTGAGCATTATCAGCGTGGTGCAGCATGCTGCCCATTCTGTCTCTCACTCTCTGTTCCCCCTTCCTCATATTGTGCACTGAAATTTCTCACCGTGTGATGGTAATGGAGAAAGATGGGGGTGGGGGGTCTCAGCAGGGGGAGTAACGGTGCAAGCGTTTGAGTGAGAGATGCTGCAGTAGCGGTTGTGGGAAGGGTTTTGACAGGATGAGATAAAGGGTAGGTGGGGTGGAGGAGGAGATGGACAAAGATGAAGTGTGCACCACCCCTACCCATTTTCTACACACAGCACCACCCACATGTGAATACACTTGGTCCTCCTCTTGGAACTGCAAGTTCCTGGGAGTTATAGCCAGAAATCGGCGTGTGGAATTGCTTTGATATTAAACACAGCATTCCCTGATCACCTTAAATGTTGGGTGGGCGCTTTTGGGTGTTTTTATTGTAATGGAATGACAGTGATGGCAAAATCCTCCATATAGCGCCTCAACATTATAAATTTGCCCTGTTTTTAATTCCATTACCATTGGACTACCCTATGTAGCATGTCCTATGTCCTCGTGTTTGCTTTTTGTGAAAACTTAAAAAAACAAGGAAGAAAAAAACAACAGGTGCCAGTAAACTGCAATTCCAAAATCAATAATGCATTGGAAAGTTGTTTTGTTAAAGGAACTCTTATTTAGCCGAAGTGCAGAAGGGGGAGAAATGAACTGTCGAGCATGCCTGGGCCTCGGCTGCAGATAATTGTTAACCAAAGATTACATAATGGTTAAGTAATGTAAACAGAGAACCACATGCCAAGTTAATGTTCTCACAGGCTACAATGAAAGGATTTTCTTCATTTTCTGAGGTACTAGTGACAGACTGGGGAGCTCTGTGCAGTTGTCAGAAAAAAAACTCCAACAAATTAAAAGTAACAAGAAAAAGTCACAGGTAAAAAGTAACAATCAAAAGTAACAGCATAAATGGAGGCCGAAGGTATAGAGGAACCACACCCAAACCTGAGCGTTACTTTAACCCTTTGATTGATGTGTTGGAAATTTTTACCCGAGGCCAAAATATGGCCATCGGGTATTGCGAAGGCCTTCTGTCTGTCCATCCGTCTGTCTGTCCATCTCTCTGTGCTCAGCATAACTCGAGTCCTATTACTCTCAGGGTCTTCAAATTCATAGGGAACACTCTTGGGACACAGACCTTGGATAAGTTCAAAGATGGCTAACCTTGACTATTTTAAGAGATCAAAAAGTCACATTCTGTTTTCTATTTTTATGTGCAAATGGCCGAGGGTATTTTACCATTGTGTTATTTTTTTATTGCATGGGATCAAAATGAATAACTGTACATATATGTATACCATATTTTCCGCACCATAAGGCACACCTAAAAGCCTTACATTTTCACAAAAATCGGCCGTGCGCCCTATAATCCGGTGCACCTTATGTGCACACCGAATTCCAAAATCTGTAAAAACGACCGATGATGTTGTCCTTGACCGTCGGAATATCGGACCATTTCCCGCTGACACAGAGACGTAATACGTAATGTACGTACGCTGGCAGCGTAGAGTACGGGGAGAAAATGAGTGAGTGGCTGAGAGAAGTGTATATAAAGAGACCAGATGTTTTTTTTTCCAACCATCACCGTCCCTGCTGATCTGCGACTCCATGCGTGCCCATCTCACTGCTACAGTGAGAAACCACATCAAGAAAACTAATTTGGAGCTTGCCGTCATTCCAGGAGGACTAACAAAAGAACTCCAACCGCTGGACATTGGTGTAAACGGGGCATTCAAAGTGAAGTTGCGAGCGGCTTGGGAGCGATGGATGACAGACGGCGAACACGTCTTCACTAAGACGGGGAGTTACGCCACCATATGTGAATGGATTGTGGATGCGTGGGCTCAGGTTTATGCTTTAACTGTTGTCTGAGCTTTCGCAAAAGCCAGCATCATTGCTGAACAGCCACCTGGCAATGAGACTGACTCCGACGATGATGAGAGGGAAGATGAGTGGGAACCTGGCGTGTTTGATGGCGAAATTGCCCAGCTGTTCAATTCAGACACAGAAGATGAGGACTTCGATGGATTTGTGACAGAACCATAATAAAAAATAATGTGAGTATTGTTAAATACCGGTAGTTCAAAGTTGTTAAAAAGTTAAAATAAACTCACTGTTTTGCTTGTGTGACCTTTTTTTTTTTGTAGACTATATATTTTAGCATGTGCCTTATAATGAGGTGTGCCTTATGTAAGGGTTAACTACCCACTAATTGAGGGCGCGCCTTATAAACCGGTGCGCCTTATGGTGCGGAAAATACAGTATATATATATATATATATATATATATATATATATATATATACACGAGGTCTGTTAGAAAAGTATCTGACCTTTTTATTTTTTTCAAAAACCTGATGGATTTGAATCGCATGTGCTTGCATGAGCCAACCTTGAACTTTCATGCGCATGCGTGATTTTTTTCATGCCTGTCGATTGCGTCATTTGCTTGTAAGCAGCCTTTGTGTGAGGATGAGTGGAGCCTCTCTTTTTTTCTTTGCAAGGAAATGGTGGAACAACTGGAGCAGCACAACTGCATCAAATTTTGCCAGAAACTGGGCGACAGTCAGGTGGAAACCATTCGGATTATTCAGACCGCTTTCGGTGACGATTCTAAGGGCATCACACAGATTAAGGAACGGTACAACCGGTTTAAAGACGTCCACACAACGGTGGAGAGCGAGCCGCGCTTCGGTCGGCATCAACATGCTGAAACGACCAGATCATTTCCAAAGTGAACGCTGTGGTGATGTGGGACCATCGTGTGATTATCTGAGAAATTGCGGAAGAGGTGAACATCAGCACTTTTTCGGCACATTGCACTGTGAAAGAACATTTTGCCATGAAAAGAGTGGCGGTGAAATTCATCGGCATGAAGCTGATGGCGCAGCAAAAGCGCCACCGTGTTGAAGCCTCACAGGACATGTTGTGGCATGTCCACGTCGTCCACAATCTCTCAGATAGTCATATGACTGAAAAGCCACCGAAAGCTGTCTGAATCTTCCAAATGGTGCAAGAGCTGGGCATGCCACAACATGTCCTGTGATCCAGTTGTTCCACCATTTCCTTGCAAAGAAAAAATGACGAGAGACTACACCCATCCTCACACAAAGGCTGCTTACAAGCAAACGACGCAACCGACAGGCGTGAAAAAAAATCACGCATGCGCACGAAGGTTCAAGGTTGGCTCATGCAAGCACACGTGATTCAAATCCATCAGGTTTTTGAAAAAAATAAAAAGGTCCGATACTTTTCTAACAGACCTCGTATATATATGTCTTTGATTTTTGTCTGGCTGGGGTTTGAACCAAGGATCCTCTGGTCTGAAGCCCAATGCTTCAGACCAGGCACCCAGCGCTAAGCTGCAGACATCTTTACCATCCTTAAAAGCTCTGTCAGATGAAGAACTGGACAAATTCCTGTCTCATTTTTTTTCTGGATTGAGGAAAACAGACGTGTTCAGAAGCACATGTATGCTTAGCAGTGTGTCAGCGGGTCTTGTGCAGGGTGGAGTCAAATCCTGTGCGGACACAGAACCATCTCTGCCCCACTGCTGTCAGCTTCCTGTTCCAAGAAGAAACACCTAATTTTCAATAAAATGTTAAATGTCGGGTGTCATGGTAAACAAATGAATGTTTCCATTCATGCAATGGAAAAAATATCTGCATGTGCTGAAAGATGGAACTTTCAACATGAGCAGATATTCTTACCATTGTACTTATAAACAGTCATTATTTGCATACTGATTGTTGACTCTTCTTGACCTTGTAAAATTTGACTTATATAACAACCGTATCATTAATTCGAGGTTGATACTCCTAATCTCCTTAAATTGAGGAATAAATCCAGAGTCTGTGTGCGTTTTAGACTTGATATTCCTCTGAGGTAATTTTCTCATTCTTTCAGTTTCTATCTTCCTTTGGAATTTTTCTTTGTTTAACTTTATGTATTTCTAATTTGTGTTTTCTGTTTTAAAACTTTCATCTGTAAATCATGAAAAAATCCTGTCTAATCCAACCTTGACAACTAGTTTCTAACCCGGTTTGATAGTGTCATGAAACATTGAAAATCCATTCATATATTTCGTTGGTATGGTAATATTTACATTTTACTTTTTGTGAAATACATTTCCTGTCACTTTGTATTTGATCACCACTCTACACAGCCTCAGGATTCATGCGTTGCTTGTCCCAGTACCACATTTTTTTTTTTTTTTTTTCACCCCCAAGGTGCCTTGAACATGGTCAGACAATCCTCAGTAAGACGCTCAGTGTTTACTTTGTAAAGGTGCACGGGGGCCATCGCCAGGGCTTGTTAAGGGTGTCACAGGAGCTGAGAGGAATGTCATCCTTTGGGCTCTGAGGTGCTTGTCACCTGCCAAATCAATATCTCCCTGCTCAGCTTGAGGCACGTGCACATACATAGAGACACACACTAACCTACAATAACCTGGTGCTGATGGGATTGGCAGCTTCCTGGGGAAGAGTCACGCTTTAACACTTGTCTTTGTCTTCCCTCCAGAACGCTCCAGTTTAATGGCTGGCAGGTAAAGGCCAAGGAGGGACAATCAACATGAACTCGATTCCGTCGATGGACAGACACATACAGCAGACCAATGACCGTCTGCAGTGTATCAAACAGGTGAGATGCCTCATTCTGTCTTATGATGATACTCTGTGGAAATACAGTTTGAGACCATTGTTCTTCTCAATCATTGAGGAGTCTCTTATTTTGTACACAATGACTGTTCACTTGTATTGCCCCACAGCAATCCAGATATGTTAGGGTCCATCTTAATATTTGTGCCATGTGTGACCATATTGAGAGCTGTTAGATTAGATTAGATACAATTTTATTGATCCCTTGGGAAGACTCTCTCAGGGAAGACTCCCTCACATTCCAGCAGCATTGTATAGCAGCACACAGGGTAAGAAGCACACAGAGTATCAAAACTGAGCGTAAAAAAGAAAAACAGTTTGCAAATATAAATACAAAAACACAATATAAATGCCCGACATACTGATCAATACTGGTTTATTGGCTACTACTGTTCCTCTCATTCCCGACCTTTGTCTTTCCCGTTACTCCACCTCCCCCTGAGTGCGGAGTTGCTGTTGCTGCAGTCTCAGCAGAAAGTCAAAGATGTTCTTGGTGGGTAGTAGGTGCAAACTTATGTGGAATCTCCAGATGCAGCTGAAAGTTAGAGAACTTCTGTGTTGACAGCCTCAGGTAGTTTCTTCAGAATGGAACCTCCTGTACACATTAGGCAACATTGAAGGGACACTTTTTAATTCTCCGCTCAACAAATTTGGGAGACATTATGTTTTCACCTCATCTATCAATCAGGGTGTTTGGGTGCCCGTCTGTAATGTTTCCACACAATAATTAAAGAACACATTGTGTGATTGAAACCATTTGTTGGTGGTGTATTGGGGGAGGCCTGAGGAAGGTTCCCTCTGAAAATGGCTGTCGTCAGTTGTCCAATATGACCACTGTGGACACCATCTTGATTTTTGGTTCCCTGCAATATGTAAAGAACACCTCGACTGATTGTAAGCATTTCTAGGTGGTGTTTTTTGGGTAGGCTATAGGTAGTATCTTTTTGAAAATAGGGGTCAATGCACAGCATGCCAGTTGCTAAATGGCAATCTTTTGCTATACAAATATGAGACCATATGCCATCTTTAAAACACCAGTCTTTCACTACAGAAATAATTTCCAGGCTTCATTTTCAACGCAACTTATAAAACCGTACATTTGCTTTGCTGTTGTTGTGCTGAGGCTTTTTAATGTGCTGATGAGAGCTTCCCAAAATCTCAACAGCATATTGTATCTTCATGCGCAATGAAATACAGTGGGGTAAAAAAGTATTTAGTCAGTCCCTGATTGTTGTTGTGAAAGTGTAGTGACACGGACCCACAACAGGGGGCGCAAATGAACGGTCAATAGATGAGCCAAAAAATAACAATTTAATGTTGTGAAGGTGCACAACGAACATACAGACAATCTCAGAATATGATTACAGTCAATCCACAAAGGTGACGTGTGGGCAGGCTCGAGGATAGAAGACGTCTGTCCTGAGAAGAGCTGGAACCACACGATTTCCGCCGCCACCGAACCTGGTGAATACTGGAGCCGCCAAGTCCCGAATTCCCAGGTGATCACCGTCCCCGACTGTCGGATCTGGTACTGCTGGCGAAGAACAAAGACAGTCAAGTGTGGGTGTGTGTACACCCCGTAACAACAACGGTGGGAATGCCACCTCCACCTCTCACTCAATATTCTGTAGAGTACCGCAGTGATTCCTCAGGGGAAAAGAGTGCCGTCCTGCACTCACTCAGCTTCCACAGAAAGAGGAACCGGTACTCCTGCAAACACTCACAATATACAGATATATTGCAAAACACAAACGGCTGAGTCTATTACCTCCAAAGAAGTACGATATCTCGGCAACGAGGTGGAGATGACGTCTGGTCTTTATGGAGTGAGATGATGTAGAGTAGATGGGTGACAGCTGTCAAGAGATAATGAGTGACAGCTGTCACCCCCGGCTGTGTCCGTGGCGGCAGCGCCCTCTCGTGCCTGAAGCCCGCACTTCAGGCAGGGCGCCCACTGGTGGTGGGCCAGCAGTACCTCATCTTCTGGCGGCCCACACAACAATTGTGCAAGTTCTCCTACTTAGAAAGATGAGAGAGGTCTGTAATTTTCAACATAGGTACACTTCAACTATCAGAGACAAAATGAGAAAAAAAAATCCAGGAAATCACATTGTAGCATTTTTTTTTACAAACTTAGTGGTAAATTATGGTGGAAAATAAGTATTTGGTCAGTAACAAAAGTTCAACTCAACAGTTTGTAACATAATCTTTGTTGACAATGACAGAGGTCAAATGTTTCCTGTTAGTCTTCACCAGGTTTGCACACACTGTAGCTGGTATTTTGGCCCATTCCTCCATGCAGATCTCCTCTAGAGCAGTGATATTTTGGGGCTGTCGCTGGGCAACATGGTCTTTCAACTCCCTCCACAATTTTTCTATGGGGTTGAGGTCTGGAGAATGGCTAGGCCTCTCCAGGACCTTGCAATGCTTTTTACGGAGCCACTCCTTTGTTGCCTGAGTGGTGTGTTTGGGATTATTGTCATGCTGGAAGACCCAGCCACGTTGCATCTTCAATGCTCTCACTGATGGAAGGAGGTTTTGGCTTAAAATCTCACGATACATTGCCCTGTTCATTCTTTACAGAAAAACAGCCCCAAATCATGATGTTTCCACCCCCATGCTTCACAGTAGGTATGGTGTTCTTGGAATGCAGCTCAGCATTCGTGTTCCTCCAAACATGACAAGTTGAGTTTTTACCAAAAGTTCTATTTTTGGTTTCATCTGACCACATGATATTCTCCCAATCCTCTTCTGGATCATCCATATGCTCTCTAGCAAACTTCAGACACGTACTGGCTTAACCAGGGGGACACACCTGGCACTGCAGGATTTGCGTCCCTCTCTGTATGGTGTGTAGCCTTTGTTACTTTGGTCCCAGCTCTCTGCAGGTCAGTCATCAGGTTCCTCCGTGTAGTTCTGGGATTTTTGTTCACTGTTCTCATGATCATTTTGACCCAACGGGATGCCATCTTGCGTGGAGCCCCAGATCGAGGGAGATTATCAATGGTCTTGTATGTCTTCTATTTTCTTACAATTGCTCCCACAGTTGATTTATTCACATCAACCTGCTTGACTATTGTAGATTCACTCTTCCCAGCCTGGTACACATCTACAATTTTCTTTCTGGTGTCCTTCAACAGCTCTTTGGGCTTGATCATGGTTGAGCTTGGAGTCTGACTGTTTGAGGCTGTGGACAGGTGTCTTTTATACAGATAATGAGTTCAAACAGGTGCCATTAATACAGGTAACAGGTGGAGGACAGAAGAGCTTCTTAAAGAAGACGTTACAGGTCTGTGAGAGCCAGAAATCTTGCTTGTTTGTGGGTGATCAAATACTTATTTTCCACCATAATTTACAAATAAATTCTTTAAAAATCCTACAATGTGATTTCCTGGATTCTTTTTTTCTCATTTTGTCTCTCATAGTTGAAGTGTACCTATGATGAAAATTACAGACCTCTCTCATCTTTCTAAGTACGAGACCTTGCACAATCAGGGACTGACTAAATACTTTTTTTACCCCACTGTAAATTGTTTGCAGTAAGTGCCCGATTTGAACCGGAAAACTCATGGAGGAGCTTAATATTTAAATTATCACATCACTCAAGACATGCAAAATCCAGCACACATAAATCCTAGGTGATTGCTGTCTTTTGCCATGTATTTTTCTTCCATGAGAGCTAACCCGCTATGCTAGGCTAACAGGCTAAAAACTGCTGTTATGCTAGGCTTCTTATGGGCCTGTACTACTGCCCCAGTGGGAGAATATTGAACTGTAAAGACAAACATCCGCATTTCTGTCTTGAAAGTTAGAAAACACCGACATGCAGCAGCACACTTGGAACAGCTTGGCTGAAGTACGTTATTCCGAACAATCCAGTCCATCCTAAGGTGCATCACTGACATCAAAATGATGAAAATCCCTTCGCCCATTCAGGAGATAATATGCTTAAGTCATCAAATGCGCAGACAGACATTAGGACAGACAAGATGATAACAGTAACAGTATCTCTTCTGCCGTTAACCAAGGGGTATAAACTGGCATTTAGGTGAAAAACGTCTCAATCTACCAGTCGATATAGAAGCTATTGCTGACCTATGGACATTTAAATTATCAGGGGACTTAAAGGATGATGACATGGGTACATGTGGCCACATTTTGTTCATTTTGTGAGGTGACTCACTCTTAAGGAAATTATATGGATCTCTGGACAGCATAGAGAACAGAGTTGTTGCTCCTTGACATTGGCAGGAGTCGGCTGAGGTAGTTCAAGCACCTGTTCAGCCCATGTTCAAATCCTTGCAGAGGTTCTGTTGGCATGTTCAAATGAGAGTAGACCACTGGTACCCCCAGCAGACATTCAAAGGGTATACGCATGGTACCTATCTGTCTTGGGAAAACCTTGGAGGTTCCCCAGTCGGAGCTACCTCCCATGCCATAGTGGCACAGCCATGAATAACTCATGGAAACGGACTGGAAGGATTGGTGGATGTTTGTTTGCTCCAGATACTAGTTCTAACACCTAGTTTCTCTAAGTTAAAACACTGCTTCAGCACATCATTGCAGGAGAGATCCATGATCAGTGCAGCGGTCTCAAATAACTGAGTGAAATCCGAGTCTGTAGGTGAGGAACCCAAGTAGACCTGCTTTTGGTGTCTTATTTCAGCTTTATTTCTCAGTTGTACCGCAGTTCTAAAATGCTTCTGCAGCTGAAATCCGCATTTAAACATCAGTGGAGCACTGACAGTAATAGTGAACAAATACACGATGTTCGGTTTGTCACTAAATAAAAACTATGGTTCCTGAAGAAACAAGCTGAGTGTGCAAGTTTTCTTTGCCAGCAGCTGAACATAATGACAGGGTGATCCCAGAAGAAAGAATATTACAGGCAACCATTGAAGAAAGATCCAGTGCTTGATGCAACTATATGTTTAACAAATGCTTATGAGTGTGTCATGCAACATTATTAAATAAGAAAAAAAAGTGGAATTCTATTCTTTAAAATAGATACAGCAGATACTGTACTCGGTAATAAAAGATAAAATAAAAGGCAAAAACACACTGCAGGGAAAAAGCATTTTGTCATAGTTTAAAGGACATGTGAAGGATGCCGTGGTGGTGAAGTGGTTAATGCACTTGCTTTCCAAACTGAAGGATCGTCGTTCAAGATCATCTGCGCCCATGTTCCATGTAATGTGGAGTTGTGTCAGGAAGAACATCTGGTGCAAAACGTCTGCCAAATCAAGATGCAGAGCCATAATGTGGTGACCCTGAGCAAAAAGGGAGAAGCCCAAAGAACTTACTGTAAGAAAGACAATGTTGTTTAACTCTCTGGAGTCCAGGGTATAATTGGCTGTTTTTGACTACTTTTGGTTTTACCTTCATAATTTACCTTAAAAAAACTGTTTACTTTGCCTTGTTTGGTATCATTTGTTTCAGTACAACCTCCCCTGTGTGACATTACAGTTTTTCTTTCTTTCTGACATACAGTATTAACATAGTGAACTTAAATTCACACAAAAATATCAAATCTGAATAGAAAAAAAAAGTGTTTTTTTTAAATGTTAAATAAACAATTTTTATAGCTTAGAATCCAAATACAAATTGTACATTTCAAAGACATATGTACAAATGTAGCAAACAACAAAGTTATATACAACTATTTAGATTAAAATGCAGGAAATACTTAAGGGTTTTTTGTACAACTATTTACAAAACAGTAAGATGTCACCCAAATTATTTTATTTCTATGCTATTCAAAAATCAATTCCTGTTCAAAACAAGACCAAATGAACACAGTCCTCACCCACGGGATTGTCCCTCCTCCTGTTGTCTACCTGGAGGTAGTGTTTGTATTTTAGTCTAACCCCTCAACAACCCCCACGTGGTGTGATCCTCACACCATGTGGTGGTTGGTGTTTTTGATTGATTTAGGATTATGTTGTGCGTTGTTCCACCAATGATAAAGGGGGTGCCTTTTTTTCACCACTCTTTATTGCAGCCTGATGGAGCTCTCTGAACAAGGAAGCCAGACTTGTGTTTGATGTGCGTTTCAACAAATGTGTGCACCAAAGATGACCATAATATTCAGGCAACAGCTGCGCATTTATTATTATTCATTATTCAAGTTCTACTAAGCCTATCAACAGAATTTAAAAACTTTTATGGAGTTTGAAGTCGGCACTTTCAACATACATTCAAACAGAGACTCAGTCTGGTGGTTTTGATGTGAAGACCGCTTAATTCAGTCATGTGACTTTTACGCGGATACACGTCAGATGACTCCAGAGACTTAACTTTGTTGCACCAGATCATTACAAAAAGCTAGTTTGTTTTGCTTGTGTAAAACACCATACACTGTAGTTTCTGTAGTATAATTCACAGGTTTTTTTTTTACTAGTTTATGAGATCCTACGACTTATATTCTATTGCATATTTTATTCCGAAAAATCACATGTTCGTTATTAACATTAATAATGATAATAAGTTTTTACATAGGGCTTTCCCAGGAATCAAAGCCTAAACAGAATAAGCTCCAATAATAAAATGTACACTGCGACTTTCACTCTGGTGCAACTCTTGTAGAGGTTTTTCCCTCCACAAGGTCCAGAAAATACGGTATCTGTCTGTCAGACACTGCACGTGTCTAAGATCACTGCAGGGAAGAGTTTTATATCATGTGCATGATGGAAATTAAGAGTAGGTGTTGAAGTTGCGCTTAACTTGAAATGAGCTTGTTTGTCACTTCCTTTCATTTCCTACCCTGAGATCTGGTGACCACCAAGGCCATCCCTGCTTGTTTGATAGCAATGATATTAAATAGTGAGAAACACCAAATTTTTGCATTTGGCAGATTTGTGATGGACAATTTTACAAATCTCTTCCTCATTGTAATTCTGCCCATTTATCTGTATCGGCACCAAAACTAATAGAGGTGAGCCTCATTAGCTCACGAGTTGGGGTCCACAAAATCCGATTGCTAGTAATCTGAAGCTGGAAGTTAATAAACTTGACCAAGAAACTTAAAATGAGCTTACCTTGCCATATTACAATAATTTTGATAATTTGAAGCATGATTCCTTCCTGGATGGTAATGATTTCTTCATCTGGAGTGGGTTCAGGATCTTTTTCTTCCTCCTCGGGCTGCTGCAAGTCAATGATGAGGGCTTCGTCAGTGCGAACGATTCTGGACATTTTGAATTTTTAGGATGTGACCCTCCTTTTTAGATCCTTCCCACCGGTTTAGATTGGCCCGGAATTTATACATGCACCCACCCCTCAAAATCAAAAATCAAATCAATTTTATTTATATAGCGCCAAATCACAACAAACAGTTGCCCCAAGGCGCTTTATATTGTAAGGCAAGGCCATACAATAATTACGGAAAAACCCCAACGGTCAAAACGACCCCCTGTGAGCAAGCACTTGGCAACAGTGGGAAGGAAAAACTCCCTTTTAACAGGGAGAAACCTCCAGCAGAACCAGGCTCAGGGAGGGGCAGTCTTCTGCTGGGACTGGTTGGGGCTGAGGGAGAGAACCAGGAAAAAGACATGCTGTGGAGGGGAGCAGAGATCAATCACTAATGATTAAATGCAGAGTGGTGCATACAGAGCAAAAAGAGAAAGAAACACTCAGTGCATCATGGGAATCCCCCAGCAGTCTAAGTCTATAGCAGCATAACTAAGGGATGGTTCAGGGTCATCTGATCCAGCCCTAACTATAAGCTTTAGCAAAAAGGAAAGTTTTAAGCCTAATCTTAAAAGTAGAGAGGGTGTCTGTCTCCCTGATCTGAATTGGGAGCTGGTTCCACAGGAGAAGAGCCTGAAAGCTGAAGGCTATGCCTCCCATTCTACTCTTACAAACCCTAGGAACTACAAGTAAGCCTGCAGTCTGAGAGCGAAGCGCTCTATTGGGGTGATATGGTGCTATGAGGTCCCTAAGATAAGATGGGACCTGATTATTCAAAATCTTATAAGTAAGAAGAAGAATTTTAAATTCTATTCTAGAATTAACAGGAAGTCAATGAAGAGAGGCCAATATGGGTGAGATATGCTCTCTCCTTCTAGTCCCCGTTAGTACTCTAGCTGCAGCATTTTGAATTAACTGAAGGCTTTTCAGGGAACTTTTAGGACAACCTGATAATAATGAATTACAATAGTCCAGCCTAGAGGAAATGAATGCATGAATTAGTTTTTCAGCATCACTCTGAGACAAGACCTTTCTAATTTTAGAGATATTGCGCAAATGCAAAACAGCAGTCCTACATATTTGTTTAATATGCGCATTGAATGACATATCCTGATCAAAAATGACGCCAAGATTTCTCACAGTATTACTAGAGGTCAGGGTAATGCCATCCAGAGTAAGGATCTGGTTAGACACCATGTTTCTAAGATTTGTGGGGCCAAGTACAATAACTTCAGTTTTATCTGAGTTTAAAAGCAGGAAATTAGAGGTCATCCATGTCTTTATGTCTGTAAGACAATCCTGCAGTTTAGCTAATTGGTGTGTGTCCTCTGGCTTCATGGATAGATAAAGCTGGGTATCATCTGCGTAACAATGAAAATTTAAGCAATGCCGTCTAATAATACTGCCTAAGGGAAACATGTATAAAGTGAATAAAATTGGTCCTAGCACAGAACCTTGTGGAACTCCATAATTAACCTTAGTCTGTGAAGAAGATTCCCCATTTACATGAACAAATTGTAATCTATTAGATAAATATGATTCAAACCACCACAGCGCAGTGCCTTTAATACCTATGGCATGCTCTAATCTCTGTAATAAAATTTTATGGTCAACAGTATCAAAAGCAGCACTGAGGTCTAACAGAACAAGCACAGAGATGAGTCCACTGTCTGAGGCCATAAGAAGATCATTTGTAACCTTCACTAATGCTGTTTCTGTACTATGATGAATTCTAAAACCTGACTGAAACTCTTCAAATGACCATTCCTCTGCAGATGATCAGTTAGTTGTTTTACAACTACCCTTTCAAGAATTTTTGAGAGAAAAGGAAGGTTGGAGATTGGCCTATAATTAGCTAAGATAGCTGGGTCAAGTGATGGCTTTTTAAGTAATGGTTTAATTACTGCCACCTTAAAAGCCTGTGGTACATAGCCAACTAATAAAGATAGATTGATCATATTTAAGATCGAAGCATTAATTAATGGTAGGGCTTCCTTGAGCAGCCTGGTAGGAATGGGGTCTAATAGACATGTTAATGGTTTGGAGGAAGTAACTAATGAAAATAACTCAGACAGAACAATCTGAGAGAAAGAGTCTAACCAAATACCGGCATCACTGAAAGCAGCCAAAGATAACAATACGTCTTTGGGATGGTTATGAGTCATTTTTTCTCTAATAGTTAAAATTTTATTAGCAAAGAAAGTCATGAAGTCATTACTAGTTAAAGTTAAAGGAATACTCAGCTCAATAGAGCGCTGACTCTTTGTCAGCCTGGCTACAGTGCTGAAAAGAAACCTGGGGTTGTTCTTATTTTCTTCAATTAGTGATGAGTAGTAAGATGTCCTACCTTTACGGAGGGCTTTTTTTATAGAGCAACAGACTCTTTTTCCAGGCTAAGTGAAGATCTTCTAAATTAGTGAGACGCCATTTCCTCTCCAACTTACGGGTTATCTGCTTTAAGCTGCGAGTTTGTGAGTTATACCACGGAGTCAGGCACTTCTGATTTAAAGCTCTCTTTTTCAGAGGAGCTACAGCATCCAGAGTTGTCTTCAATGAGGATGTAAAACTATTGACGAGATACTCTATCTCACTTACAGAGTTTAGGTAGCTACTCTGCACTGTGTTGGTATATGGCATTAGAGAATATAAAGAAGGAATCATATCCTTAAAGCTAGTTACAGCGCTTTCTGAAAGACTTCTAGTGTAATGAAACTTATTCCCCACTGCTGGGTAGTCCATCAGAGTAAATGTAAATGTTATTAAGAAATGATCAGACAGAAGGGAGTTTTCAGGGAATACTGTTAAGTCTTCAATTTCCATACCATAAGTCAGAACAAGATCTAAGATATGATTAAAGTGGTGGGTGGACTCATTTACATTTTGAGCAAAGCCAATTGAGTCTAATAATAGATTCAATGCAGTGTTGAGGCTGTCATTCTCAGCATCTGTGTGGATGTTAAAATCGCCCACTATAATTAGCTTATCTGAGCTAAGCACTAAGTCAGACAAAAGGTCTGAAAATTCACAGAGAAACTCACAGTAACGACCAGGTGGACGATAGATAATAACAAATTAAACTGGTTTTTGGGACTTCCAATTTGGATGGACAAGACTAAGAGTCAAGCTTTCAAATGAATTAAAGCTCTGTCTGGGTTTTTGATTAATTAATAAGCTGGAATGGAAGATTGCTACTAATCCTCCGCCTTGGCCCGTGCTACGAGCATTCTGGCAGTTAATGTGACTCGGAGGTGTTGACTCATTTAAACTAACATATTCATCCTGCTGTAACCAGGTTTCTGTAAGGCAGAATAAATCATTTACTAACAGGGACTTAGAAGACAGAGACCTAATGTTTAATAGACCACATTTAACTGTTTTAGTATGTGGTGCAGTTGAAGGTGCTATATTATTTTTTCTTTTTGAATTTTTATGCTTAAATAGATTTTTGCTGGTTGTTGGTGGTCTGGGAGCAGGCACCGTCTCTACGGGGATGGGGTAATGAGGGGATGGCAGGGGGAGAGAAGCTGCAGAGAGGTGTGTAAGACTACAACTCTGCTTCCTGGTCCCAACCCTGGATAGTCACGGTTTGGAGGATTTAAGAAAATTGGCCAGATTTCTAGAAATGAGAGCTGCTCCATCCAAAGTGGGTTGGATGCCGTCTCTCCTAACAAGACCAGGTTTTCCCCAGAAGCTTTGCCAATTATCTATGAAGCCCACCTCATTTTTTGGACACCACTCAGACAGCCAGCAATTCAAGGAGAACATGCGGCTAAACATGTCACTCCCGATCCGTTTGGGGAGGGGCCCAGAGAAAACTACAGAGTCCGACGTTGTTTTTGCAAAGTTACACACCGATTCAATGTTAATTTTAGTGACCTCCGATTGGCGTAACCGGGTGTCATTACTGCCGACGTGAATTACAATCTTACCAAATTTACGCTTAGCCTTAGCCAGCAGTTTCAAATTTCCTTCAGTGTCGCCTGCTCTGGCCCCCGGAAGACAATTGACTATGGTTGCTGGTGTCGCTAACTTCACATTTCTCAAAACAGAGTCGCCAATAACCAGAGTTTGATCCTCGGTGGGTGTGTCGCTGAGTGGGGAAAAACGGTTAGAAATGTGAACGGGTTGGCGGTGTACACGGGTCTTCTGTTTAGGGCTACGCTTCCTCCTCACAGTCACCCAGTCGGCCTGCTTTCCCGGCTGCTCAGGATCTGCTGGAAGGGAACTAACGGCGGCTAAGCTACCTTGGTCCGCACCGACTACAGGGGCCTGGCTAGCTGTAGAATTTTCCACGGTGCGGAGCCGACTCTCCAATTCGCCCAGCCTGGCCTCCAAAGCTACGAATAAGCTACACTTATTACAAGTACCATTACTGCTAAAGGAGGCCGAGGAATAACTAAACATTTCACACCCAGAGCATAAAAGTGCGGGAGAGACAGGAGAAGCCGCCATGCTAAATCGGCTAAGAGCTAGTAGCTGCGCTAAGCTAGCGGATTCCTAAAAACACACAAAGTGAATAATGTGTAAATAATTTAGAGGTGATTCAGCAGAGGGAGTGCTTTAGTTAAGGCACGTGAAGATTACACTGTGAAACAAATCATTATATAGTTAACTAGATCAGTCTAACTGCGCAGATTAAACAGCTAACAGATACAGCAAAACACAGCTGTGCTCCAGAACAGGAAGTGATACAATACCGCAGTGAGAGCCAACCACCAGTAGAGGCAGTCCATAATATAATCAGAAGATGCAGCCCTCACGCCCGAGGCACATGCCTGCCCCTCACGCATTTGGCGGGCGAGTATTTATACTCGCACCCACCCCTCCCAAAAACAAATCAAAACTGACTTTTATACGGTAGTGTAAATTTTCAGGGTCCACAAATAGTAAAGCTGAATTGCAACTTGTGCATGAGCGAGTTAATGAGGCTCACTTGTAGTTTGTAACTTTTAATGATGACTGTAATTGGGAATTGGGCAGTACAGTCTAGTTTGAACCCTGCGTGATATCGCGGGATTTGACCACTTACGGGGCCAGCTTCTCCCGTTGTGCAATATATACACAGCACAACGTCACACGGAAAAATGTGTACTGTTTTGTTTTCGGCTGCAATCACCAAAGCAGTTGTGAAAAGTGCAGTTTTTTCGGTTCCTAGTGGAGAAGGGAAGACGAGGGAAATGGGAGACGTTGTGTCGGTAAGTGTTAGCCTACACAGCTAACCAAAGTAGCTCTGTTCTTTCGCCTGCAAAACCACCTCAACATGTTAGAGCTCCGGGTCATAGACATACTGCAACACATGCCCACTTTCCACTGCATTGTCACTTTTTCTTTGTATGTTCACTTTGTTTGCGTGTAATTTCCCCAAAATCTCAGAGAAAGTGTCATGTTTCTGTCCCCGGAAGTAGAAAAATTACATCATATGCGTCTTATTTTGCCCCTTTAGTGCCCGCCCTCAAACGAGACTGCGCTGCCCAATTAATGATTAACAAACTCATGGTCCCACATTCCACAGTCTGTACAGATTTTTGATTTTTGTGAATACGTATAAGTAAAAATTTAGGTGAGGTACATCCACTTAGTGCTATTATCACAACACAAAGTGAAAATGTCTGCACTCATTTTAAAATTACTTAATACCAATATTTCTACAATTTTGTGAATATTGACTCAAAAATAAGCCATTTTTCCTTGGTTTCCTCTCTGCTTAGTTACTTTAATCACAGAATTTTGGCATTTCTCTTCTATGCAGTTGTGGCCAGAAATCCTGTAACCCCCCCTGGCCTCGGTAAGTGACTAATCGCTTTGCTGATTTTATCAGGACCGTGGTGTGACTCTGGTTACTGAGTGGGGTCAAAGAACAGGCCGCCTCTCCCACCCCCATCATCACCTTTCTTTCTCCGTGCACCACTCCTGACTCTCTTGGAGTCCTTTTGTTCTCGTTTGCTGACCGTTCCCTGCAGGGTGAACCTCTGCTAGAATTAAACAGACATACTTGTGTCACCTCAGGCGACGGGCTTTGCCTTTTTTTGACGTTTTTGTGTCCGTACTCTGTGCTGCATTTTACTGTGGACATCCGCCTCCTGAAAGGGCCTGTGGGACACTGTGTGGGGCCAGCGTTGTGACACATGTGGACGTGGCAAATTGTCTTCCATGTCATTTGTGTGTTGGAGGATGTTTAGGAATCAAACAGAGGGAAGCCGCTTGTTGACAAAACAGTATTTGCTTTTCAGAAACCCCTTTCCCACATGGAACTGGCTACATTTGCAGAAAACAGTCGACACAACAACAGCAGAGATTTGACATTTTCATACTTTCCCGCTATCACTGGTTGTAACAGCAGCACAGAAAATGTGTTGAAACTGAAACATTTTCAAAATTTGTCTGTTTATTGAAGCTGCAAAAAATGAAGTGGATGTTGATGTGTTGGGCAGCACGGTGGATTAGTGGTTAGCACTGTTGTCTCACAGCAAGAAGGTCGTGGGTTCGATTCCCACCTGGGGCCTTTCTGTGTGGAGTTTGCATGTTCTGCCGATGTTTTTGTGGGTTCTCTCTGGGTTCTCCAGGTTCCTTTCACGTCCAAACACATGCAAGTTTGGTGGATTGAACACTTGAAATTGTACGTAGGTGTGTGCGGGTGGAAATGTGTTTGTCTGTGTTTATGTGGCCCTGCGACAGACTGGCATCCTGTCCAGGTTGTACCCCACCTCACGTCCTATAACTGCTGGGATAGGCTCAGATAGGCTCTAGAGACAGCCAGTGTTGTATCAGATAAACATGCATTACAGAGTTATATTAAACGGTAACATCACAAAACTCCTTTGACGACATTCAGTCGGAAGATATCCTGAGTTATCCTAAGTTATCTTCATGAACAATTCATAGTAAACAGAAAATTTGAACATATCCTACATATTTGGCAATAGGCAGGCTGTGATGTCACAGAAAGCAAAATGGCAAATTTTCTATTCTCCACCTAAAAAAGAAAATTTATCATTATTGTTGTTGTTGTTAATCTGACCTAAAAAAACCTTAAATGTGCATTTCTTAACATTAAATGTGAGCTCATGGCCATATAAATTTGAAGGACCATGAGCAAAATACTGCTTTTTATATGACATCATACAACCCCAATTCCAATGAAGTTGGGACGTTGTGTAAAATGTAAATAAAAACAGAATACAATGATTTGCAAATCCTCTTCAACCTATATTCAATTGAATACACCACAAAGACAAGACATTTAATGTTCAAACTGATAAACTTTGTTGTTTTTGTGCAAATATTTGCTCATTTTGAAATGGATGCCTGCAACACGTTTCAAAAAAGCTGGGACAGTGGTATGTTTACCACTGTGTTACATCACCTTTCCTTCTAACAACACTCAATAAGCATTTGGGAACTGAGGACACTAATTGTTGAAGCTTTGTAGGTGGAATTCTTTCCCATTCTTGCTTGATGTACAACTTCAGTTGTTCAACAGTCCGGGGTCTCCGTTGTCATATTTTGCGCTTCATAATGTGCCACACATTTTCAGTGGGCGACAGGTCTAGACGACATTCAGGCCAGTCTAGTACCCGCACTCTTTTACTATGAAGCCACGCAGTTGTAACACGTGCAGAATGTGGCTTGGCATTGTCTTGCTGAAATAAGCAGGGACGTCTCTGAAAAAGACATTGCTTGGATGGCAGCATGTGTTGCTCCAAAACCTGGATGTACCTTTCAGCCTTGATGGTGCCATCACAGATGTGTAAGTTGCCCATGCCATGGGCACTAACACACCCCCATACCATCACAGATGCTGGCTTTTGAACTTTGCACTGTTAACAATCTGGATGGTCTTTTTCCTCTTTTGTCCAGAGGACACCGCGTCCATGATTTCCAAAAACAATTTGAAATGTGGACTCATCAGACCACAGCACATATTTCCGCTTTGCATCTGTCCATTTCAAATGAGCTCGGGCCCAGAGAAGGCGGCGGCGTTTCTGGATGTCGTTGATGTAAGGCTTTCACTTTGCATGGTAGAGTTTTAACTTGCAACTGTAGCTGTAGTAACGAACCGTGTTAACTGACAATGGTTTTCTGAAGTGTTCCTGACCCCACACGGTAAGATCCTTTACACAATGATGTCGGTTTTTAATGCAGTGCCGCCTGAGAGATCGAAGGTCATGGCCATTCAATGTTTGTTTTCAGCCTTGCCACTTACGTGTAGAAAGTTCTCCAGATTCTCTTTTATCTTCTGATTATATTATGGACTGTAGATGAATGACTGTAGATAAATTCCTTGCAAATGAACATTGAGAAACATTGCTCTTAAACTGTTGGACTATTTTATCACGCATTTGTTCACAAAGTGGTGATCCTCACCCCATCTTTGCTTGTGAACAGCTGAGCCTTTTTGGGATGCTCCTTTTATACCCATTCATAACACTTACCTGTTTCCAATTAGGTGTTCTTTAAGCATTCATCAACTTTCCCAGTCTTTTCTTGCCCCGTCCCAACTTTTTTGAAACATGTTGCAGGCATCCATTTCAAAATGAGCAAATATTTGCACACAAACAAAAAAAAGTTTATCACTTTGAACATTAAATATCTTGTCTGGTGTATTCAGTTGAATATAGGTTGAAGAGGATTTGCAAATCATTGCATTCTGTTTTTATTTACATTTCACATAATGTCCCAACTTCTTTGGAATTGGGGTTGTACATATTCATCATGATGATACATTGTATAGTGTTGTATTCAAACAGGAAGCTTTCACTCTAAGTGCAGTGATTTTCCATGTAATTAACACTGCAAAGTTACTTCATCTATCATCCTCATCTGCGCTCTGTTTCTGCAAATGACAGTACTTTGGCTACAACAACAGCTACAGTTGTTTTTCTATCGTCGACATGTAAATGCTTCGTAATAACATTCAGATCTGATCCAAAATACAGTCAAGCAGTGGTTCCCAATCCCAGTTTTCAGTTACCCCAAACCTACACATTTTCTCCCTCAACCTGGCCTGCCCACTGCCGATTGGCTCAGTCAGCTGTCTGTTAGCTCTTGATTGGCTTAGCACACCCAAATTAGCTCTTTGGCAAAACAGGAAAAGATGAAAATGTGCAATTTCGGGATTATTGAGGATCAGGATTGGGAACCACTGCAGGATAAAACAACAGGACAGATTAATACAGTCTGTGCTAAATGGCCAAACAACAAGACAGTTGTAATGACACAGATTTACATAGAACTTGAAAGACTCATTTAAAAGTTGGCATGTCAGAATTTGTTTTATGTTTAGTCAGTGAATAAGATACCACAGAATAATTCATTGCTGTAATGTGACTTTTTATGTAGTTTTTATGTACTTCGCTATTTCAAACACACAATCGAGCTCAAGCGTTTCTCCCAGGGATACAGACAGATATCGAATCAAACCCAAATATATGTATCGGTAGCCCAGCTCCTTATCCAACTGATCTACCTGGTGTGTTTTTGTATTGAATTCTATCTGTATGAGCTGCTGTGTCTTGAAAAGGGGGGTGTCCAAGTTCCCCTACTGTGTCCTTATAGAACTTATCAACACGCTCCAGTTCCTCAGACACACAGACACAAACTAGTTGCCCATTTTTGGTGTTTGTTTGTGTGGTTCGTATTTTTGTGGATCCTAACATCTCTTTTTCCAGCCTCACATGGTTTCACTGATTTTACCTGAAACATGTGGGAACTGGAGAATTCAGACATCAAATCGAGTCACATGTGGGAACTTGGGCCGATGGTGCAGTTTGCCACATTCACAACACATCAGGACCAAACATCAGGACCCAAGGTGGTCCCGTGGTGTTGTGAATGCATCTGCCTGGATGGTAACCATCCATTCATACAACCAGTCCATTCTCTAATCTCTAAAATAACTATCTGTCTGCCACAGCCAAGTGAACCATGAGTACTGCTTTTGTCATTCTCCAGCTACTGTGTTCCTCAACACTCAGCCATCTGTGTGCTGGATTATGCTCAAAGAAATGGGCCACATGACCAAATGCTGACACTCCCTCACAATGCAAGAGTTACTCCTCATTTAGGTCTCTCTCACTAACCACTCGATTGATACAAAGTTAATCCAAAAGTACCCAACAATCTTTCAAAGACACCTAGTAGCAATGGCATCCACTCTTCGGCTTAGGTCACTGGTTAGCATCCAAGTCTCACAACCAGACAAGCAACACCACAACCCTAAAGGCTTGGACCTTCATTCGCCTACAAAGATATCAGCATATACCTAATGACTCCATAAACTCTTCCCTGGAACCTCTCAGTGTCAAAGGCCAAGGACCCAGAGACACGTACAGTAAGTCAATGGCTCTAACATGTTCAGCTAACATACAGGTACCAGAGTCCAGGAAGTCATTAAAAGCCTGAATCTTAGTCTTGATCGAGGACAATCTCAAACCCATTTCTGTTAAAATCTCACACGGAAATGTCAAACTTTACTCTTGCCAGTTATATAATTTCCTGCAGATGTAACTGATTCCAAACAGGAGGTGGGGCTTTGTGTCCTGTTTTCACATAACACCAGGAGTAAACACAGGTTTTGACTCAAATGCGATGGAGCTTTAGCCAGGTTTTAAGATAGAGAGACGTAAAGCCGACACACTCTATATTCAGCAGTTGAAGTCTCATTTTATGATTCTTTTATTGTTTTTGTATTGTGCAAACACACAAAAAACTAAGAGTCGATGAATGATTCTGTAATCGCAAACGGGAAGAGGATTTATTTCTGTCCAGTAAAACAAAAAAACAGAATCAGAGGGTTAAATAGATTAACCCCTCAAGGAAAAAATTAAACAAACATATTAGCGACCAGGGCAGTGGCACATGGGTAAACATGCCAATTAGAGAGATCCATGACGTGCACTCAGGCCCCCAGTCCATGTAATAAATGGTTAAGTACCGGGTCATTTCAACCCTACCAGGAAGAGCCAGCACCCTGCTAATAGAGGCAGCTTTGTGCCACTGATAATCAGGGTTTGGAAGACCCGCATAATAAATACCATTTATGTCCTGCCAATTAGACTAGCAGTGAGCCTATTCAGCCGGCCGTTTATTCTCCTCCCCGCACAAAAAGATGATCATCAGGGGAGATCAGAACAATTAACTCACTATCTTCTCCCCCTGCTCCCTATTGTCCAATATCCAAGCCATTAAAATAATTAAGGAAATATTGTAAACCAATCCAGCTGTTTGCTTTAATTGAAAGTGTGCGCATGCTGAAATTTGGCATCTCGAAGGCAATGTAAAGGCGGGGCAGGAATATAAATGAAGACTTGGTTATTGTGTTGCCGCTTTCTGGGAGATGTGGCATGTGTGTCTGAATACTCTCAGCGGACAGCAGAACAAATTGATTTTGTTGCTCAAATGATAAATTACTGTCAAGCACCATGATAAAGTGCAGGAAATTGGAAGCCGCCGGACTGATTGAATCACGAGCAGAAAGTTAAATCAAAAAGTGTTAGTGACAATATAAAAATTTCCACTTTGTTGGAAAATTGTGATTTTTTTATTTTCTTTTTATGAACATATCCCATAACATTTAAAGCTCACTCCTACAAACTGAATGTCAAAAACCCATGTTGAAAAGTATATGAAAGTAGTGATAATATTGATAATAAAGTCCTACTAATAATAATAGTAATAATTACTCGCAAAGCATGCTAATCATAACTGCCGCTTTGTTTTAAGTATTGACTCAGCTGGACTCCTGGCCCAGCACAGAAATAAAGAATATCGGAGTGTACAACAAATTTGTCCAAAGTTACGTTGAGTTGAGGCGGTCCTGCCTCAAACCATCCTGAAATGACCAAGGACGGGCCGAGATGGCTGGGCGTCTACCGAGCTTCAGGACGGGGACTTTTCCCAACTTTTGTTGAGTGGTGTGCCTGAACTAAGCCAGGCAAAATCTGCTTGGGGAAATGAGCCGAGGTACGCCAAGTTGTAGGTCGGCCCTTTTATGGAACAAAACGGTACCAAACTCAGCCAGGTGAAAAAGCAGCTTTAAACACTTCAGCTGACTGTTTCTGTCATTTCAACAGGTAGACTTTCCCCATGACAGGTTCTACTACCTGACAACTTTATATTTTGCTATTTTACTTCAGGAACACTTAGTGTCTTGGTGGCTTCCCTCACTAGTCTTCTTCCAGCATGGTATCTAAATTTTGAGAGCTGACACATACAGTACCGTACTGTCTGTACTTCCTAATGATTGATGTAAATGAATTCCAACATGTATCCAGTGACCTGGAAGTGTTCATGTATTCATCCCCTGACTTGACTCAAGAAAACTGAATGTAAAAGTGATGATTTAGTCCTTTCATTTAGAATAAATTGCTCCCCTCCCAACTTTTTTTGGGATGTGTTTCAGGCCTTAGATGCAGGAATGAGTGGATATTAACAAGAGAAATGAAGTTGACACGAACATGAAATATTTTGAATTCATGGTGTCTGCAATGAAATAGAAATAAAAAAAAAATGTAAATGTTTTGTGGGTGTTTTGTTGTTGTTTATGTATTCTTTATTTTGGGGTTTTGCTTGTTTGTTTGCAGTTTTCGTGTTTGTTTTTTGGGGGTATTTTTCATTTGTTTTGGGATTTTGCTTGTTTGTTTTGGGGTTTTGTTTGTTTTTTGTTTGTATTGGGGTTTTGTTTGTTGGGGGGAGGTATTTTATGTTTGTTTTGTGGTTTTGTTTGTATTGGGGTTTTGTTTTTGGGGGGAGGTGTTTTATGTCTGTTTTGGGGTTTATTTGTTTGTTTTTTGGAGGGGGCGTTTATTGTTTTGGAGTTTGTTTGTTTTTCATTTGGTTTTGGGGGCTGTTTTTTGTTTGTTTTATGGGGTGGTGTTTTTGTTTGTATTTGTATTGTTTTTTGTTATGTTTTTTTTTTTTTTTTTTTTTTTTTTTTGCATTTTCCATATCATCCCACTTTTTCTGATTTACAGTTGTAGTAGCGACATGTAGTAGTATGGGCATGCGCAATTAATCATCATGGTTTTAAAAAAAAAACATTTCATAAATTGTGTTTTTATTTCCCATCAATATATGTGTGATGTAAGGGCAGGGGTCGTGACCAATCGGTTAATGCGCTTGGTTTAATGCGGAAGGTCCCTGGTTCAAACCCCTGCCGCATTTCTCCCTATAATATGGAGTTGCATCAAGAAGGTCATCAGGTGTAAAACTTGTGCCAAATCAACATGCACATTCACCTCGGATCTGCTGTGGTGACCTCGAGTGAAAACAAGGGAGCAGCCGAAGGGACTTACTTTTATATGTGTGATGTGGAAAAACTGACAAGATTTCTTAAAAGCTATTACAAAAAAAAAAAAAACATGATTTGATTTCACCAGCTCAGTCTGTCAGCAGCTCTTTTTTTGTTGTTGTTTCTGTTTTTTGTTTTTTTTTGTCGTCTTATTGAACACTTTGGGGGAGACGGGCTCCTTGATATTGCTGGTATCTGTTTCCCAGACAGTATTTTCTTTTCCTCTCGCGGAGGGGAAGCCAGTGTGCTGACAGACTCTCTGCTCACTGATACACACACAGAGGGTTTGGCAGAAACTGTGAGCTCTCCTCCACACCACAGGAGCACTTCCTCGCGCTGTGCACGTCAATATTTCAAGACGAACCGAGAAACCTCTCAGTGCTGCAGCATCTAATGTGCAGCCGTTTTTGTCCACCGCCGCATCCTCCTCCGCATTAGCTGTCTTCATTAACGCGCCCAGTGCTCTTGGCCTTTGTTGACTATCGAGCAGCAAAGAAAGCAGTGGTGTAACTAAAAAGCTGTGATTTGTCCTTGTCCACTGTCGCTTTGGATTTCACTGCAGATGCGTAGATCACATCTTCTCCAGGTGTGAGCGACACAACATATCTGTTGAAAGCGGCGCGTTCAAGACAGCGCCACTCCCATCTGTCTTTGTCGCGCTCCAACTGGAGTGGGACGAAGCATAAATGTTGGAGTGGCGCTGTCACCCAGGGGACGGGGATGGGGTGAGCGGGTGGCGGTCTTGGCCACTCGATTGGGTTTGATTGGTGGGTTTTGGCTGGAGATGGGGTAACATCTGTGGCGCATCCTGCCAAGCTCTCTGCATGTCAGCCACACCAATTGTTTTGAGTGCAAAGAACAGTAATCACTTCAGGCCCAAGTGGTGCTGGCCCCCCTCTCTCTCTCTCTCTCTCTCTCTCCCTCTCTCCTCTCTCTCTCCCTCCCCTCCATCCATCCATGGTGCTTTGATTGCATGTGTTGTCTCACTTCCAGACTCATCTAAATTTAGCATCTGTGGATGTGCATGCTCCTCCAGTTGAATTTATCCAATAGACGTTACATGCTCAACAGCCCCACCAAGCCCCCCCACCCCGCCCCCCCCCCCCAAAAAAAACCCAGACGTGTTGGGGAGCAGACAGTCGAGGACACCGCAGAATAAACAATGCTTGTATCATCCTGGCCCTTGTCAAATATTGGCTTTTTAAATTGATATGAAAGCTGCTTTATCAAATCCTGACCTCTGCTGCCCCCTAAAGAGCGCACAGGGAAAAGCACTCAGGCATGTTGAGGAGGCAGCCATTCACTTTAAGATGAGAAAACCTCTCTATTCAGCTCCCCACGCACTGAAGTGAGAGGCAGATTATTCCAGGTTTGCACAGACGCACCGTAAAGACAAGTGAGCTTAATGTCTGCACAAGCAGCACACGTACGTGCACAACCGCTTCTCATGGGGATTGCAAGCATGTGGAAAAATAAATGACCAATGCTGCGTCTGATCCGACACGATGGAGTGGCGCATTTATCGGCTTCTTTTGTTGGTGAGCTTGCATCAGGAGACGGCAGGGTTGGTGAGTGGGCTACTGGCTGTAGGTCAAGGAGCCTGCTGTCAGATAAAGTCGCAGCGCAGCCACGCACAGGGCCCACTGGTGAATTAAGGCCTTCCTCTGTATGGGGAGATTTATGGCACTCAGTGGAAAACCAGCGCTGCAGAAACATGGGAAGTGAAGTGGAAGCATGTCAGACATATGGGACACGCCCCTCAGAGTCATGCATGAGTAGTTTAAGCCCACAAATGTAAATAGCCGGACAAGTACTTTCTCTGCTACCTCTCACCAACAGATGTCTTCAAAACATGGTTATTAAAAACACTTGGAAAGATCTTTTAAATTATTCATCATGTTATTAGTGTGCACGTCTCACTCACAGATTTTCCAGTGATAATTATGCATGCCATTGAAGTGGCCATGCAGGGTGTCATTTTCACTGGTGTGTGGTGTGTGTGTGTGTGTGTGTGTGTGTGTGGTGTGTTTGTGTGTGTGTGTGTGTGTGTGTGTGTGTGTGTGTGTGTGTGTGTGTGTGTGGTGTGTGTGTGTGCGGGCGCGCATGGGGTCAAGATAACTCAAACACAACTGGATGGATTTCCATCAAACTTGTTGGGAATATTACTTGGACAGATATGTAGGGGCAGTTGGATTTTGGAGTAGTTTAGTTAAAGGTCAAACGTCATGGTCAAGGAAAACATGGTTTAAAAAAAAACACCTTTTTTGGATATCTCAACAACCAAGAAGCCTAGATGGGTCAAACCTGGTGGGAATATTACTTGCATACATATCTTGAGGTGATTAGATTTTTGAGTACTTTCAAAAGTCAAGGAAAGCATAATCCCAAAATATTTTTTTTCTTTTTCTTTTTTTTGGATATCTCAACAATCAAGAAGCCTATAAAGATGATCTAAAGCATATATTGATCAGCAAAATATGTGTGATTTGTATGAATGACTTCATATTGAAATAATCCAGAAGTCATATGATGAAGCCATACAAAGTCAAAGACACCATTGGAGACATTTGTTTATTTATTTGCACATTTATATTGTGGTGTGTGCAGCGCACAGGCTCTTAATCAGCCCTCTGACGCCTTTCATTTTATACTGTCTCATATCCAATCATCCATTTGTAAGCTCATCACCCCCTGGAGGTGTGACACAACACAACCCTTTCTTTTCAACATTTATTTGAGCTTTTGTTTGTCTCCACGCTTCAGTATTTAATTCTCCGTTTTGAACTCGGACTCCTGAGAAAAGTCTGCGACTCTTCGTCTGCCCCCATGTTTAACGTTCTGCAGATAATCACAGCATTTGCCTGCCGCTTGGTGCTGGTCACATTGTGTGTGTGGATTTATCAGGAACAGGAACAGTGGGAGCTGAACACCGGGTCATACAATCAAAACAATGAACTTAAAGAGACTGCAGAGCTGCAGAGATCGGACTCTGCAAGCGAATGCTTTCGCATTATAATGTCATTGATGTGCATTCAAAAATTAATCAATGCAAGTGTTTTTGTTAATGTATTTATTTATGAATGTCTGTATGTGAGCTTTGGATGTTATTGTTATTCTTTCTCCCCACAGCACTTACAAAATCCAGCAAATTTCCAAACCGCAGCGACAGAGCTACTGGATTGGTGTGGTGACCCCCGCGCCTTCCAGCGTCCCTTCGAGCAAAGCCTGATGGGATGTCTAACGGTAAGACTACACCCCCACCCCCCCCCCCCCACACACACACACACATCTCTCTGTAGTCTCTGTCATGATGGTTCAAGGACATGACGGGGGCTGGTAAACAGCTGCTTCAGTGGTTCTATCCATGACTCGTCCCTTAGGGATAACAGAGAACTCATACTGTGCTGGTGCCTGTTCTACACTGAGGTGGCTGCAAAATAAAACACATCAACTACTGAGATTTAGTCACTTTTCATTGAGTTCAGTTACAGTTGGTGGAATCAGCGCCCTGGATCGCTAAAATGTCCTTAAACCACTAAGCAATCAGTGCCTTTGAGGGAATAAGGCTCCAAAGCCCTTAATTCCCCTGTTTAAACACTATGGGGGTTTAAATTAATTGAATAACTGATGTCACAATCCATGAAAAATGGCCTGCCTGTGTTGTGATGTTTTAGCATTTATCAAATCAGGACTATTCTTGATATATTGAAACCTCTAACAAGCATATTCACTTCAGCTTATTTATGCAGCGCCAAATCATAACACAAGTTACCCTAAAGAGCAATACACCAGAAAGGTCTAGACCTTACCCACCCCGTGAGGAAGTGCTTTAGCGGTAAGGAAATCTGTTCTGAAATGACTTTGGGTCAAATGTGCAGGTTCGAAGGCGACTCTACATGTATCGTAATGAGCGCAGTCCGTAGGACGTGGTAGCTGCAATACTATAGTTTGTGGGCACATTTTCCCAAGCACAGTCTATGCTGACCGCTCCAGCGACTGGCCCAGACGGCGGGGGCAAAACATAACACCTGACTGTGGCAGATAAATGTTTACTCTTAGGTGACTACAATGGACCGCAGACTCAGAGAAGTGGTTGTTAGTCAATACCCAAACCAGTTATTTTAGCCATCACCACATGTGACCTCATAGTTCCTCCACAGCACTGCACAATGGCAAAAATAGTTCACGCAACCTGCTTTCTGCAGTTCAGTGACTTGGCCCTTTGTAAGCATTTTTGTATTATGTTTCCTCTGACAACTTAGTCAAGACATTTTTCCACTGCAACATCTTGAAGGAAGGAGACACCGTTTGCCTTACTTTTGGTTCCTTTTATCCTCATTCATTACAAGTCTCTGCTCCTCAGATCCTTTCATTGCTGTCTTAAGAAGTGCCACAGCACAGTACAGCTGTAAATGCACACAGAATCCAATAGTTTAACTCATTTAGTGCACAATTTGAAAACGCTGCTCACCTCAACTGAAGCAGTAGTGGCTACCATGGCACCTCCATTACCTTTGTCACATCATAAGGAGAGAATGTTAAGATTGAAAGAACAACAAAATTAGATCCTCAGTGTACTGTCTTTGGGAGCATCACCATCTCTGACCTGAGCACAGACCAAGGGGCAGGGCATAAGGGTAGCAGGTAGATCAGTGGGATCAGGATTTGGGCTGCTATATCTACATGTAGGTTTGATACTTGATCACACTTCCTGTCTGTGACCTTGGACAAGACACTTCATCGACATTGTCCCAGTCTAACTACTTGTAAATGGCTACCAGCACTGGCTGAAGACGTAACCTGTGATTAACTGGTGTCCCATCCAGTGAAGCTGTAAACTCTTATTCCGCTTCATGGTACAGAATCCAGAATAATAATAATGTGGCAGCACCTGTTCCTTTTCTTTTATCAGATGATGGTCTAAAGTAACAAGTTTTCTGAAGGGGATACAGGTCTGCGTGCAACACGTCAAAGCATGCTAGTGTAGAGGCGACACCAAAGCTCCCTGAGGTGGAGGAAGCAGTAAGATAAGTTTTTGTATTTTTCCATTTGTAACCCTTATAGTATTTCTTGACCTTTGGTCAGTATTTGGAAATGGAAGTATATTTATCTCCACTGTATGTATCAGCAGAGAAAAGAGGAAATGGCCTGATCAGAAGATGTATAGATTTGAAAGAGCCTAGGGGTGTATCAACATAAGACATAACAACACTTTGTTTAACTGGAAAACTATGTATACAAAATTTAATGTCAATGAACTCAATTGAACTAAAATGGCAGTACAAAATTAAATGAGAGTGCTCTTTGCCAAAAAAAATAAAAAATAAAATAAAATATATCCAAATGAAATAAAATATACTCCGGTATAGTCCTTTAGTCTTTTCTTGCTTCTTTAGGTTCGCTCAGTGTTCAGTGTATTTTATAACCAGTCGGGCTACAATCTACCATTTCATTTGACTCTTGAGCTGGGGCTCGCCATCCAGTACTGGGAATCTTGATCTGTTCGTCCTCTGCACGTCTGCGATTTGGACTTTGATCCCAACATAAACCTGACCTATGGATAAGGTCAGAATAAAGTAGTTTAAAATATGTACTATAGAATACAATACCACAACTACTGTACACATTCAATTTTCAAAATAAAATATGTTGTACAACATTATGAATTCCTAAGGTTCACAATTACATCATTACCACATCAATATACCAAATAACATAGTTGGAATGTGATAATACAGTAATTGTACTAACTCCATTGTTTGGAGTGCATAGTACACATCAAAAAAAAAATAACAACACACCTTTAAAGTACATTTGGAATACTTGTTGGCGTCTTGATCTAATCATTGTACCAAAAGATTAGAAAAGAGGCAGTGAATTGCAATTGTAGTTTTCCAATTACTATTCCCAGGGCTTAAGAACTACGTTAACAGCTTAGCTTAGCTGATAGACTGTCGCTTCAAAATTACAGAAATATACAACCGTTCACAACAAAACACAAGACCTTACATTGTACCTTTTAATTGCGGTGCTGATTTAATTAATCGACACACAGCTAATCATTTTGGCCTAATAAAATGGAAAAAGCTAGCGAAAATTAGCATGCTACGTTAGCACAATTCATTTTGTATGGGACTCACCGATACAGGGCACAATGTGCTAACAAGGCTACGGGGTTTCCTGAGGCTTCCACGGGCACTCGGCACTTCAGTATCTTAAGATTTAACAAAGGCTTTGTCACAAATATGCAACGTATGATACTTCAGGCAGTTATAGCAATTGTTTGCGCTAACCCAGCAACAATTGTATCCATAGAGGAAAACCAATTTCCACGCGTAAGCTCTTGTAACACACGAGCAGGGGGTTCTCTGGTCAGCGTCTGATGAAAGACTGAGCAAGGCGCAGCGTTGTGCAATGCCCCGCGGTTCAACCGTTGACCTTATTGGTTAATATCACACCAGGCTTACTGCTATTGGTTGCTCAGTGTGTCAATCAAAACAACATTTTAACTTAAGCTTACAACTTCTTAACTCTTCTTTTTTTTTTTTTCTTTTAGTATGTTTATGTCAACATACTTATGAACTTATATCTCTCTGTTATTTTATCACTATTTATGCTCCGGTAAAAAAAATTTTCATTTTATTTATCTCATTTTTAACACTGGGTTACACTTTCCCCCCTTAATTCCATGCAAGTCCCTTTGCATGGGATTGGTTGCATAGAAATAACAGGTGGGATGGGAGTCTTGAGGATCATTTCTTCAGTCTCTGACAGGGCACTGGTAAAAGCTAGGCTTAGTCCATGGAACAGGGACTGGGCAATGGTTATCAGAGGCTGACCCAATTGACTGTACTGAAATCTCTCTGGTTGAGTTGTAGTTCTCTCTGAGCATCTCAATATGGTCGATGTTCCAGTTTCGGGTTCAGTTCCAGTGCTTGTGTCACTTCCTCTGTCAGTTGAGTGAGTTTTGTCTTCCTCTATCCCACTTCCTTCCACATTCCTTCCCCTTCACAGGTTGGTATGTCAGGTACGTTGGTTCCGCTTTCAGTTTCTTGGTCATTGTTTGATTGTTCCCCATGTGTTGCATTTTCCTCCGGGATTCCACAATCAAGTAAGTTGTCACCATCAGGTAAGTTGTCACAATCGGTAAGTTCTCACAATCAGGTAAGTTGTCACAATCAGGTAAGTGGTCACAATCAGGTAAGTTGTCACAATCAGGTAAGTTGGCACAATCAGGGGATTTTGAACCTTTTAGGCATGCCATTGGTTTTGGAATTTCATAGACTCGAGTGAATGTCAGGGGAGTTTGCATTGGTGCTCTTTGTACCAATAGACATCCGCAGGTTCTGGCTCTGAAAGGTCATGTTCCTCATTTGTTTCAGGTCTTTGTCGGGTTTTTAGCTTGAGGGCATGGTTTGGCTTGGCCGGGGTCTCCTTAAACAGGTGCCAGAAAACTGCAGGGAAGCAAGAGATCGCGGTGGACTGTGCGGACTGGGCCTTGGTTTGTTTCAGGCCTGATAGTATAGACTGGTAAGTCGCCTGCTTGATCCACCACAGTGTGAATGTCGGCTTCCCACTTGTCGGCTAGTTTGTGTTTACCCCTGAGTCGAACTGCACGGACCAAAACTCGGTCACCAGGTTCCAACTTGGAGGGTTTGACACGCAAGTCAAATCTTGTAGTATTTCTTTCAGCCATTTTGTGCGCATTTTCAGCTGCTAGTTTGTAGCTCTCTTGGAGAGTTGTTTTAAGATTTTCTATGTACTGAGAGTGTGACTTGAAACTTTTGATGTTATAGGGCAATCCGAATGCTAGATCGACTGGCAATCTGGCTGACGTCCAAACATTAGCTCATACGGGGTAAAACCGGTTGTGTCATTTTTTGTACAATTGTACGCAAGTACAAGTGGTTTGACAAAGCTGTGCCACTGCGACTTATCTTTTTCTTCCAAGGTACCAAGCATGCTTAAGAGAGTTCGGTTTAAAACGTTCTACCGGGTTACCTCTGGGGGTGATACGGCGTTGTTCGGATTTTGCGAATGCCCATGATTTTACAAAGCTCCTGTATCAGGTGGGATTCAAAATCCGGCCCTTGATCGCTTAGCAACTGCTCAGGAATCCCATAATGGACAAGGAAGTGGTCCCAGAGGGCTTTTGCTACAGTTTGCGCTCTTTGATTTGCAAGTAGGAATAGCAAGTGAGTATTTCGTGAAGTGATCAGTCAGTACGAGCACATCTTTCGTGTTGCTGCGATCGGGTTCAATAGACAGAAAGTCCATACACACTAGCTGGAGAGGCCTGGTGGACTTTATATTCACGAGGGGGGGCAGCTTTTTCGGGAGGCGTTTTACGTCTTACACAGCGATTGCACATTTTTATCCTGTTTCAATGTCTGATGCCATGTGGGGCCAATAAAATCGGGTTCTCGCAAGATCTAGGGTGCGTTCAGTGCCTAGGTGGCTCATATCACAATGAAAGCTTTTGAAGACTGTGTAACGGAGCTGTTCAGGTAAGACAAGTTGGTAAGTAACATTTCCCCCATCCTGACGTGTTCGATACAAGATATCATTTTGAATTTCAAGTCTGTTCAACTCCCTCAGTAACAGATTGATGTCAGGGAGTTCGGTTCGTACTGTCGGAGGTACTTTTTCACCCGTTTCAATTTGTGTTATGACTTCTTGCAAGCAAGGGTCGGTTCTTTGCTCATTTCGGATTTGTTCAAGGGACAGGTGGGGCACAATTGGGAGACCACCACAAGCTATCTCATTGATAAAATCATCTGGGATGGCAGCTACATTAGCGGCTAGCAAGTGTACAGGTGGGCTGGTGTCGCTAGGAGAACTGACTAGGTGTTTCTCGCAAACTGCAGACACTACTTCTGGACTTAAACTGTTCTCTGTTTGGGACAGGTGATTCTGTGGAACTGCTGTATGCGGTCAAGCTCTTTTTGGGACACTGCATCATTTACCAGCTCACCATGTGGTCGCCTGGAGAGACCATCTGCGTCGGAGTTAAGCTTTCCTGCTCTGTACTGAAGCTTAAAGTTAAACGTGGACAGAGCAGCTAGCCACCGATAGCTCATTGCATCCATCTTAGCCGTAGTCAACACGTACGTCAAGGGGTTGCTGTCAGTCATGACAGTGAACTGGTTCCCATACAAGTAGTCAGCAAACTTCTCAGTGACCTGCCCACTTGAGGGCTAGAAATTCTAGCTTATGAGCGGGGTAACGGGACTCGCTCTTTGATAGCCCCCGGCTTGCATAGGCTATAACCCTAGTTTGACCATTTTGCTGCTGATAGAGGGCGGCGCCAAGCCCTGTAGTGCTAGCATCTGTGTGGAGCGTGTATGGCACCTGGGATCAGCAAAACCTAGGACAAGGCGCCCTAGTGAGCTTCTCAATGATTGTGCGGAAAGCAAGTTCACATGCAGGAGTCCACCTGTCACTGAATGCCAATTTGGGATCATGATACTGCACAGATTTTGCTTTGGGCTTTGAACTTTTGCGTAGCGGCGGGTAGCCGGCAGTGAGGTCAGTAAGCGGCTTTACAATGCTAGAGTAGCCCTGGATAAATCGCCTGTAGTACCCTGAAAAGCCTAGGAAGGAGCGAGCTGCTTGAGATCACGAGGGGGCAGGCCAGGTACTCAGGCTTTAACCTTCTCAGGATCTGTTTCTACCCCTTGGTGGGACACAATGTGGCCAAGATATTTGACAGATCTTTGAAAAACCTACACTTCTCAGGCGAGAGTTTGAGGCCGTACTCTTGAGCCGATTTAAGAACTTTCATCAAACGGACCTCATGTTCTTCAGGTGTCTTTGAGAAAACTATGATGTCATCGAGAAACACAATCACCTCCTTTAGGTTCATGTCACCCATACATTTTTCCATCAGGCGCTGGAGAGTGCTGGGTGCGTTTGTGATGCCTTGGGGCATTCTATTGAATTCCCAGAAACCAATGGGACACACAAATGCCGTTTTTGGTTTGTCCAACTCCTCTACCTCAATTTGGTAGTACCCTGACTTTAAGTCAAGGACGGAGAACCATTGCGAACCTGTCAGGGTTGGAGAACGTCTCTCCAAGTTCGGAAGGGCGTAAGCATCCTTCACAGTTTGCATATTAGCTTTTGGGAAATCTATACAGAGACGGACTTCGCCATTTTTCTTGCGCAATACTACGATGGGCGAAGAAAAAGGAGAGGTGGACTCCCTGCTTACGCCCAGCTTGTGGAGGTCTTGCAAATGCTTACGAAACCGCCTTCCAGGTCCGCTGGGATGTATGGGGCGCGCTCTGTGTTGAATGGTGTTTCGTCTGACAGTTTGATCGTGTGTTTCACTTGATCCGTTTACCAAAGTCGAGGCTATTTTGTGCAAAAACCTCGGGCATTTGACTTAGTTTCTGGGTTATGCGTTTCTTTCCATTCAGCGCTGATAGGTGAAGACTCAAAATTGAAGGTGATGTTTGTTTCCTGTTCGGTTTGGCCTTTTGGGGATTTCACTGTGTGCTCCTTTGACAGGACTCTTTGGTATGCACTGATTTCACCGATTACACATTTTTGCGGGATTGTCACATCGTGTTGGGATTCGTTGGTAAGTATAACCGGGACAAGGTAAGGTGCTCGTTCAGGCAGGTCAGAAGGCAAGACTTTACCAGGACACCACCAGGTAAAGCAGACAATTTCGGGTGCTCTAACAGGACTGACTTCTCATTGTTGCAGGCTGATGCAACAACACAGCCTTCCAGGACTACAGTTTGACCAGCTTGGACTAACTGGGGCTCCTTGTTGTTCATGGTCACTAAGCTGAGATTACCATCTTTGGACTGATTGTGCCCGTACTTCAAGTACTTTTAACACTGCCTTATAGCCATGAGACATTGTAGGCTGCAGTTCAGAACAAGCATTATAGTACATCTCATACAGTACATCCAATGTGTTCGTCCCAATTAACACCATGGACTGTGAAGCGGCACGCACATCAGGGACAACTAAGGCAAGTGTAGGCACTTCAGCTTCGACACCCATAAAATCTTTGGGAAAGGTAACCTGCATCTCAACGTAGCCTAAGTACGGTACAGATTGGCCATTTGCTCCCTCAACTTCCAACAGTTCAAAGAGTGGCTTTATCTCATAAGTCGACAAATGTTGCTTGTAGTATGACTCAGGAACAGTGGTGACTTGGGAGCCAGTGTCTAACAAACAGTTCACTGAGCGGCCATTCACTTTCACTTCTGCAGTACTTTTTGTACCAATTAAACCAGATGGGAGCTTGAAGGTGTATGTTTTGGTGAGTGACTTTAGGTTAGCACGTGTTTTGAAAAACACTTTTCGGCTGGTCTGAGGGGGACGGATACAATCTTGAGCAGCCTCTGTTTGTCCCTCAACAGAGGCAGCCTTTAGTTTAAAGGGGCAAGGCTATTTTGGCTGTCCCAGATTTGTCTTTTCACTCTTAGTTCTTTTCGTTTTGCAGCCATGAGGGCTGGGTTTGGTTCGGACCCACAGTTAGCAACTATGTGTCCATCCTCCCCACAGCGGAAACAATACCAGGGTTTGGGCCGTGTACTGGGGTGGCTGCTTGGTGGTTCAGGAGTGGTATGGTCAGGTTTTTTACTTTCAGGTATTGCTGTGTTGTCTTTCTTTAGAGCGTGACGTGTCTTTTGTTTCATGACGGCAGCTAATTGGCTTTTCAGATCAGCGACTTGTTTTTTCAACTCTTTTATACTGCTTGACTCTGTTTCGGTTGGGTTTTGGTTCATTTCTGTGACAGTTTGTTCGTGAGACACTGCTTTTTGTTTGGTGGTGCTAAAATGTTTTTTCATTCGTGTGTTTTTGACTTCTTGTCTGTTTTCGGCAGTGCGAAGGAAAAGTAATAACTCGGCAAAAGAAGGTGGATCTCTTTGTTTTAGCTCTGACTGCAGTTCTGTTAACAGGCCATTGTCCCAACAGCCTCTATTGAACTGTTTCACAAGTTGTCTGCTCATGTCATTTTGCTCAATACCTCCTCTACGCATTACAAGATTTAGTGCCACCTGCAGACGATGCAAGTAAGCCGAAGGTCTCTCACCCGGGTCTTGGAGAGTGTTCATAAATCGCACAAGCAGTTCTTCACCATCTTCAACTGTACCAAAGGCTGAGTCCAAAAGCTTAAGATAGTCTTTAGGGGTCGCTTCAGGCCCAAGGGGACGGATAACGTCAGAAGCAGGAGCAAGCAAACTTTCCAGAATTCTCCGAGTTTTTTCCAAGTCAGAAAGAGAAGAATCTTCAATCAGGTGGTCAACATGAAAACGCCACATTTCGTAGTCAGCTTCACTGTAAGGTCTGGGTACTTTACCAGAAAAAGCACGCAGTCTTAATGAGGGGTGAGAACTTGGCGTCTTTTCCGCATTTTTAACAATATGCTCAACTACGATTTTCTGAATTTCAGGTGGGCTAAGATCGTCTGGACTCAACATTTGAGATGTCACATTTTGTCTGAAGGGGCTTTGACATGGGTATTGGAAGGGTTTTTGGAGTGTGTGGGGCTTCAAACTTGATGTGGAGGTGAAACTGAACTCTGTGCAGGCTCAATGGAGTGTTTGGCTCAGCATCTGCAGTACCAATGGACTTTTCAATGGTAGACATAACCTCCCGCAAACACATCTTCGTAGTCTTTCCCACTTAACTTGGCTAAATCCTTTAGTTCACTAAGGTACGTGTCAGTAGCACGACTCCCTACTGTCCTGGTGTACACATCTTTCAAAACCTGAATGCAGTATTTAAGATCAGGATTGTCGGTGGGTACAAATGTATAAGGCAAAGATGGAGCTAAAGTTTGTAGAGCTCTACCAGATTCAAACTCAATAATCCTGCTGCCTTTAAATACGGATGCCTCAGGAACAGTTAACACCCCTAGTGACTGCACCATGCTGCTCTAGGTACTCCAAAAAGCTCTTCACCTTTTTCTGATCCAATAAACCACTAACAATAAGTGCATTCGGAACTTTGACACCAAGTTTTTCGACAAACTCCATTCTAACAGTGTTTAAACCATTTAGTTTGATTCCTGGGGGTTATTCTTATGTTGTTACACAACTCTCTAGGCTCCTGGCTGGCTCACCACTTTATGTAACCCTTCTAGTATTTCTTGACCTTTGTGTCAGTATTTGGAAATGGAAGTATATTTATCTCCACTGTATGTATCAGCAGAGAAAAGAGGAAATGGCCTGATCAGAAGATTACAGATTTGAAAGAGCCTAGGGGTGTATCAACATAAGACATAACAACACTTTGTTTAACTGGAAAACTATGTATACAAAATTTAATGTCAATGAACTCAATTGAACTAAAATGGCAGTACAAAATTAAATGAGAGCGCTCTTTGCCAAAAAAAAATAAAAATAAAATATATCCAAATGAAATAAAATATACTCCGGTATAGTCCTTTAGTCTTTTCTTGCTTCTTTAGGTTCGCTCAGTGTTCAGTGTATTTTATAACCAGTCAGGCTACAATCTACCATTTCATTTGACTCTTGAGCTGGGGCTCGCCATCCAGTACTGGGAATCTTGATCTGTTCGTCCTCTGCACGTCTGCGATTTGGACTTTGATCCCAACATAAAACCTGACCTATGGATAAGGTCAGAATAAAGTAGTTTAAAATATGTACTATAGAACTACAATACCCACAACTACTGTACACATTCAATTTTCAAAATAAAATATGTTGTACAACATTATGAATTCCTAAGGTTCACGATACATCATTACCACATCAATATACCAATAACATAGTGGAATGTGATAATACAGTAATTGTACTAACTCCATTGTTTGGAGTGCATAGTACACATCAAAAAAAAATAACAACACACCTTTAAAGTACATTTGGAATACTTGTTGGCGTCTTGATCTAATCATTTGTACCAAAAGATTAGAAAGATGGCAGTGAATTGCAATTGTAGTTTCCAATTACTATTCCCAGGGCTTAAGAACTACGTTAACAGCTTAGCTTAGCTGATAGACTGTCGCTTCAAAATTACAGAATATACAACCGTTCACAACAAAACACAAGACCTTACATTGTACCTTTTAATTGCGGTGCTGATTTAATTAATCGACACACAGCTAATCATTTGGCCTAATAAAATGGAAAAAGCTAGTGAAAATAGCATGCTACGTTAGCACAATTCATTTTGTATGGACCTCACCGTACAGGGCACAATGTGCTAACAAGGCTACGGGGTTTCCTGAGGCTCCACGGGCACTCGGCACTTCAGTATCTTAAGATTTAACAAAGGCTTTGTCACAATATGCAACGTATGATACTTCAGGGCAGTTATAGCAATTGTTTGCGCTAACCCAGCAACAATTGTATCCATAGAGGAAAACCAATTTCCACGCGTAAGCTCTTGTAACACACGAGCAGGGGGTTCTCTGGTCAGCGTCTGATGAAAGACTGAGCAAGGCGCAACGTTGTGCAATGCCCCGCGGTTCAACCGTTGACCTTATTGGTTAATATCACACCAGGCTTACTGCTATTGGTTGCTCAGTGTGTCAATCAAAACAACATTTTAACTTAAGCTTACAACTTCTTAACTCTTCTTTTTTTTTTTTTCTTTTAGTATGTTTATGTCAACATACTTATGAACTTATATCTCTCTGTTATTTTATCACTATTTATGCTCCGGTAAAAAAAAAAATTTCATTTTATTTATCTCATTTTTAACACTGGGTTACACATTCGTGTTTACTTTTAAGCCCTGTGATAGACTAGCAGCTTGTTCAGGGTATACTCTGCCTCTCACCCAATGGGATAGGCTCCAGCCCGCTCATAACCCTTAACTGGAATAAGCAGGAATAGAAAATGAATGAATGCTGACTTTATTTCATTTAATTGCATGATTTTTCAAATCAATATTTTCAGATGTTACAGTGCTGAAACTTTGGGTCTCGGCAGGAATTTGTTTTAAGTGTAAGCTTGAACATTCAATGATTACGAGAGATTTGCCATGACAGCCTGGTCTGAATTACACTGTGGCTGTTCAGACAGAAAAAAAATCACCTATTGGAAGAATTCCTCAACATACTCTGGAAATTTGGGGCACTGTTACAAAATGGACCGTGAATGTGTCACTCACCTGTCGCCTTAAGCCAGACGGCGGTCTGATTGCCTCATTTTCGTACTGCCTCCAGCACTGGGTCAGCGATACCTGCAGCTACTGTGGGATGCAATTTGTAATCTCACAGACCAAGTGCACTTATAGCAGGCAAAAGGAACCCGAGAGATTTGTACTCACGCACTGTAGCGATACCGCTGTGACACATCCCCTCTGTTCAAGCAGTTGTTTGTATTACAGGTTTAATGTGCAGCAGCAGGTGCTGTTTCCTCCATTTCGTCAATTCAATTTGTTTCCTGCAGTGAAAATCTCAAGGCTTTTCCTTTTAGTTTATGGGTTGTATAGACCTTAGCCAGAACCACACTGGGAGGGAGAATGTGATGTGATTGCACAATGACCCTGTCTGATACTTCACCATCTCTCCTGCATGGCTCTAATTTCAAATCAGATTAGTTTATCTTCACTTGATTATTCCTTAGCTTTGGGAAGGCCTTGGCATGTACAATGCAACCAGAAAGTATTCACAGAATTTTTTTTTTTTTTATATTACAGCCTTATTCAAAAATTGATTAAATTATATTTTCCTAAAAATTACACACAAAATACCCCATAATGACAATATGAAAAAAATTATATACTGTGTGTATATATATATATATACGAGGTCTATTAGAAAAGAAACCGACAGTTTTATTTTTTTTAAAACTATATGGATTTGAATCACGTGTGATTACATCAGCCAGGCTTGAACCCTCGTGCGCATGCTTGAGTTTTTTCACGCCTGTCGGTGACGTCATTCGCCTGTGAGCACGCCTTGTGGAAGGAGTGGTCCAGCCCCCTCGTCGGATTTTCATTGTCTGAGAAGTTGCTGAGAGACTGGCGCTGTGCTTGATCAAAATTTTTTAGAAACTGTGAGGCACATCCGAGTGGACGCCATTCGAGAAATTCAGCTGGTTTTCTGTGAAAATTTTAACAACTGATGAGAGATTTTGGATTGTTTCTATCACTGTAAGGACTTCCCACGGAGCGGGACGTCGCGCAGCGCTCCGAGGCGAAGTCGTCATCCTGTTTCAAGCTGAAAACCTCCAAATTTAAGCCTCTGTTGACCCAGGACATCGTGAGAGAACAGAGAACTTTCAGAAGAGGTCGGGATCAGCAGTTTATCCGGACATTCCACTGTTAAAGGAGATTTTATTAATGAAAGACATGCGGACAGGTCCGCGCGTCGGGACACAGCCGGTGTGGTGCGGCGGCACAGGAAAAGCACCTCCGTGTTGATAACCATTTGTAATAACCAGGCGGCTTTTGGTGGCTTTCAGTTGAGTGAGTATCTGAGAAATTGTTTAACAGCAGGGCATGTTCCAACTTGTCCTTAAGGCTTCCAACAGAGGTGTTTCTCCTGTGGCGGGCGCGCCGCGCCGGCTGCGAGCCGACACGCCAATCCGTCCGCACGTCTTTCATTAAAAAAAAATCTCCTTTAACAGTGGAATGTCCGGATAAACTGCATGATTCTGACCTCTTCTGAAAGTTCTCTGTTCTCTCACGACATCCTGGGTCTACAGAGGCTTAAATTTGGAGGTTTTCAGCTTGAAACAGGATGACGACGTCGCCTCGGAGCGCTGCGCGATGTCCTGCTCCATGGGAAGTCCTTACAGCGATAGAAACAATCCAAAATCTCTCATCAGCCATTAAAATTTTCACAGAAAACCAGCTGAATTTCTCGAATGGCGTCCACTCGGATGTGCCTCACAGTTTCTGAAAAAATTTTGATTCAAGCACCAGTCTCTCAGCAACTTCTCAGACAAAAGAATTCCGACGAGGGGGGTGGACCACTCCTTCCACAAGGCATGCTCACAGGCGAATGATGTCACCGACAGGCGTGAAAAAACTCTCGCATGCCCACGAGGGTTCAAGCTTGGCTGATGTAATTACACGTGATTCAAATCCATATGGTTTTTTAAAAAAATAATAAGGTCGGATACTTTTCTAACAGACCTTGTATATATATATATATATATATATATATATATATATATATATATATATATATATATATATATCAAAGGAGTGGCTTCAGGACAACTCTGTGAATATCCTTGAGTGACCCAGCCACAGCCCAGAACTGAATCCGATTGAACATCTCTGGAGAGATCGGAAAATGGCACCGACTCTCCTCATCCAACCTGATGGATCTTGAGAGGTCCTGCAAAAAGGAATGGGCAAAACTACCCACAGATAGATGCACCAAGCTTGTGGCATCATATTCAAGAAGTCTTGAGGCTGTAATTTCTACTAAAGGCACATCAACAAAGTATTTAGCAAAGGGTGTGAATACTTACAGTGGGGTAAAAAAGTATTTAGTCAGCCCCTGATTGTGCAAGTTCTCCTACTTAGAAAGATGAGAGAGGTCTGTAATTTTCAACATAGATGCACTTCAATTATGAGAGACAAACTGAGAAAAAAAAATCCAGGAAATCAAATTGTAAGATTTGTAAAGAATTTATTTGTAAATTATGGTGGAAAATAAGTATTTGGCCACCCACAAACAAGCAAGATTTCTGGCTCTCACAGACCTGTAACTTCTTCTTTAAGAAGCTCTTCTGTCCTCCACCTGTTACCTGTATTAATGGCATCCGTTGGAACTCATTATCTGTATAAAAGACACCTATCCACAGCCTCAAACAGTCAGACTCCACAACCATGGCCAAGACCAAAAAGCTGTCGAAGGACACCAGGAAGGAAATTGCAGATGTGCACCAGGCTGGGAAGAGTATTTCCCTTGATCTGGGGCTCCACGCAAGATGTCATCTCATGGGGTCAAAATGATCATGAAAACGGTGAGCAAAAATCTCAGAACTACACGGAGGGACCTGATGAATGACCTGCAGAGAGCTGAGACCAAAGTAACAAAGGCTACACACTACGCAGAGAAGGACTCAAATCCTGCAGTGCCAGGCGTCCCCCCTGCTTACGCCAGTACGTGCCCAGGCCCGTCTGAAGTTTGCCAGAGAGCATATGGATGATCCAGAATAGGATTGGCAGAATATCATGTGGTCAGATGAAACCAAAATCAAACTTTTTGGTAAAAACTCAACTCGTTGTGTTTGGAGGAAGAAGAATGCTGAGTTGCATCCCAAGTACACCATATCTACTGTGAAGCATGGGGGTGGAAACATCATGCTTTGGGGCTGTTTTTCTGTGACAGGGCGACTGATCTGTGTTAAGGCAAGAATGAACGTGGCCATGTATCGTGAGATTTTAAGCTAAAACCTCCTTCCATCAGTGAGTCAGTCAGTCTTCCAGCATAACAATGATCCCAAACACACCACTCGGGCAATGAATGAATGGCTCTGTAAAAAGCATTTCAAGGTCCTGGAGTGGCCTAGCCAGTCTAAAGACCTCAACCTCTAGGTCAGTATGTTGTCAAACTCAAATTTATTTGTCCATCTTGCTTATTTTTTGGAATTTAACAGTCCTTATGTTACGACCCCAATTCCAATGAAGTTGGGACGTTGTGTGAAATGTAAATTAAAAACAGAATACAATGATTTGCAAATCCTCTTTAACCTATATTCAATTGAATACACCACAAAGACAAGATATTTTAATGTTCAAACTGATAAACTTTATTGTTTTTGTGCAAATATTTGCTCATTTTGAAATGGATGCCTGCAACACATTTCAAAAAAGCTGGGACAGGGGCAACAAAAGACTTGGAAAGTTGATGAATACTCAGAGAACACCTGCTTGGAACATTCCACAGGTGAACAGGTTAATTGGAAACAGGTGATTGTCGTGATTGGGTATAAAAGGAGCATCCCCAAAGGGCTCACCCATTCACAAGCAAAGATGGGGCAAGGATCACCACTTTGTGAACAACTCTGTGAAAAAATAGTCCAACAGTTTAAGAACAATGTTTCTCAATGTTCAATTGCAAGGAATGTAGGGATTCCATCATCTACAGTACATAATATAATCAGAAGATTCAGAGAATCTGGAGAACTTTCTACATGTAAGCGGCAAGGCCAAAATCCAACATTGACCTTCGATCCCTCAGGCGACACTGCATTAAAAACCAACATCATTGTGTAAAGTATCTTGCCGCGTGGGCTCAGGAACACTTCAGAAAACCATTGTCAGTTAACACAGTTCATCGCTACATCTACAAGTGCAAGTTAAAACTCTACCATGCAAAGCGAAAGCCATACATCAACAACATCCAGAAACGCCGCCGCCTTCTCTGGCCTGAGCTCATTTGAAATGGACACACGCAAAGTGGAAAAGTGTGCTGTGGTCCACATTTCAGATTGTTTTTGGAAATCATGGACCTCGTGTCCTCCTTGACAAAAGAGGAAAAAGACCTTCCAGATTGTTACCAGCGCAAAGTTTAAAAGCCAGCATCTGTGATGGTATGGGGGTGTGTTAGTGCCCATGGCATGGGCAACTTACACATCTGTGATGGCACCATCAATGGTGAAAGGTACATCCAGGTTTTGGAGCAACACATGCTGCCATCCAAGCAACGTCTTTTTTGCAGGAACGTCCCTTCTTATTTCAGCAAGACAATGCAAAGCCCACATTCTGCATGTGTTACAACAGCGTGGCTTCGTAGTAAAAGACTGCGGGTACTAGATTGGCCTGCCTGCAGTCCAGACCTGTTGCCCATTGAAAATGTGTGGCGCATTATGAAGCGCAAAATACGACAACAGAGACCCCGGACTGTTGAACAACTGACATCATACATCAAGCAAGAATGGGAAAGAATTCCACCTGCAAAGCTTCAACAATTCATGTCCTCAGTTCCCAAATGATTATTGAGTGTTGTTAGAAGGAAAGGTGATGTAACACAGTGGTAAACATACCACTGTACCAGCTTTTTTGAAACGTGTTGCAGGCATCCATTTCAAAATGAGCAAATATTTGCACAAAAACAATAAAGTCTATTAGTCTGAACTTTAAGTGTCTTGTCTTTGTGGTGTATTCAATTGAATATAGGTTGAAGAGGATTTGCAAATCATTGTATTCTGTTTTTTTTTTTTTTGGGGGGGGGGTTGCATTTTACATAACGTCCCAACTTCATTGAAATTGGGGTTGTACATACCACAAGCTGAGGGCTTCCTACATGAATCCACTGTCCACTTCTTGATGTTTTCTGTGTTCATCTGAATTCTTGTCTGTCCAGCAGTTGCTTATTTGTCCATCTGACTCATTTCTCATGTGTGGAATTTAAAAGTCCTTATGTTAAGTAACAGCTCAGGCTGTGGTGTGCACATGTGCTACCCTAGTTGCTGGTGATGTTTGTCAGTTTCTTTCATTTCTAAGACATATGTCTCGTGGCTGTCAGTGCCACCGCAGCCTGTTGTCAATGTCTCTGCTAAATTAGATATTACAAAATCTCCCGTTAGTGGCATAAATTGTTGAGCACCAAATCTTTTACAGTTCACACTCTCGTGATTGGATTTATGTCTGTCCAGTAAATGAGATGATGAATGGGACTTAAAGGCCCTTGTTTGCCTTTCAGGCGAAAGTCCACCACATCTCCCAAGGCTGTATACAATTAAGGTACTGAAATTGGAACTACTTGTTGTTACTTCTTACACCAGAATTACCGTTTAGGAAAATATGCCTCACAAGTTTAGATTGTAATTAGACAGTCTATACTCGTATATCTTTATCTTAATGGGGGATTCCTATAAATAAAAGCCAGATATACATACTGTGTTTTTGTGTCACTTCAAGACTATACTTACAGAAGATAATTATATGGTGCATCGAGCAGTGTTCAGCTGTAGTACCTCAGGGCTAGTTTTGAACTTCAGAGTGTCACAGCAGGAGTGCAGCTACAAAAAACCGAGGAGGGAGAAGAATCCATCTCTACAGAGGACTGCTGGTATTTAAAGTGTCCTAAAGTAACCAGAGCAGGTCTCCTTCAGCAGATAATGTAACTGCTCACATCAAACTCCAAAGCAATGGGTGCCACATAACTGTTTATATCAGAGCCTTTTCCTCCTTGAAGTGATAGATGTGTATCTATTTGCAACATTCTCTTCTGGCGTTCTGTGTGAATAAAAGATTGAGTCGTAAACATGGAAAAGTCACACCGTGGCTTAAATAGAAGCTTGGTGATTTCTGTAGCGTTTTAACACCGCTCCGTGTCGGAGTCACAACGCAGAAGGTGGCATTTTCTCCAAAGCCACTGGACTTCTTGTTAAGGCTTCTTGATTTGTCACTCATCATTAGTTTGCAGGATGACAGTAGTCATTCTAAACTCATTAAATAAAGCACTTACAAATCAGTCAACACGCCGTGATGTCAGCACTCAGTCTGAACGGATGCTTTCCTTGATTTGGAGAGAGGCTGTGTAAGCCTGTGCTTTACGAAGAGATTTTTCTGTGACTCTTTGCTGGGTTATGTCCATCACATCATTTTACAGACCATTGTCAAAGCAAACATAACTTAGCTTAAGTGACTAAACCAATTGAAGTACAAAATCACGATAAATCAGTAACACTAAAAACACTGTAAAACTATCATGAACCACAATAACATTTAAAACCCCAAAACCCATACCTCCCATGCTGCAATGCAGCACAACATCTATTGTTTATTGGTTTAGTTAAAATTGCTAATGTCTCCAAAAATATTAGTCCTATCAACCTTCCGGTTTCACAGCGTTCATCTTTGACCTAAAATACATAAGCATACCAAACGGCAAATGTCAGCTCTCCCTGGTTTTTGCGTGATCGAAGCCATACACGCATGCACGGATGCACACACGCACGCACACAGATGCCACTTGGCTATTATATATAGATTATGCTTTCACTTTGACAGCCCTGTTATTTACATAATTTATTATTATATTGTATTACTATTATTATTTATACCTCTGCCAATGAAGTTGGAGGAGGTTATGTTTTCACCCGTTTCTTTGGTTGTCCTGTTTGATTGTGAACAGCCTAGAGCCCACAATTCTCATATATCATTATGACATTTTTACTGAAACTTCATATCCTGATAGGCAAGAACTGATTCATTTTTCAACTTCATAAGGCAAAGGGCAAAGTCAGGAAAAATCTTGGAAAATTGGAAAAATCCCTATCTTTAATATTGAACAAATTTCCAAATACCTAACTTGTCTAAAAAGATCAAATTTCTTTCATATTTCATTTATTTCTTTCACTTTATGTAGGATGGTATTCTTTGTCAACTGTTCTGTATTGTGGATTTAGTGGACATTTGAATTTAATATTGAAAAGCCCATTATTGTTGTTGTTATTGTAATTATTGTTGTTGATGTTATTTTTGGATGTAAAAAAAAGCCTTTAGCCTAATGGGTGAGGGGTGACCCTTCTGACCCCCTCCTCTCTGGCTGTGCGTATTTACTGTCTCTGTAATGCCTCAGACATAGTAGGGATAACAGTGGTTTGGGACTGTGGCACGACCCAAATTAGTGCAACTGTTTGCAATCACCTTCCGACCAGGTCTGTGACCACCAGCAATCAGTTGTTCATTCATATGGTGATAAAATGGCCATAACACAGAGGGTGATCGTGAGACATCTGCTAGTGGAAAACGAGTGAAGAGGGCCAAGTTGGCACCTATGTAGGCTTTGTGCATTAATACTGTGAATCACAGTGACACATTGGTGAAGAGCATAATTCTGTTGTAAATGTGCAGCGGTATTTATTTTGGCCAATGCTGTTATTATTATTTTCCAGCCACATGCAGAATCGCGCTGACCACATCCGATTTGTTTGTACACTCACATCACACCACGCTCTTAGCACAATCTCATTGCGTCCGTCCTGGCCTTATGATACTGTGCCACTTGCTGTGTTATTTCATTTGTTCTGCAAGTTGTCACGTCTCCAAATAGTGTATTCAAGTATAAAGTACACTCAGAAAACAGCTATCTGGTGCCCTTTTATTTAAACACTCTTAAATATGCTCCATCCTTGCAGGCAGGCAGATGCATGCTTTGACATGAACCTTGATTTGTACAGGAGGTGGGGGAGAATTTATTTTCTCTTTTTTCTTGGGTGGTTGTGTTTCAGCACCTTGGAAAGCGACCGGCAAATTTCATTCATACTGCAGCACACAGACACCTGCAGTAGTGTCACTGTGTGATGCCATCTATAATCACCCACTGAGAATGATTATAAAAGTAGTAATGATCGGTTGGGTGGCGAGTGGATGATTTTTGTGTACTGGCGGGTGATGATGATGAAAGAGCTGATCCGAGCATCACTCATATATCCTCATATATCCCAGGCTGACTCCAACTTGATGCAACATGCGAGCAATGTGTCTTTGTTTATAAATTAGATGGTGATTATTTGCAACCTTTAGCAGTCTGTCTGAGAGTGAGTTCGGGGACAGGGCACCTCCCGCCAGGTGACTTGTGCAGTTGCCCTGTGTTGGAATTTGGTTGCCTGGAGGTTGAGCGTGCAGCACCTCAACTGTTATCAAAATGACTCAGAGTAAATATAACAGTATTAATATGAATATTTGACACAGAAAGCAACAGCAAATAAGCTTCCATCATGGTCCATTGAACCATAATCACTTGATCAATGAGACCTTTTGATTTGATGACATGAATCAAAATAAATCACTTATCATCGTGGTGGTCTTGTGATTTCTAACATCAAGATCTTGATTTTAATATGGTTAATCGCGTTTCCCCGTTTTGTGATCAGATCTTTTTCTGTTGAAACACAGCTGGATCTAACAAATTAAAAGACTTAAATGAGCTCAGTACTGTATCTTTGTACTATTTTAATTTAGGCTTTTCCAAAAATCTTCTATCATTAAGTCTTTACTGCATTAAAGTTGTTACTCATATTTGTACAAATTAAGCTTGTTTTTGTTAATGCCATACATTATATTGTAATATACCTATGATGTTCATGTTTTTTAATAAATAACACAATTCCTGTCTTATGGCCCAGTCACATGGCACTTAACGAAGGGCAACGAAGCCCAAACGAAGAAATCTGAACTTTCGTTGACTTTCGTTGGCATCATTTAACCTTCGTGCATCTTCGTTCCTGCAGCTGGCGCTTCGTCAGCATTTTGAAACTGTTGAAAAATTTGAACGAATGCCAATCATCATATGCCGTGTGACCAGGCCATTATACACTGACCTTTAGACAGAGGTGAGAGTAAGTCACCATAAAGTCACTCTCAAGTCATCAATCAGCAAGTCCCAAGTCAAGTGTCAAGTCATAATGACCACAAAGTTTTCGCAAGCTGACTTGAGACTTGACTTGGGACTTGGAGACTGATGACTTGAGAATGACTTGACAGTGACTTTGCCCCACCTCTGCCTTTAGAACTGCCTTAATTCTTTGTGGTATAGATTCAACAAGGTGTTGGAAACATTCCTCATAGATGTTGGTCCATGTTGGTATGATGGCGTCACACAGTCGTCCATTCATCCAGTCTGTCCTTTCTCTCCTGACTTCTGACAACAAAGACATTTTCTTCCACTCAACTGCTGCCCCCTGGATATCTTCTCCTTTTTGGACCATTCTCTGTAAACCCTAGAGATGGTTGTGTGTGTAAATCCCAGTAGATCAGCAATTTCTGGAATACTCAGACCAGCCCATCTGACACCAACAACCATGTCATGTTTAAAGTTACTTAAATCCCCTTTCTTCAGCATTCTGATGCTCAGTTTGAACTTCAGCAAGTCATCTTCAACACGCCAAGATGCCTAAATGCATTGAGGTGCTGCCGTGTGATTGGCTGATTAGCTATTTGCGTTAACAATCAGACGTTACAGTCAAACGTTATCAACTGAACAGGTGTCCGTAATAAAGGGCCTTTGAGTGTAAAGTCAATTCTAGGCCAGAACCTGAGTCTTGTATCCTGTTTTATTCAGGTGGTGAGCCGAGTAGCCGCACAGCAGGGTTTCGACTTGGACCTGGGCTACCGGCTCCTGGCTGTGTGCGCCGCCAATCGGGACAAGTTCACTCCCAAATCAGCAGGTAAGACCAGAGTTTTCTGAGCTACTACCTCAGGTCATCTGCCCACACAGACCTGTCAAGACTCCAAGTTCCCACCTGCATTCCCACACTTTCCCACAAAACTGTAAAAAGATCCAAATACACCAGCAATATTCTCCATGAACTGTAACACATGGTGGATTTTTTGTGGTGTTTTTCTGCGCGTTTCAGAGTTTTAAGAGAACAACGTCATTCTTCTGTTTTATTCTTTAAAGTGCATGCAGCAGAGAGTTCTATTTGTCACCCGCAGGAAAAAACTCGTCTGTAATGACGCAACCTTGGTTTTGTACAGCGCCCTTAACAGAGTAAAGTGATGGATTATTGAGACAGATGCAGATAGTTAAATGCTGCTATCAATCTAGAGAAGCATCTCCAAGACTGATGGGAATAAAGATGTATATGCTGTCAGCAGCTCAGAAGATAACAGGAGTGTTTTGTGGTGTTTTTGCAGTTTGTGATTTGTGGTTTCCACCTGTCTTGCATTACAAGGAAAACGGGCTTGCGCAATTGCTTCTTTGTGCTTGTCTTAAGTCTCTCAGGACACAAGAGGCAGCCGAACATATTGTTTGAGTTTTCACTTTGTTTGCCTTTCTGATTTATTGCATTCATGGTTTTATATGTTGTTATATAAGGCTTCAGATGATACCATGTCGCTGTCAAGATGGAAATCTTTGTCTTTTTGCAATAAACTTGCAAATGTTTTTATACAGCTTCATGCTAAATCAAATGTCAGACCCTTTTTATGGGCTCAGAGAGATATATTATTATTTCATCTGCAATGGTAGTCATTTGGAAAGCAGTAAGTGCATGAGTCCAAGCCACATCACAAAGTGCATTTCATGGACAATTATGTACACGTATGAATATTCTGAGAGGAGAGTCAACAGAAACCGGTGAAGTCTTCTGCAAAGCTTCAACTCCCTGAAGGGGGTAGAATTCAGACCCAGTAAGAGGTTGTTTAGGCTCATTCTGACAGCCAGAGAGAGGACTCTTCATTGACACTCCCACAGGGCCCCAGGGGCACGATGCCACATCCAGCAGGGCCATTACCGAGCAACAGGAAAGGGAGTGAGTCAGATGTTTGGGCCACAATGGCAGGTCAGTCATCCAACACCACAGACAGACAAGTCAGTGTCTGTCCTCCACTGAGGAGGTTTTGAGAAGCAAGATGAAACTCGCTGAGAGTAAAACTACAGAGCCGGCAGTGGGGAATTTCACTTTGGATTTCATGCAGGGTCCTGTGGGAGTTGCTGTTTTGACGGTGATGCTTCAGATTTACTCACATGCATGTCTGTGTTGATCACGCAGCACTGACTCAGTTAACACCCAGGTGTCATTGATTCATTCATTTTCTGAACCCACTTACTCCTGTTAAGGGTCACAGTGCTGCTGGAGCCTATCCCAGCAGAGTGCATCCCAGACAGGCTGCCAGTCTGTCGCACATATGGACAGACAGACACATTCACAACAACGGCCAATTTAAAGTTTCCAGTTCACCTAACCTGCATGTCTTTGGTAGTGAGGAGGAAGGCGGAGCACCCAAAGGGAACCCCCACAAACACAGAGAGAACCGGTGTTCTGTCGAGGTGAGCTGCCCTATCGAATTGATATCCCCGTAGCGTAAATCGACAGTTACGTGTGCCGAGTTGAGCTCCCCCATCGTGCTGAGCTCCCCATCATCTAACAACAATATTTTGCTTTAAAGACAGCGTGTGCATGCAAGTCTTTACTTTTTAAATCAAAGACACACTTATGACTGTATTTTTATGTATTTTTTATGGGTTTTCTGTGGTAGTGAAGCTCATCTCAACAGGTAACCGTGTCCCGTGGAGATGAGCTTCACTGCGCAACTGCAGATGCACACCTTATCCGTCGAGTTGAACTCACCCACCGAAGAAAAGTAGAAAACTCACGTAAGTTTTGTCTTACATAAAAACACAATAATGTGTCTTTTCAATGTTAAAAAAGTAGAGACTTGCATGTACACACACTGTCTTTAAAGCAGAATATTGCCATTAGATGACGGGGAGCTCATCGCAACAGGGAAATGAGCATGCACAGTTGCGCGATAAAGAGAGGTAAATAAACTCGACGGGGGGAGGTGTTAAAGTCCAGTGGAGATCCTCTCGACGGGTAGATCATCTTGTCGGGATGCCGGCAAACTCCATACAGAAAGCACCAGGTGGGCAGCAATCCCAGGAACTTCTCAGTATCATGATGCCACCATGCTGCAAGGTTTCAAACATGCTAACTTACAGACAGGTGCAATCTCAACCCAGTTTTAGCTTTGATAAAATTTTGTGCACTCGGGTAGACACATCGCGAATTGCATTTTCATGAAGGCAAACATGTTAAATGGATAATATGCATTATATGCACATTTGAAAGACGCAGTCCTCATTACGCACATTAGCAGATCAGCATGCACTTTTTTTTTGTAGGAGCTATGGTGTTCCTGCACATTTTAACCCAAGTAAATCAGGCATTAAACGTCCAGTGAACATTTGAAACCACATCTTGTTTTCAGTCACTTCCTCCATCTTATCATCTACTCTGAACATCTGTTATAAGTGAAGAGTGAGATATCCATTTTGCCAGAAGGCACTGAGTCAGATGAATGTCCCATTTTAACCATGGGCGTGAGATGACATGCCGGCGGTCAGCGATTACATTTCTGTTCTGTCATCTGAATTCTTCTGCAGAACATGAAAGAAAATTGAGTGCTAAATTGTGCTGAGGAGAGTGCAAAACTAATTTCACTGGTAGGAAATCAATACACACAGTCACCTTACAGCTGAAACAGGTTGTATCTATGACAGGTCGATTCCTCAAAAAAACGCTTAACTGTTAAAAGCTCAGGTTTCAGAATTCATCATAGTACAGAAACAGCATTAGTGAAGGTTACAAATGATCTTCTTATGGTCTCAGACAGTGGACTCATCTCTGTGCTTGTCCTGTTAGACCTCAGTGCTGCTTTTGATACTGTTGACCATAAAATTTTATTACAGAGATTAGAGCATGCCATAGGTATTAAAGGTACTGCGCTGCGGTGGTTTGAATCATATTTATCTAATAGATACAATTTGTTCATGTAAATGGGGAGTCTTCTCACAGAGTAAGGTTAATTATGGAGTTCCACAAGGTTCTGTGTTAGGACCAATTTTATTCACTTTATGCTGCAGCTAGAGTACTGACGGGGACTAGAAGGAGAGAGCATATTTCACCCATATTGGCCTCTCTTCATTGGCTTCCTGTTAATTCTAGAATAGAATTTAAAATTCTTCTTCTTACCATATCACCCCAATAGAGTGCTTCCCTCTCAGACTGCAGGCTTACTTGTAGTTCCTAGGGTTTTTAAGAGTAGAATGGGAGGCAGAGCCATCAGCTTTCAGGCTCCTCTCCTGTGGAACCAGCTCCCAATTCGGTCAGGGAGACAGACACCCCTCTACTTTTAAGATTAGGCTTAAACTTTCCTTTTGCTAAAGCTTATAGTTAGGGCTGGATCAGGTTGACCCTGAACCATCCCTTAGTTATGTTGCTATAGACTTAGACTGCTGGGGGGTTCCCATGATGCACTGAGTGTTTCTTTCTCTTTTTGCTCTGTATGCACCACTCTGCATTTAATCATTAGTGAATGATCTCTGCTGTCTTCCACAGCATGTCTTTTTCCTGATTCTCTGCCCTCAGCCCCAACCAGTCCCAGCAGAAGACTGCCCCTCCCTGAGCCTGGTTCTGCTGGAGGTTTCTTCCTGTTAAAGGGAGTTTTCCTTCCCACTGTCGCCAAGTGTTGCTCACAGGGGGATCGTTTTGATTGTTGGGGTTTTTCTGTAATTATTGTATGGCTTTGCCTTACGTATAAAGCGCCTTGGGGCAACTGTTTGTTGTGATTTGGCGCTATATAATAAAATTGATTTGATTTGATAATATGTGTCGTGCTATAAACATAGTAAAAATGGGCACACTGCCCAGTTATATAATGTTGAGATTTTGTACAGTGAATTTTGATATTTAATGCAGCCCTAATCACTGAATGGCAACTGTGATGTTTTATGGCCCTGACTTGATGTTTTAAAGTCCTGACTCCCTATAAAACTGTTTTGTCTACCCAGCCTCACAATGCTCCACTGTGGAGAGAAGAAAAACTGTGTAAATAGACCGCAAACCCTGTGTCGTGGTGCAGCATCTGTCGGAGTCGTCGTCTTTGTCCCTTTATTGCAGTATCTCAAAAACTGTCTGATAACTTTTTCAAATTTGGCAAGGGCATAATATGGGTCATTGACATTGTTCCTGTCTAAAAATCATATTCGTAGATTCATTTGTTTGGAAATGGTGGCCATTTCTATGGCGAAAATAGCCATTTTAAGAACTTAAAGACAGTTTTCTCAAAAACTGTCTGATACCTTTTTTCTAATTTGTAAAGGGACTGATATGGGTCATTGACACATATTTCTTGTCAAAAAATTATTGTCATAAATTCGTCCATTTGGAAATGGCCATTTTTATGCCAAAAACAGCCAATTTGAGTATTTGAACCAAATTTTGTCAAAAGCTGTCTGAAAACGTTTCTTGTATTTTAACAGCTGACAATATTGGACACTGACATTGTTCCCATCCCAAAGTTATTTGCATGGATTTGTTTGTTTAAAATTGGTGGCCATTTTATGCCAAAATTGGCCATTTTGCTTTGGGCTTTAATTGAGCCGGTAACTGGAAGAAGACTTGTGGAGGAAGACTGTTGTGTGAAATTTAGCGAGCAGGTGAGAGACGCACTGGTTGGAGGGGAAGCAGTTTTGGACAATTGGAAAAGTACTGCAGATGTGGTGAGGGAGACAGCTAGGACAGTACTGGGTATGACATCTGGACAGTGGAAGGAAGACAAGGAGACTTGGTGGTGGAATGAAGAGGTCCAGAAACACATAAGGAGAAAGAGGTTGGCGAAAAAGTTGTGGGATAGTCAGAGAGATGAAGAAAGTAGACAGGGGTACAAGGAGATGCGGCGTAAGGCGAAAAGAGAAGTGGCAAAAGCGAAGGAAAAGGCATATTGCGAACTGTACAAGAAGTTTAATAGTAAGGAAGGAGAAAAGGACTTGTACCGATTGGCCAGAAAAAGGGACAGAGCTGGAAAGGATATGCAGCGGGTTAGGGTGGTAAAAGATGCACATGGTAATGTGCTGACAAGTGAGGAGTGTGTGCTGAGAAGGTGGAGGGAATATTTTGAAGAGCTGATGAATAAAGAAAATGAATGAGAGAAAAGGCTGGATGATGTGGTGAGAGTAAATCAGGAAGTACAAGAGATTAGTAAGGAAGAAGTGAGAGCTGCTATGAAGAGGATGAAGAGTGGAAAGGCAGTTGGTCCAGATGACATTCCAGTGGAGGCATGGCAATATCTAGGAGAGATGGCAGTAGAGTTTCTAACCAGATTGTTTAATAAAATCTTGGAAAGTGAGAGGATGCCTGAGGAGTGGAGACGAAGTGTGCTGGTTCCTATTTTCAAGAACAAGGGTGATGTGCAGAGCTGCAGTAACTACAGAGGCATAAAATTGATCAGCCACAGCATGAAGTTATGGGAAAGAGTAGTAGAAGCTAGGCTTAGAAAACAGGTGAAGATCTGTGAGCTGCAATATGGTTTCATGCCAAGAAAGGGCACTACAGATGCAATGTTTGCTCTGAGAATACTGTTGGAGAAGTACAGAGAAGGCCAGAAAGAGTTACATTGTGTGTTTGTGGACTTAGAAAAAGCTTATGATAGGGTGCCAAGAGAAGAGCTGTGGTATTGTATGAGGAAGTCTGGAGTGGCAGAGAAGTATGTTAGGGTAGTGCAGGACATGTACAAGAATAGTGTGACACCGGTGAGATGCGCAGTCGGAATGACAGACTCATTCAAGGTGGAGGTTGGATTACACCAAGGATCAGCTCCGAGTCCTTTCTTGTTTGCAGTGGCGATGGACAGGTTGATGGATGAGATCAGACAGGAGTCCTCATGGACTATGATGTTTGCAGATGACATTGTGATCTGTAGTGAGAGTAGAGAGCAAGTTGAGTCTAGTCTGGAGAAGTGGAGATATGCTTTGGAGAGAAGGGGAATGAAAGTCAGTAGAAGCAAGACTCATTACATGTGTGTGAATGGAAGGGAGCCCAGTGGAATAGTGCAGTTACAAGGAGTAGAAGTGGTGAAAGTAGATGAGTTTAAATATTTGGGGTCAACTGTTCAAAGTAATGGAGAGTGTGGTAAAGAGGTGAAGAAGAGAGTGCAGGCAGGGTGGAGTGGGTGGAGAAAGGTGGCAGGAGTGATTTGTGACCGAAGAATATGAGCAAGATGTTATGTTTCGGACGCGGGCGGAGAACCGACCCAGCGTTTGAAAGGAGCCAGCATAAAATAAGCAGAGCACGGTTCAAAGGATAACAGAATTTAATAAACATAACAGTGACGTGCTAAACAACTAAAACGTCCGCGGTCTGTTGAGGTGGAAACACGGCGCGCTCTTAACAGCGCAAACGGTCCGGAGCCACAGCAGTTCAGACCCAGGGACCCCGCCGACACCCCCCAGGTGGCCGCGACAAACCAAGTCTGTGAAGAAGAAAACATGAGGTGAGTCCAACTCCACACAGAGAGACACAACTCAAAGGTGCACGCAATCAGCAAACACTTCCTGGCTTAAAGCTATACATCAGCTTCTCACCCTGCAGGCACGGAACAACTCAGTTCAAATCTCCACTGCAGCAGAAGCTGATTAGACAATTAGCATAATGTGACAGCTCACTAACACAAGGTGTGAGGGACACCTAATCCACTGTCATTACTTCATAAAAGTCACCAAAACCAAATTACCTCAGGAAGTGTGCTGAAGAGCGTGAGACCTCACCCAATCCTCCTTCACAGACTGTGGCGTCAAACCTGGAGCAGTCTCTGCGTCCGTGATGGTGAGATTGTTCTCCTGACGTCGATCTCACACGTCTGCTCACAAGGTCGAGTCTCTGGCAATCACACACTGTGCATTCAAGGTTTAAATGCAGCAATCTCTGATTAAGACAAAATACACCACAGCTGTGAGTCCTGATGACCTGCATGTGATAACAAGCCTCAGGTGTTCAGGGTGAGGTCCTGATGCTCAGCCACTCAGTCCTGAATGCATACCACCTGGTGGGAGAAACAGAAAACAAAAACCAAGCCAGCCAAACACCCCAGCCCACAACACAAGAGTGAAGGGGAAAGTTTACAAGACAGTAGTGAAACCAGCTATGTTGTATGGTTTAGAGACGGTGACACTATCAAAAAGACAGGAGACAGAGCTGGAGGTGGGAGAGCTGAAGATGTTGAGATTCTCTTTGGGAGTGACGAGAATGGACAAGATTAGGAATGAACATATCAGAGGGACAGCTCAGGTGGGACGGTTTGGAGACAAAGCCAGAGAGGCGAGATTGAGATGGTTTGGACATGTGCAGAGGAGGGACCCAGAGTATATAGGGAGAAGGATGCTGATGATGGTGCCACCAGGCAGGAGGAGAAGAGGGAGGCCAAAGAGGAGGTTTATGGATGTGCTGAGGGAGGACATGCAGGTGGTTGGTGTGACAGAGGAAGATACAGAGGACAGGATGAGATGGAAACGATTGATCTGCTGTGGCGACCCCTAATGGGAACAGCCGAAAGACAAAGAAGAAGAACTCACAGGACCCTTGGCACTCCAGTTCCATTCTTTATGACTTTTTTCATAGTTAATCTTCATTTTCTATTCAGTTTTGTGGTTTTATCATGCACAAATGAGCATCCTTGAGCACAGAATATGTCCAGGCCAATAATCTATTGACCCCTAATATGCATATTACCGAGAACCGGTAATCAGTCAACCCCAGGCCGATAATCAGTTGACCCCTAATATACATATTACCAATAACCGGTAATCAGTCAACCCCAGGCCAATAATCTGTTGACCCCGAATATGCATATTACCGAGAACCGGTAATTGGTCAACCCCAGTCCGATAATCAGTTGACCCCTAATATACATACTGCCAATAACCGGTAATCATCAACCCCAGGCAGTTGACCCCTAATATACACATTACCGATAAAAGGTAATCGATCAACCCCTGGCCGATGATAGGTCAACCCCTAATATACATATTACCAATAACCGGTAATCGTCAACCCCAGGCCGATAATCGGTTGACCCCTAATATACATATTACCAATAACCGGTAATCGGTCAACCCCTGGCCGATAATAAGTTGACCCCTAATATACATATTACCAATAACCGGTAATCGTTCAACTCCTGGCCGATAATCAGTTGACCCCTAATATACATATTACCATTAACCGGTAATCGTCAACCCCAGGCCAATAATCGTTGACCCCTAATATACATATTACCAATAACCGGTAATCCTCAACCCCAGGCCGATAATCAGTTGACCCCTAATATACATATTACCAATAACCGGTAATCGGTCAACCCCAGGCTGATAATCAGTTGACCCCTAATATACATATTACCAATAACCGGTAATCATCAACCCCAGGCTGATAATCAGTTGACCCCTAATATACATATTACCAATAACCGGTAATCGGTCAACCCCTGGCCGATAATTATTTGACCCCTAATATACATATTACCGGTCTGACTGATTATCGGCACCAATAATCAGTCAACCCATAGTTCTCAACACTGGGGCACCAATGTGTAGCATCATGCCAACAGAAACACATTACATGGGCAAAAGGCCATAGCTGACAATAACATGAAATTAAGGCTCTTTTGAGGTATCTACAATCAAGGACATACCATAATCACAGCTTACGAGGTCTGTCCATAAAGTATCGTACCTTTTTATTTTTTTTAAACTATATGGATTTGATTCATGTGTTTTCATGTCAGACAAGCTTGAACCCTCGTGCGCATGCGTGAGTTTTTCCACGCCTGTCGGTGACGTCATTCGCCTGTGAGCACGCCTTGTAGAAGGAGTGCCCCCCCCACCCCTCATCGGATTTTCATTGTCTGGAAATGGCGGAATGATTTGGGGGTTTTTTTCCATCAGAATTTTTTCAGAAGCTGTTAGAGACTGGCACCTGCAAACCATTCGAAAAATTTATCTGGCTTTCGGTGAAAATTTTCACAGAGAATAAAGACTATTACTACAACTTTAAGGACGGCCCACAATGACGCTCAGCGCGCCGTGCTCCGAGCCGTGACGACAGGCACGAACCACCGGATTATTTCTAAACGGATGGCTGTGTGGAACTGGGACCATCGTGTGCACTTTCTCTGGTTATCACAAGAGCTGGACATCAACCATTTTCCGGCAGATTTCACTTTTAACAAGAGATTTTGTCGTGGAAAGCCGCGCGGAGGCTTTGTGCGTCACGACCGATTCGCTGTTCGAGCGAGACAAAGAATGCCTCCGTTTCGGTGTGTCAGAGGACAAGTTCGGATATGCCCAGCTCTCCACAATTTCTCTTATAACTCACTCGACTGGTAAGCATTGAAAGCCGAGATAGGCATGTCGCAACTTGTCCTCTAACACACCGAAATGGAGGCGTTCTTTGTCTCGCTCGAACAACGAATCGGTCATGATGCACAAAGCCTCGGCGCGGCTTTCCATGACAGAATCTCTTGTTAAAAGTGAAATCTGCCAGAAAATGGTTGATGTCCAGCTCTTGTGATAACCAGAGAAAGTACACACGACGGTCCCAGCTCCACACAGCGATCCATTTAGAAATAATCCGGTGGTTCGTGCTTGTCGTCGCGGCTCGGAGCGTGGCGCGCCGAGCACCATTGTGGACCGTCCTTAAAGCTGTAGTAATAGTCCTTATTCTCTGTGAAGCCCGTAAAATTTTCACCGAAAGCCAGATAAAATTTTTTAATGGTTTCCAGGTGCCAGTCTCTAACAGCTTCTGAAAAAATTCTGATGGAAAAAAACCCCAAATCATTCCGCCATTTCCAGACAATGAAAATCCAACAACGGGGCGGGACCACTCCTTCCACAAGGCGTGCTCACAGGCGAATGACGTCACCGACAGGCGTGGAAAAACTCACGCATGCGCACGAGGGTTCAAGCTTGTCTGACGTGAAAACACATGAATCAAATCCATATAGTTTAAAAAAAAATAAAAAGGTACGATACTTTATGGACAGACCTCGTATTTGCATTAATGCTGATTTATTTCAGGATAACTCTTCATATTTAAGTGAACTTTATGTGTATGAGAGCTTTTATGCATTGATTGCAGGAATTTGATTATTTAGTAAACTAGAATGCAGATTGCACATACACTTCCCATAGAATTGCAGTGCCGTAGTACTTTGGACCCAGAGGTCAGATTTTTTTATCACTCAGCCATGGAAAGGTCTCACATTCACACACAGTAGGTTAGACACACACACAGTGCTGCAGGGCTGTAATTTTTTCACCCCAGAGTTTTCCACACCAAAACCTTTTTTCTTCTCCATGTTTGTCTCTTTTTGCACTCTGTGTGTTCCAACATGTAGTTTGTGTGGCTTTTCCAAAATAGAAAATAACATGGAAGTCGAAAAACATTGTTGGTGGCCGAGACCGTTTGACTCTCAGCGGCAGCTGAAAACTGCATCCAAATAACGTAGAGGCAGATTTAAGCATTAGCCCTCTTTATTTATTAACATTTAGCTTACATTGACCCTGTTTCACCCAGGTTCAGTTCAAACACTCAACATTCCTGCAGTGAGACAGCAGCGCTAACCGCTGTACCAACGATGCAGCCGTCGTCTCATCAAAGCCTCCTTCAGCTACCATCTCAGGGACAGCTGTCGCCCAAAACAGCCAGTCCATGTTTGCCACATTTGAAGGTCTCTCACTTGGTTCCAGACCAGGTAATTTGTGAAGCAAGTCCAACTGTGGCCACAGAGATGCAAATACGCCTCGCCTGACAATTGGTCAGTCGGTGAGAAGTACGAGGCAGCGTGTAGGTGGATGTTATGATTTCCAAGGAGCACCAATTTCCTGTTTATGAAAGTTTAAGAAGGAGTTTTTGTGGGAAAGAGACAGAAATAAAAACAAAACTGGCACGCTACTTTGATGAGCAAATGGGAAGTAAGAAAGCTGAAAATACTTAGTCCAATAATGGCCTCAGTGTTGAGGTGCAGTTCTCTTCTGTGGTTGTCATAGAAGAATGTACCAATGTGAATGCACAGGCATGGGAGTTTGTACATTGGCGTCTTCTTGCTTTGGCGCTTGTAACACAACCAGATGTCACTTTTTGTCCTTTAATGACTTTCAGATCATTATGCCTGCTGTCCTGTGCTGGCGATGACTGGATGTCTTTGGTACTGCGTCTCCTTCATGCTTTTGGAATGACTTGGATAACTATAACATTATGGTTATATGGTGCATTTTTCCGAGCATGATCCAGTGTGCAGTTTCCTCATTGTTGAGAACTCCAGGAATTGGACAAGTCTATGATGACACCTACATATCACCTGGTTGTGACAGATGGATTTACAAGAGATGGGAATGAACTGGTTGCCTGCTTGGGTGATTGCCATCAAGTATTCAAGTGGCGTAGATGCAGAAACCCATGGCAGCAGTCCATGTTGTTCCTCCCATGATTTATCAGTGCTAAACCACTGGCAAATGCACAGCTAGTTTTTGTGGTGTAGAAGATAAGAGCTTGACTGAAAAGGGCCACAATGAAATCAAGGGCCACATTTACCAAATGTCTTACTTTAGCCAGGGGTCTTCCTGAATTACACTAAAAGTTCCAAGCTAAGAGTTTCACCTGAAAACCTCACAAAGCTGCTGAGAGCAACTTAAGGGAATGTGCGGAGTTGACTCTTTTGGTATGAATGATGATGGTCTTGCTGTGTCCAGTGTGACTGGATCACAGGTACTGATCATGTTGATATGATAGCTACAATGCCCTGAAAAGCCATTTCCTAATTAATAGAAATATTTAACACAAAGCAAAGGCAACCTGAGGAACACAAAATAGGTTTAAATATAATTTTATTCATGAATAAAGACTAGATAATTTTATTGCTTTACCTGTGTCGTTAGTAATTCCATAAATACACAAATAGGTTAAATAACTGAATTCAGGTGGACTAGATACATTCATGAGCAGCCTATTCTACAAAAAAAAAATTGGAGCAAAACATATGAAAAATGCTGCATATTTTTTGTGTTGATTTTGTACATATCCCGTGTATTTTCCGCCAGGAGGCAGTAATGTCATCACTGACACCTAGATGGTGGATGACCAGAGCTAGATTAAAATGATAAGCTATCTGTTCCTCATTAAGTTGGAGCATGATATCAAAAGGTGGATTGGGAAACGTCTGCTGCTGTACCGAACTATCATGGTGAAGAAAGACCTGAGCCATGGAAATGAGATTCCTCTGTGGTGGGTATCTGGGTTTGCACTCTGGGACAGGGTGAGAAGCTTGACTTTCCAGGAGAGACTAGGAGTAGAACTGCAGCTTCTTCCCATTCAAAGGAGTCAGCTGAGGTGGTAAAGGCATCTGGTGAGGATTCCCTCTGGTCATCTCCCAAAGGAGGTCTTCCAGCCATGTCCAACTGGGAGGAGGCTCCTGAGAAGACCCAGGACGCGCTGGAGGGATTACTGTAATTTCCGGACTTATAGAGCGCACCTGAATATTAGCCACACCCACCAGTTTTAAAAGGAAAAAGGAAATTGTACATAAATAAGCCGTACTTGTCTATAAGCTGTGGGCCTCACAGAAAGATGTTAGACAGAAAGATTTTTAAACTTTTAATTACTGTAAATACATACCATAAATGCTTTTTCCCCTTGAAGTGTTACACATAAATATTGACACACACATCACCCAGCTTGCACACGGTGTCTCTGCTCCACAAGGAGAATTGCATAATTTTAACTTTTTCTTGAGATTTCATTGCGTTCAGCCAAGATCGGATGGAGTCTGTGGTAAATGAGACATTAATGAGGCACTGTGACTTTTTTGACTTGTTGCGCCAAGACAGAAAACCGGTTTGGAAGGGTGGGGGGAGAAGGCTCCACTCCGCTGACTGATCTGACGGAGCAACTGTGCCGCAAAGTACCGGGACTTTTCTACACTAAAACGAATGGGTAAGACCTTATATTTACACCGAGCGCAGCTTTCAGGAAATCAGTTGACAGCATCAATTTGGACTTAGAAAAAAGCCTGTAAAAATCCATAAATTAGCTGCGTCATTGTAAAAGCCGCAGTGTTCAAAGCGTGTGTAAAAGTAGCTTCTAATAGTCTGGAAATTACGGTATATTTCCCAGATGGCTTGGGAACATCTTAGGATCTCCCAAGAAGAGTTAAAGTACTTGGCCTAGGATTGGGAAGTGTGAGATGAGATGATAAGTGTCAGAAAATGAATGAATGACTAAACCTAATCCTAAACGTAACCAAAATGCAGGCACCCGTTTCTGAAAGTTTTATGCACAGTGTGCATTGTGAATGCATTCAGGACTTTGTAGGAATATGCACAAAATGTAGCGCTTTACTTGTTGTATTGTTTAATACAAAATTCGTCATGGGAATGTGTTGTCACTGTTAAACACCATCAGCCCTGCTCAGTCAAATCAGCCCTTAAATAGAACTGGTTCAATAGCCAAATTACAGAGGGCAACCAATGAAGTTGAGAACAGCCCTGTCTGAAAAAGCTAACTGAAGCAGAGAAACAAAGCAAATCAACCAGCCCATATTACAGTGAGGGCAGAGAGTGACATGTTAGCATGAACAGGAAGGCATTAATGGACTAAAGGAGACAATTGGTTTATGGAAGGCATGCCATGATTCTGAAAAGTGTTGCATAAAATTACAATCCACTTAAAGAATATTTTACTTTCCTGAAAATAATCATGCATACAACATGCACTGTGCACCATCAAGAGAAATATTGTGGACTTCAGGACGTATTAGAGTTGTGGAATGAGTATTATATCCCCCTCACATTTAGCCACATTTCCACAGCTTCTGAAAAAAACTGGGAGGACATAGTAAGAAACACAGTAGTAACTGTTAAGGGCATAATGTATTCTCCATGGACGTGGAGGACATGGAGGATGTGTCAAACTTTGTACAGGTTCAGAAAATATGCAGTGAGGATGTGGTCAAATCAGGATGTAGCAAGAACTAAATAAGGATCTACTAATGACTGCATTGACATATTAATGACATAATTAAATCTATTAGGGACTTAATTGGTGTAGTACATGTGTGGAGCGAACAGGCTCACACACCAGCAGTCTTTGGGCTGCTTTGTGAATAAAATGAGCTGTTCGCAGTCCATGGTGCTGAATGAAGCAAACAAAAAATTTTTTTTTTAATTCTCCCCCACCTCCTCATACAAATGGAGGTTTACTTCAAAGCCCACCCATACACACAGAGCATATTTGTGTTTTTAATAAACAGGCAGGAAAACTGGATTGTTAGTACTTGTTTGTAGAAAGCTAGCTTGAACTGTAGTTCATTGTTTAACCTATATGTTGACACAAGAAAACTTGCAGAATGCAAAGCAAAGAGTGTGATGCAGTATTGATATAGACAGAATGGATATAATGAGAATGTGATGTACTCGTGTGATTGTTTGTAGTAAGGACGTCGTACGAATGAATTGCATACAGTAATCACATGATCATGTGCAGGCTGAAAAATTAGTGGGAAATTGTGAGAACTCATGCTGTGAGAACATGGTAGAGCCTTAATCAGGATAAAGCACAGACGTGAAAATGGCACATTTTTTTTCTATTTTTACCACATTCCTGGTTCATTCATCAAAATTTTCAGCACGTAGTCTGGTCTTCATCATCTTTGTTTGAGTGTGACAGGGCCTTTAGTCAGAACAGTTCCACTTATGATGGTGTGCTGTGCGCTACAGGTGTGACATCTCAATGTGTGGTACAGTTTCTCCTGGAGCTGCTGAAAAAGTAAACGATGACCACATGCATAACTAGTGCTAATTCTGGGAGGATGTGGTTATGAGTTCTAGTTTCAGTTGAACTTGCACTGGGAATGCACCCCTAGTGTCAGGACTGACACAACCACAATTCTGGGGATTTTCTTTGAATTTACATTGTTCCGACATGCCCCTTTCTCTCATGAAAGTGTTGCCAGGTCTGCACTTTATAAGCCAGTTAGTAGACAAGCCAGAGTAAACCATTTCATCCCGTTTTTGCACTTTTTTTGCATCTATTCTTAAATGCAGTTCGACATGGATGTTGAATAATTCTGAACTGATTCACAATTGTCAAAAATCAATTTTATAAATGTTAATTGTGTGGGTAGGAACACGGCTGCAGGCACCTTTCATGTTCCTAATTTAAACCTGTGTTTCTCTTTTTTAGTCAAGTAATTTTTTTAACCAAATTAATTTTATGACACACTTTGCAACAAAATGTGGAGTAGACGGATGTGTGTGGATACCGAAAAACCACCTGTATTTGGACTATATGTGACACACCACGAAACAAGACGCAACTAGCAACAAGTTCCAACTACATCTGAACACAGTTTTCACTTTGATATCGACAAAAACAAAGTAAAATTTTTTTTAGAATTAAATCATGCTGTGCTGATATTCCTGCTCACTATTCCAGCTCACAATGATTGACAGGAACTTGCAACTAGTGAAGGTGCAGGGCTGTAAATCACACACTTAGATGATCCCGAGCACCAGAGAGCAAATAGAGATTGGGGAGAGTGGAGATAAGAGCCCATCTGTCCTTCCTGTGTAGTGTTCACAATTCTGGGTCTGTGGCAGCAGGACGTTAACCTCTGTAATTTTCAGCACAATATTGCTGACATTATAAGACGATCACTGCATAATTATAAACAATGATTTCCCTTTTCTGTGTAATTAAATGCTTGTTATTGTGTTTCATCTGCAGATCATTTGCCCGTTTAGGTTTGAGATGACTGCAGAAGTTATCAGCCGCAGCTTCACATGGTCCTTCTGTCCACCGCTTACACGATGTTCTATATTTGTGTAATTATTTATCCAAAAAGCTTGCTCAGGGCTAATGTGTGCTCACAGAGGAACGTGGTTTAATTGGCCCCTCCCTCTTCGGCTGCCATGATTCCAACCCTGCGTGCATCAGGAAGCCACAATGCACAGCCTCCTCCGCCTCCCCCTCCTCCTCTCCGTGCCCCTTAATTACAATGGCTTGTTTGATGGGTTAAGTTGACACTATGCAAGACAAGGAAATCGCTGCTTCACGCGCCGAACCCGCACCGTTTTCGTCATCTCTCTCGTAACAAATGCTGCTGTAAAATCAAATTGATTTGGGGGCTTCTTTGACTCGTTGCTCTGGACCGGGGCCAAGATGCAGGCTGTCGAGCACTAGGCACCACCCCCTTGCAAGTTTGAAATGTGAGCTGCCTGCATTTTTTCCTTTTCCCTCCTCCCTCCTTCCCTCCCTTCTGGCGAAGTGGCTGTGGCTGCTTCTGTGTGATGTGTGTATTGGGAGAGCAAGCAATGGATCACTAGACAGAAAAAGAAGATACATCAATAACAGCTGCATATATCTGAGGTGAGGAGATAAGCATTTGGTTCTCTCCCCCTCTCTCTCTCTGTCTGTCCTCCCCCCTCCCCTATACCCCCCCTCTCGCTCTCTCTCTCTCTCTCTCTCTCTCTCTCTCTCTCTTTTTAACCCTTTCCTTCTTCCAGAAGCCGGCTCCAAATTTCATTGAATAATTTCGGGCGATGCGCGCTTTTCTTCCCGGCCACAGACGTGTGTCCTCCTCCTGGCTGTTTCTTTTTTTTTTTTCCTTTTTTTTTTTTTTGCAGCTTATCCCTATTTTCCCTCTCATCGTCTCTGGGGTATTTGTTGCTTGAGTGCAAAGAAGCCGGTGGCAAGTACAGCAGGAGCCCATTAGCAATGACTCCATCTGTGATTGGTTTTGCCTGCAAAAACGGAGAGCGCAGCCATGAATAATTGATGCGTATTGTGCAGTCAGTCAGTGGACACACAGGGAGAGAGGAGAGGAAAACAGAGAGGAGCTGCTGCCCCGAGACACCCAGGGAAACCGGGGGGGGGGGGGGGGGTTAGAGAGAGGAGGGTGGGAGCGAGGGATAGAGATACAGACAGACAGAAGGAGAGAAAGCTTTAAAATAGCTGCTGGCTTCAGTCGTGCAGAGATTAAGTCTGCCCTGCATCGCCTTTTGTATTGCTGTTGCAGAAAACTGTTTGCAGACACAAGTCCCCCTCGTTTGCAGTGTGAGGAGTCAGAAAAAAGCAGGGACATGAGTCTGGTTGAAATGCGGGTGGCATTTTAGACGTGTGGAGGGGAGAGGGGGGCTGTGAGCTGTCAGAAGGAGGAGACGACAGTTGAAGATGTTTTTTTTTGTGCAGAGACTTTTATTTAGTAGAGGGGAGGAAGGTGGATCTGCTGGCACCGTCGCCGCCGCCACCGCCGCCACTGCTGCTCCTGAGAGGAACTTAATGCTATTTTACCCCCGGGGGTTGATTCCTGTGTTTTCAGCCCTATCGGTGGTAGGTGTAGGCTGGCAGGCGGGCGCCCCGCCACGTCTAAGACTAACGGAATGGGGTTTGACAGTATGACGAGTGCCTCGCAGCACTCCGCCTTGATCGAGCTGCAACAGCTGACTGCTGCATTTGACCCACTTACAGCTCACACAGAAGGGGTCAAATGGCCTTGATTATCTGCCGGAGTCGCGCTGACCTACTTGAGGCGGCGTTTTACACCAGACTCTCTGCAGTTTATCTCACCAGCTCCCATTGGTGTCATGCAGTGCGACTATTCAGCCTCACTTACAGAGTGAAGAAAAACAGTGTTTTGGTTATTTGTTGTGGATCAGTTGACATGTTCAGTTGGAAGGCAGTGTTTTTCAGTCACACTTCAGGTTCCTGTTGTCCAGTTGTTAGCGCTGTTGTAAAATGAGTAGGCTTCTATGATCATGTTTGCCTCTATGTAACTTTGTAGGATTTTTAACAGGATATCTTAACAAAGCTCACCGTGATTTTGTTCAAATTTTGCAGATGCATTAGTGCTATGGATGGGAAGAAGTGATTTAATTTGAGTGAGGATCAGTCAAACACCATGCTATTAGGCTGGAAAAAAGTTAATTTTATGGAAAATAGGTCAGATATTTTATTGTTGGTGAAGTTGACTGTTTAAAAGCCTGTTTTCTTTGATATGTGGTTGTGCTCTCTGAGCACCTTTGTTCTACAGCAGTTAGTTTATTTGCCTCTCAGTTCTTATGTCAGCAGTGCTACTTGACTGAGGGACATATTTAACTAGAAGAGCACTTCATGAAGAGCATACCTTCATTTTCATTTTTTATCTTATGGGGGATTGTCATGGGTTTGCAACCCACTGCCATACCAATTGCAATACCAAGGTACACAACTCATGTCAGGACCTGTCAAATGTATTTATTGCATCAAACACTACATATGTACAAGTAAAAAAAAAAAAATCTGTTTTCCGCTCATTTTGTCGACCCCTGTATTGCTGTGACACTGGTGACCTTGGTCTTCAAGGATCTGGCCGGAGGAATTCCGACTTGAATGGCTATTACACTTTTGTGTTGCAGTTGCCTTTAACGTAACCGTGATTCAAATGTATCACCTGTAACTCTAACATGTCAGATCAAAGATTATTCTGATAATAAAGCTTTACTGGACAAGACCTCACCTTGCTGCTCCACTGTTTCACCTCAGGGAGCTCTGGTGGCAGCTGTCCACTTTGTGCTCTAACAGGTTGGCGTTAATCCATTAACTCACAGAAATATGTTCAGTTGCTGTGTGTGTGGTGCAGTCTAGTTTAAAGGGAAGAACAGGTCCCACTCTGATGTTCGGAGTACAACGTGCCCATGGTTAATGAAGGCGGGAAATGTAACCCCTTTGCACCAGTATTTCCCACCGCTGAAATAGTATTGTGCACTTGGAACTGCCTGAAATGGACTTGCACCCTTTGTGCAACTTGGTTTTGCATCTGGCATCAGGATAAAGCCCCGAGACTTACAATCATTCAGTAAGACTGGAAGCACCAGGGCCTTGACCACTTGGAGCTTTGTGCATCTGTAAAGATGTCAGCATCTTAAAGCACCTCTACCTAGCGCCCTAATGACTTTGCAAGTTCTTCCAACACGTCTGCAACCTCATAGACTGGGCTCCCCGAAGTGTCACTGCCAATGAATGCACAAGTCCAACACTTTAACCACATACACATTAACCACATTCAGATATTTGAGTGAAGGAAGTCATTGAAGGCTTGATCTTACCCTTGATCCAGCCCAATCAGAAGTCTAGGCACTGACGCCTCACTGTTGCATTTATTGCATCCATCCATTCATTACAGCATTGTCCATAATGTGAACATCGGTGAACATTTCCCCCCAATAAAGGCACTCAAGTTGCTGGACTCAACAATTTTAACCAACACTCCGGCCATTCCAGCACTGAACATAGATGGATGAGGTGGAGATGTGGTCAATAGGGGACTTATTGGGCATTAAACCAGATCACTGAGCAGCAAGCAGCTGGCACTGAATTCTGTTAAGAATGATTCTTGCAAGTACCTTTCCCAGGAGCAGAGAGCACTGTAAGACCTCTGTAGTTATTGTAATCGATATTATCACCTGTTCCTTTCTAGAGAGGTACAAGTCCTTTAGTCCAATTTTTGGGATGATACCTGTTTCCAAAATGGAAGCCAAAATTCTTGCAATGCCAGAAGGCCAGTATCACCTCGGGCCTGAAAACGCTCAGCAAAGATCCCACAGATCTCTGCAGTCCCCCACCCCCCAAGATGTTCATATCTTAATACCTCATGTGTTATTATATGTTAACATCTCAAGTGATTATGAATTGCACAACTTTCCCAGACTCCAAGATGACACATTGCATCAGTTTGTTTCAGCTGAACAATTCTCCCGACCTAAAAAAAAAGTTGTAATTTCAGAGAAAAGTAGCAAATCCTCAAATTTGAGAATCTGGAATCAGGAATTGTTTGTTTCAAAAATTGCTTTGAACATAAGATTGTTTTAAATAATATTGTATTATTTTATATTGGACTGTTGCTTAATTGAATCATCATTTCAGATAGGCTGTTACACCAACACGCCTCTCTTGTTGGCTTGGGAAATGCTTGGAAATTTATTCCAGCTTTCAGTCAACATGCAGATTAATTAAGACTCAGAGTTAAGCTTGACATTCTTTCTGCAAATAAAGGCTGTGTGTCCTGTTTTGTAACCTATTGTAACTTTTATTTGATTGTGAGTCACTCTATTCTTTTGTATAACAGCACCGCTGAAGCCGTTATACCCAGTCAGTGCGTAAAGCGCGGTACATTTGACCACAAACCACAAATTTCATTCCCCATCATCACAAATTCATCACTAAGAGCTTCCAAGTATTCAGCTTCCCTTTGATCACTTAAATCTTGTAGCAGCATCACATAATCCAGTAATTACTCATTGGAAGAGTACCTCACATGTTCACACTGATCTTGGTGGGACTTGTTTCAGGCACTTCATTAAAGAAATTCATGAATACTGCTCTCGGAATACATTCATTGATGTTTTTTATGCTTTCTTGGTTTTATGACACATGTATTTGTTTTTTTTTTCTTTCATTCTTAATGTTGCTAGTTAAATCCAGATTAGAGTATATTACAGCTGCCTTGAATTGGGTCTGGAAAAGAAACCATTATGTTCGGAGAGGTACCAAAAAAGAGGCGGAGCAAGTAGATAATACCGACTACCAGAGCAAGAATTTTAGCTGAGGAAGCTTCTGCGGTTTGAAGCGAAACGTCCTCGCGTCAAGCAACCCAGTCCAGTCGAAGATTCAAGCTTCTCTACTATGGAACCCACCTGGACAACTGAGAGCCTACACAGAAATAGTGATAAATAGGATTAAAAAAAAAACTATTGATAACTGTCTCTGTAACTGTGTATACACAACATAGAATACATAAATAAAGGGCACGGGATATTGCACATATGAAGATGCTACAAGGATAAAGTTGCTACCAGATGCTATAGTGTATTCATATCCTACATTCTATATTTCACAGTTGTTTCTTTCAATTTGTATTTAACTTGTCTTATGGTGGTTGGATAAAAACTGTCCCTGAATGTCTGAGTGTTTTGCACCTCAGGCTACGGTACCGTCTACCTGATGGCAGGAGGGAAAACACTTTGCTAAAGGGATGTGAAGTGTCCCTGATTATCCTTCTTGCCCTGGACAAGCAGTGCTGTTCTGCCAGTTCACCAGTGGTTAGCAGCCTTGCACTAATATTCCTCTGTGTAGGACTAAAAAAAAAAAAAAAAAAAAAAAAAGCCCTAAAATGCCCACGTGCATTTTAGAGTCAATCATCCTGCACTACAAGGTAGTAAAAGGTACCCTTCTGCTGTTGTTTCTGGTTTCCTCTTTAATTTCAAAGTACTTGGTTGTACATTTTCAAACATTCTATCTTGTTTTATATTTTCCAAGTCATGAATACATTAGTTTGTTGCATTTTTACCATCCACATCATTCTTTATACAAAGTAACAAAGCACAAATCAGTTGTGGGTTCAGTCACTGAACCTTCAGTGTTTTTGCTTGCAGATCGCAGAAAAATGCTAGTAAAAGGAAGCGCCTTTGGCGCCTCGCTTGTTTTTTCTTGAATCGCCATAGCATCTCCAAGATCCAAGCTGAAAGTGCTTGTTGATTTGGCACACGTTTTACACCACACTCTGTTCCTGACACATTACACATTACATGGAGAAACGGGCAGGGTTTGAACCAGGAGCCTTCCGCATTGAAACCGATTGCACTGACCACTTGGCCACACCCCTTAAACTCCAGCAGCTACAGGTTGTGGCTTTGTTGATGCTGTACAGAACAGACAGTGGCTGCAGCCAACTTAATCCGTGTTCATCATAGTCCTGAGTGGGCACACAGTACAATCTGTAGACATACTGTAATATGCATTATTGAATATTAGATATCCATGTTACATTGTGGCTAATTTTGAAGGCTTGTGTGGTTGCCGCAAAAGTCTGGACTAAAATCTGGTTCTGCCCAAATCCCACCCAAGAGATTTGGGTCTTGGATGTTGCCATGGATGTCTTACATGTCAATCACCTGAGTGGAAACATCAGACGTGCTGCCAAATGCTGGTCTATTGAGGCAAGATGGGGATGGAGAAACTGTTTATCGTTTAGGTGGTAGTGTTGGTACTTAGGTCGGTTTAGGTTGAGCACATTTGAAGTCACGTCTAATTGTTCATGGGTGGATTTTGAGTCAGGTTGTTTATAGCATTATATTTATAAATCTAAACACATTGCGTTTCAGTAGCCTTTTCATTTGACACATACGTTTTGGATAGGTTCCAAAACGTTAGCTGTCAGATAAACCTCAGGATGGTGGTGACCAGGAGGTTACAGTGGTGAGACCTTGACCACAGGATCTTTATTTCAGTTCTCCTTCAAACAGGAGGACCTTGCTCAAGAACAGCAAGGTCCTTAATCCCCAAGTTGCTCCCATTGTGCAGTTGAACAACTTGCATGGCAGAACACTGACATTGGCATGCGTGTGTGTGTGTGCGTGTGAACAGTATTTGAATGTGAGGCATACAGGATCTAAACTGAGGCCATTAACCTTCATCAGAACACATTGTGAAACTTACTTACCAGTTTCCTAATATACACTCAACAAAAATATAAACGCAACACTTTTGGTTTTGCTCCCATTTTGTATGAGATGAACTCAAAGATCTAAACCTTTTTCCACATACACAATATCACCATTTCCCTCAAATATTGTTCACAAACCAGTCTAAATCTGTGATAGTGAGCACTTCTCCTTTGCTGAGATAATCCATCCCACCTCACAGGTGTGCCATATCAAGATGCTGATTAGACACCATGATTAGTGCACAGGTGTGCCTTAGACTGCCCACAATAAAAGGCCACTCTGAAAGGTGCAGTTTTATCACACAGCACAATGCCACAGATGTTGCAAGATTTGAGGGAGCGTGGCAGTTGGCATGCTGACAGCAGGAATGTCAACCAGAGCTGTTGCTCGTGTATTGAATGTTCATTTCTCTGCCATAAGCCGTCTCCAAGGTGTTTCAGAGAATTTGGCAGTACATCCAACCAGCCTCACAATCGCAGACCACGTGTAACCACACCAGCCCAGGACCTCCACATCCAGCATGTTCACCTCCAAGATCGTCTGAGACCAGCCACTCGGACAGCTGCTGAAACAATCGGTTTGCATAACCAAAGAATTTCTGCACAAACTGTCAGAAACCATCCCAGGGAAGCTCATCTGCATGCTCGTCGTCCTCATCGGGGTCTTGACCTGACTCCAGTTCGTCGTCGTAACCGACTTGAGTGGGCAAATGCTCACATTCGCTGACGTTTGGCACGTTGGAGAGGTGTTCTCTTCACGGATGAATCCCGGTTCACACTGTTCAGGGCAGATGGCAGACAGCGTGTGTGGCGTCGTGTGGGTGAGTGGTTTTCTGATGTCAATGTTGTGGATCGAGTGGCCCATGGTGGCGGTGGATGGATGAAGAACACAGGTGCATTTTATTGATGGCATTTTGAATTCAAAATGCACGGCCCCATGTTGCAAGGATCTGTACACAATTCTTGGAAGCTGAAAATGTCCCAGTTCTTGCATGGCCGGCATACTCACCGGACATGTCACCCATTGAGCATGTTTGGGATGCTCTGGACCGGCGTATACGACAGCGTGTACCAGTTCCTGCCAATATCCAGCAACTTCGCACAGCCATTGAAGAGGAGTGGACCAACATTCCACAGGCCACAATTGACAACCTGATCAACTCTATGCGAAGGAGATGTGTTGCACTGCATGAGGCAAATGGTGGTCACACCAGATACTGACTGGTATCCCCCCCCCCAATAAAACAAAACTGCACCTTTCAGAGTGGCCTTTTATTGTGGGCAGTCTAAGGCACACCTGTGCACTAATCATGGTGTCACTATCACAGATTTAGACTGGTTTGTGAACAATATTTGAGGGAAATGGTGATATTGTGTATGTGGAAAAAGTTTTAGATCTTTGAGTTCATCTCATACAAAATGGGAGCAAAACCAAAAGTGTTGCGTTTATATTTTTGTTGAGTGTAACTAGATAAGGTCACTTTGCAACTATTTCGAAGGGAAAAAGTCTATTGAGTATTTGGTGAATAAACAACATGTCACCTTGAGAAAGCATTAATTTTTTTATCTTTTACAAACACAATTGTTCAGTAAATAATTCAGTACCTACCACTGCTCACTGCAGTTGCTCTGATGTAAACGTCCTGAATGAAAATGGCTCAGACAGACCAGTAGCTATGAAAATTTGACACAGAGCTCAGAATTTTGCAGTCGAGTTCAACCAAGTACCATTATCAAACTGGGGTCCAAACGGACCCCAAAAGAAAACGTATTATGGCGCCCAGTATTTAATCGAAATTGAAGACAAGTGTATAGGTGACAATTACATAAAATTCCAGCTGAATAAATGTATTGGTACAGAATATATATATATATATATATATATATATATATACATGTGTGTATGTATGTATACGAGGTCTGTTAGAAAAGTATCCTATCTTTTTATTTTTTCAAAAACCTGATAGATTTGAATCACGTGTGCTTTCATGAGCCAACCTTGAACCTTCGTGCGCATGCGTGATTTTTTTCACGCCTGTCGGTTGCGTCATTTGCTTGTAAGCAGCCTTTGTGTGAGGACATGTGCAGTGCGCTCGGCAGATTTTCATTTCAAGGAAAATGGCGGAACGGCTGGAGCAACACGACTGCATCAAATTTTGCCACAAACTGGGCAATAGCCAGGTGGAAACCATTCGGATTATTCAGACGGCTTTCGGTGACGATCCTATGGGCATCACACAGATTAAGGAGCGATACAACCGGTTTAAAGACGGCCGCACAACGGTGGAGGGCGTGCCGCGCTCTGATCAGCATCAACACGCTGAAATGACCGGATCATTTCCAAAGTGAACGCTGTGGTGATGTGGGACCGTCGTGTGATTATCTGAGAAATTGCAGAAGAGGTGGACATCAGCACTTTTTCGGCACATTCCACTGTGAAAGAAGATTTTGCCATGAAAAGAGTGGCGGTGAAATTCTTCGGCACGAAGATGATGGCGCAGAAACAGCGCCTCCGTGTTGAAGTCTCACAGGACATGTTGTGACATGCCCAGCTCATTTAACCATTCGGAAGATTCAGACGGCTTTCGTGGCTTTTCAGTCATGTGACTATCCGAGAAATTGTGGACAAGCTGGACATGTCACAGCACATGCCACTGAAAGCCGGCTGAATCTTCCGAATGGTTGACGAGGTGGGCATGTCACAACATGTCCTGTCAGGCTTCATCACGGAGGCGCTGTTGCTGTGCCATCAGCTTCGCCGCCACTCTTTTCATGGCAAAATCTTCTTTCACAGTGGAATGTGCCGAAAAAGTGCTGATGTCCACCTCTTCCGCAGTTTCTCGGATAATCACACGACGGTCCCACATCACCACAGCGTTCATTTTGGAAATGATCCAGTCGTTTCAGCATGTTGATGCTGATCGGAGCGCGGCGCGCCCTCCACCGTTGTGCGGACGTCTTTAAACCGGTTGTACCGTTCCTTAATCTGTGTGATGCCCTTAGGATCGTCACCGAAAGCCGTCTGAATAATCAGAATGGTTTCCACCTGGCTGTCGCCCAGTTTGTGGCAAAATTTGATGCAGTCGCGCTGCTCCAGTTGTTCTGCCATTTCCTTGCAAAGAAAAAATGAAGAGAGACTCCACCCATCCTCACACAAAGGCTGCTTACAAGCAAATGACGCAACTGACAGGCGTGAAAAAAAATCACGCATGCGCACGAAGGTTCAAGGTTGGCTCATGCAAGCACACGTGATTCAAATCCATCAGATTTTTGAAAAAAATAAAAAGGTTGGATAGTTTACTAACAGACCTTGTGTATCTATCAAAAAATACATGCCTGGGGTCCGTCGTTCCGCGCGACCGCCTACCCAGGCCAGTGGGTGCCCTTGTGACCACATGTTGGCATGTGCATGCAGGGGTAACCACTCATCACACAGTTAAAATTTTAAACAAATCACACAATGCATCAAGGAGTTATGACATGTTGATTGTTCATCCACTAGGGGGCGCTCAGTGTACGAACAGAGGGGCTGGGTGTGTTCAGGGGCCAACCGTCATCATACATGTGAAGTTTCAAGTCAGTCAGGCAAAGCATGAAGGAGTTATCATGACTTGATGTTCTATGGCAAAGGGTCAAAATGGCGGCACCATAGCGGCCACACCCTTCAACATAGAGAAAAGCTTTAGATAACTTTTGTTCAGTATCATCTTTGGATGCTGTCAAAGAAATTTGAAGTGCATTGGACAAAATCCCTGGGAGGAGTTCGTTCAAATACAACATGTGGAAATCACGCCAAAATGAGAAGAAAATTCAAAATGGCTGACTTCCTGTTTGGAGTAGACTCATGGTGCAAGAGACTTTTTTGTACGTCTATGAAAGTCACACGTGTACCAATTTTCATCTCCCTACTCCAAAAAAAAAACCCTATGTGGAGGGGTTTTTGAAAGTTTCAAGGGGGCGCTATTGAGGCATTTTGCCCCGCCCATGGGCGACGCCCTATGAATTGTAAGAGGTTGTCATGCTCGACCTGTGTATCAATTTTCATGATGATGTGACAAAATTAAAGCCGTCAAAATGAAGAACGTAATTTCATGGCGAATGGGCAGTATTGGGCACGCCGCCACACGGACGCCGTTACTCGTAACTTCACGGTGTTCATCGCCTATGTTCACCAATTTGTTCTGCATGTTTTAGAAGTGGAATGAAGTTGATTGGGTTAAGTATGTGACATCAGGACCTCTTAAAGTAAAAATAGGACATTTCCCACCACCACCGGGGGGCGCTATGGCGCAGGTGGGAACTTAAGATATGTAGACGTTCAGGGCGGAGCCCTCATCATGTCCAGCAAGTTTGAAGGATGTACGATGATGTATGTGGGCGTGACAGCCGTTCAAAGTGAAATGGCGTGCTCCGAAAAGCTTGCCAAAGTTTGACAACCCCTAGCAGCCACGCCTTTTGACTTAATTAGAATCTTTTGATAAGTTTTGATCACCATTGTGTTGTGATGATTTTGACCAAATTTGAAGACGATCGGATAAAATCCCTAGGACGAGTTCGTTCAAATGTAAGTAGTGGAAATGGCCAAAAATGGCAAAAATTTGCTCAAAATCGAAACTTAAAATCAAAATGGCCGACTTCCTGTCGATATTTCACCATGACAGTAAGAGACTTTTTCGTGCGTCCTGGCATGGTAAATATGTGTACCGAATTTCGTGAGGCTACGACGAAAAAAGCCCAATCTGGAGGGGTTTTTGTAAATTTCTAGGGGGCGCTATTTCGCAATTTTTCTGCGACTATGTGCGACGCCCCCAAAATATCGAATTTCGGATCCGGCCGGAAGACTTTGGAAAGTTTGGTGAGTTTTTGAGCATGGGAAGAGGCCGAAATTTCGATTTCAAGAGTGAGAATAATAATAATAATAATAAATAATAATAATAATAATAATAATAATAAACAGCGCAATTACAATAGGGTCCTCGTAGGACGTTGCCTACTCGGGCCCTAATAATAAACAGCGCAATTACAATAGGGTCCTCGTAGCACGTTGCCTACTCGGGCCCTAATAATAGGCCATATACCCCCCCCCCAACCCCCCCAAAAAAGAGAAACAAGGATGGAGTGCATATAATTTGGATTCATAGTCAATATACCAATAAAAATTTTTTATATAATTACATTATATAAATTAGAAATCAAAGGAAATTCGTATTCCAGGATGTAGCAGAAATAAATACACAAATATAATGAATCTACACATCAAATATGTATTACTTGTACTTTAAGCCTGCCTAAGGTCAAATATAACTCAGAATTCTCAGGAATAAAGTATTTGTTTTAAAGCGTGAAGGTTTCAGTTTCATTGTTTTGAGTGGATCTGCTGAAGATGGTTGCTATTCAAATCCCAGGAAGCTTCCACATATGGATATCTCTAATGAGCCTAGAGGGGTGCCAAGATCCGACCAGAGCTCCTCCAGTGTGTGTTTTCATCGCACCTTTAAAAGAGAGGCTTTGACCCCCGGCCCACTGTGAAAAGGTCACAGGTGACTCAACCACCAGAGCATGCCACTGTGACACTACCGGCTCTGGCCTGCACCCTGAGGTGGGCACTAGTCCGGGCACATCTGCTCTCTGCCTAATTAGTATCATTGCCGACAAGGGCTTAAGTCTGGGACTTCGTTAATAGCAACCTGTTGCTCTGGGAAACAGTCTGGCCCCTGTAAGCTGCTTCTTTGATGCCCTGCCCATCTGATAATACAGAAGCTCATTGTTAAAAACACCTCATCAAGCAGTTTGCAGACTTTGAGGAACCTCAGGTGAAGCAGGTATAAGCCAGCCAGTCTGAATGTCGCCGTTTTTATTTTTTTATTTGTGTTGATCTGCCTCGTCCAACCTATATGTCAGTGTTGCCTTCCTTGTCTTGTAAAACTCAGTGAAGATGTTTGTGTGTGTGAGATGCAGGACCGTACCATGTCTTCTGAAGTTTTACTGCTGGTTAAGGCATCCAGTGGCTTCCATTGGTCTTAGTGTGGTTAAAAATCAATAAGCAAACTTTTAGTACTTCTGCGAGTTGTATAATCCATCATCATAGAGAGCATGTAGACTCGATCTGTGTTTGCCAGAACTCCTTAATCACTGTGGAGTAACGCAGGGGACACTTTATAAATAAATCTGAACTTAAACCACATTAACATAGAACAATAATGTAACCTTAATAACAATTCATGCAGACTTAATGTTCATCATGATGGATTACACAACTCGGAAACAGTTTCAAGAGTCTCCTTATTGATTTTCACACCCAACAGAAATGATGGAAACAATATTTTAGATAAAAAGCAAACAGTGATGTGGGATTTGTAGTAAATGAGCCAAAGTGAGGAAGCTCTGAACGGTGACCTCAGACACTCGGACAAGCTTTTGCCAGATTGCATATCCGGAATTAAGACGTAAAGTTGTAAGTTTGGAAGGAGTTTTGCTGCCAATCAGCTTATTGTAGCAGAGAGAGGAACAGATTGAATCGTGATTTGGGGGAGATGTTTAGTTTTAATGCACAAGGAATTAATTCTCAGCAGGGCGGCAGAACGCTATAGATTTACACCTTTGTGCTTTAGAGGGACACAGAAAAGCATGGCCTGTTTTAATGAAGAGATTTTCTCCATGTGCTAAGGGGATTATATTTTAAAACACTACCCTGTATAAGCAAAGGTTGTTTGTTGTGTAGCCGTGACCAAAAATAAGAGCCTCAGTGATGCGATCTGCATAAATCATCTTGAGATTGTGGCACACAATGTGTCATCTTTCAGTTAGCATTCAGTCAGTGCCAACCAGATTGTTTTGAAGCCACACTGTTTCATCTTTATCTGAAATCGTGGAACACTTCTTTTTTTTTGTTGTGAAGATAAATGTCTTATCTAGGACATTATTGATTCTGGAATCCTGCTTTTGCATGAACATGAATCGAAATTTGCATCACAAACTCGCGGTTATGGGGAAAAATAACATTAAAATTAAGGCTGAACTCATTTGAGCTCTTACCGTCTAATTGTTTGCAGTTCCAGAGTTGGGAAGATAAGTGATATAAGAGACAGGCGTTGGAAAGATGTCTCAATGGTATTTGATGTTACAACAAAGAGGATGTCAAAACAGCAACCTAGATACACTAAATCCACTTGGTTTTCTTTTCTCTGTGTGCTGTTTGCCTCCACGTGATCACATATGCCTCTGGTCTCAGTAAAACCTTTTTGGTCGGAGTCCAAGCATCACCCCCCACCACTCACTGCCCCCGTGCTGGATGAACATGGCACGACACTGTGGCCGTGTAGCCAGCAGGAGACTGTTTTTAAGCCGGGGCAGCTCTGAAATTGGCCATAAAACCAAGCTAGCAAGTCTGGCTTCCCTTCAGGCAACGGGCATAAGTACTCATTGACAAGTCTCCAACATCACTGACTTCCCAGAGAGAACAGCGGAGGGAATAATGCAAGAAAAGAAGTAGCAGACAAGACTTGTCTGGCCTAGATAGACTGTGTTAGAGCTGTTGATGCTTCAGCAACACCACACAGCTAGTACTTTCCCACCGGGGCTTCTCCTGCTAAAATACATTTCATTGTCCTTTTATTGTTTCTGTTTCGCTAGAGGTCGGTAACTAGGAGTTTGTACAAGCACCATCTGTCAGGAGGAATAGGTCACATTTTGACCCCATATGACAGCCAGGATATTCACATTTTCACTTCACTTGTCTTGCTTGTTTTTTCAGGTCAGGTCAGGTCTCAGAGCAAGCTCAGGTGTTTCAAGTTTCTACATGCACCACTTCACAGAACAGTCCTGGGGTCCGATCTGCAGCCACCCATTCTTATCTCCTGAAAGTAGCCATTTATCTGTGACAGCCAAGTAATACTTGAATGGCACCCTTGGCCTCATCCAGTTGCTGGGGCCTTCAGCACTAAGGCACCTTTAACTGTGGTATCACACTCAGTGAACAAAAAAAATTATGTAAAGTATTTCCACCCAAGTACAATGCATTAACCTATCCAGAAACAATTTTGCTGAGTGACCTAAGTGTAAATTTGTTGGGTCAACATGATGAATTTGCATTACTGTTACCTATTACGATGGTTCCGGCCAACTCAACTTGAAAAAGTAAATGTAGACCTAAATGTAAATTTGTTGGGTCAACATGATGAATTTGCATTACTGTTACGCAGTTAACATGGTTTAGGCCAATAAGATTTGTAAGGGTAAATGTAACAAAAGTAAAAAGTAAGTCCCTTCAGCTTTTCCCTTATTTGCGCTCGGGGTCGCCACTGCAAATCTGAGGTGCATCTGCATGTTGAATTGGTACAGGATGCCCTTCCTGACGCAACTCCTCATTACATGGAGAAATGTGGCAGGGGTGGGGTTTGAACCGGGAACCTTTTGTACTGAAACCAAGGGCACTAACTACTTGTCCACCACCCCTGCCCTGTAAGTAGTTACAGCTACTTTTAAAATAGTACAGTTACATATCAGCTTAACTTTACTGTGTTGGATCAGCACAATTTATGCAGATCCACCTTGGATTTGCTGTGGTGACCCTGAGTGCAAACAAGGGAGCAGCCTAAGGGACATACTGTTTTTTTTTGTTGTTACATATACTCTTACAAATGTAGTTAGCCTGACCCATGGTAAATAAGTAACAGTAACGTAAATTCATCATGATGGCCCAACAAATTTACATTTATGTCACTCAGCAAAATTGTTTCTGGCTACGTTAACACATTTTACTTGGGTGGAAATACTTTCCCTATTTTTATTTTGTTCACTGAACAAGTTAAATTTGAAGTTGTTGCATGTTATGTTAAAACTACATGATTTGAATGTGTTCACTCATAAAACTTGATTTCATAACATAGAAGCTACATGTTAGACTTACATTCATGTTACATAAAAACCACCAACACCCATGTTGTTTTTCTGGAGTGCAGTGTTTACTTAAAGTATTAGTAGTATTCCTCATTTTGGGGCTCCTTAAATAATCACTTATTTGACAAATGATTGTTATTTCAGTGGTACCCAAGTACTCTCTGGAGAGACCTACGACCAAAAACGTCTAGTCTTCCTCTTAGGTCACTCTGATTAACATCCACATCTCACAATGTTGTGTGTAAAACCAGAAGCATCAGGAATGTGAAAACCTGAACCTGTTGTCCTGCTGCAAAGGTCCACCTCTGCGAGCTCATGACTACAAACTCTTGTCAAATGTTTTTCGTCCTCATAGACATGAATTCCACTGCTGTGGTGTGATGGTGCACCCATTTACAGGGTCAGTTTTAGTTTGCACTTGCTTCTGTTTTGAAAGGGGTAACAATGTTCAAGGCAATTCAAGTCTGAGAGCATGTGACAGGGCTGTGCAGTGTCACATCCATCACACCGTCCTGTGTCTCGCATGGCAACCACCCAGACAGACAACCGGTCCATCCCCACCTCTTAAAAATTAACCATCCATCTGCCACACCCAGGTGAAACGTGGGCACCCCCTTGGTATGCTCCAGTTGCTGTGTTCAACTGTGCAGGATCATGGCCAGAGAAAAGGCCAACATGGCCAAAATGTTGTAGCTGACACTCCTTTACAATGCAAGTGATATTCCTCATCTGAGTCTTAGTAAGCTCTTGTTTGACACAGTCATTCTAGTGGTACCCAAGAATCCTCTGAAGAGACCTGGCACCACAGACTTACAGTCATCACCTTAAGTCACCGATTTGCATCCAAGTCCTGTCTTCATATATGGTTGTGTTTAAAGTGATACACATAGGTTTAGATTACCCCACCGCACCTTGGCTTTGACCCAGCTGCCCCCCACGTTAGCGCCACTTTACATTCTTTGCTTTCATGGTGTTGACAGGTCTGTAACCTTTTACACCTACTTACCAATGAAAACAAGTACGAGGGATGCACATAACCAAGGCTGACACCTGAAGAGTTAGTTCCATTTCATGTTTAAAGAGTCACTGATGAATAATGTATGGCATCTGTGTCAAACAAAAAAAAAGTTTAATGACTGCCAGGTGGGCATGACTCCAAGGCTTCTTGATGACTGGGTTGGAGAGCCGAGAGGCAGAATGAGAGAGAGGATTTATGATTCTGGATGTGCCTCATGCCAGTAGCACATACACTAGATAGTTTGGCAGTGAGTGGATCTACGGACACCATCAGTTAGTCACATTGATTTCCTTATGCAACAAGGTGAAACACTGAAATTTTTGAATTTGGAAATGCCTTACTTAAAGCACATAAGTGATCAATTCTTTGGTTAAAGCAGACATGGTTGTTTTCACATGGCCTCTTCAGTGCATTCAGTAACCAGGGACACAGGGGCTCCCTAGCTGCTCTCTTATTTTAATTGAATGTGGCCTGCAGGAGGCTTGTGTCCATTCAGGGCTTTCTGGCCAGAGTGGGGGGAGGAGAGCCTCAACCCGAGACAGAATGTGAATAGCTCTCGCTCAAAAAACTAAAGAGTCCAGCCCACTAGAGCTGGTCTTGTTAGTTTGCTCATGGTCTTTGTTCTCCTTCCAGCCTTTCTGGCTGCATGTCTTCAAACAACCCATTTGGGGGTCGTGATTCTTTCTGTCAGGTTTATAGCAAAAATTGCATTTTATTGTTGGCTTTGTTATGGGAATAAGCGATGAAATAGTGGAGATTTATGAGAGTACAGGATGTGACTGTGAAGTGATGATTGGGTAAGTACTGTAGATGTGGATGGAGAGTTTTTGTGATCAAGCAGTGCGAGACGATGCCAGGTGGAAGTCCGGGTTCGACAAGGGAGCAGGTGTCTATTTGATAGAGAACAGAGAGGAGAAGGGGGAAGAAAGGAGGGAGGGAGGAATGACAGCCATAAGAGCTCTTGGCATCTGTGTTACTTGCTGCTTCCTCAGTAGTCTCCCTTCAGCACATGGAGGGCAGGACGAAGGGAAGGAAAACACAAAGAGAACAGGAAATGTGTGTTTCATAGGACAGTAGGGTCCGATGAGGTCTACTTAATTGGCACATCACAATGTCTACAGTAAAACATGATGATAGGCAACGAAATTGGGGGTGTGGTTTTACTTTGTATATATTTTATTTGAGCCTTGTTGCACATGGACCAGCCCGGACACATCTCCACATCCAGACTCCAGGCAGGTGAACTCTTCTTGATAGCTCAGATTACCTTTTTCTGAGTCGATTGGTAAAGTACCTCCTTCAGGTACACTCTCTCGGAGCTTGCACGGACTTAGTGTCTGTGTGGCAGGGTCAGGGGCAAGGCACCACAATCGTGGCTCCTCATCATGATGCCAGTGAACCATCAACAATCCCAGAGGAACAGTACAGATCAGGTGACGTATTTGACATACCTGCGTACCTCAGACTGAACAACAAACATAAGAAGACAATTTTTAATTTTTGTCAGGTAACAAATAACCGCTTCCTTTTTGATGCTTTTAAAAAAGCTGGAGTTCTGTTGCACTGAGAGGTTGCAGTTGCAGAAAGGTTTTGCAAAGCCTGGTTAACTGTCTCCAGTGCAGGCTGTCCTGCAGTTGGTCACTGATTTATACATTGTAAAATCATACTTTCTTTCCCTTGTTTTGGTTTAGTTGGATGAGCATACCATCTTGTCCATCTAGTGTTTTGTCCATTTATTGTATAAAATGCCAAAAACATTTGCAGTGTCCTTCCATTTATTATTGTGGCTCATCTTTTTGGACTATATCCTTGACAGGTTACCAGTCCATCACAGGGCTAACAGATACTGCAGGAAGAAGTCACAAATTTTGGAGGGGCATGATGACTGCATGAAAACATGTTTCTCCACTTTTTTGTGTGGGAGGAAAGCAGCAGAATGTTTTTCAAAACTCCACTGCTGTACAGTGACGATCACCTATATCCTCTCCAACAGTTTTGTTTTTGAAGCTTTGATAAGCTTTTTTGATAAGCTGATGAATGTCAGCTGGAGTTGACAGCAGTTACAATACTCTTCTAAAGAGTCACAACAACAATGCATCAAATTGCCTGTCAAACTTCTGAAAATGGTCAACCCGCATATTCTTGAATACACCTTGCAATACTGAGAAAAACTGAGCAAACAGCACTTTGGACATGACATTATCTATTTATCAGGGTGGTGCGAGTTACTGCAAATGCAAATTTTCATCAAAGAATCATTGTTGCAGTGTCACGTTTGGTGTGCACAAACTTGAAGTGTTCTGGAATAACAGAATCATGCCTTGTAGTTGCCATGCAGGACCCAAGACTGTACCATAGTGTGGTGGACAAGACAACATGAGGGGCATTGTAACATAATTCATTAATTCATTTTCCAACCATTACTCCAGTCAAAGGTCACAGCGGGGTGGAGCCTATCCCAGCATTCACAGGGTATGAGGCAGGGTACAAACACCCTGGACAGGACGCCAGTCTGTCTCAGAGCCACATACAGTGCGTATTCACAGCACTTCACTTTGTCCACATTTTGTTATGTTACAGCCTTGCACTCAAAACACCCCATAATGACATGATTTTTTTTTTCGCAATTTTTTTTAATAAAATGCTGTTGTGTGGGCCGCTGAAGAGGAGGTACTGCTGGCCCACCACCACCAGAGGGCGCCCTGCTTGGAGTGCGGGCTCCAAGCACGAGAGGGCGCCAGACCCAGAGGAAGTGACAGCTGTCACTCATCACACCAGCTGTCACTCATCTACACCAGTACTTAAGCCGGACTGCAACTCCACCTCCCCGCCGAGAAATCGACTACCGAGAGGTAACTTCTCTGCTGACTCATATTGTTGAGTGAATTCTGAACTTCTGTTGCAGCCGGTATCCTGTGGTGTTCGCCCTTATCTGGGGAATTGGCGTGTGACGACGACGACTGCGCTACAGATAAGTGGTTACACAAGGAGCTGCACGAGTGTGTGATTCGGAGGTGGAGGTCCTCCTCCTGACTGTGTACAGACTGTAGACCACTGAGTGTAAGGACTTACACTCATTCATCTTGTCTCTGCTTTTTGCCAGCAGTACCAGGTTCGACAGCCGAAGACAGAGGTCACCTGGGGACTCGGGACTTGGCGGCTCCGGTGTTCTTCAGACCGTTGGTGGTGGAGGCCGTGTGGGACGCGGCCTCTCTCTCGTCGGGGTCTTCTATCTTCGAGCCTGCCCACACGTCACCTGGTGTTAATTGACTTTGCAATTTCTGTATATTTAGTTGTGTATTGTCACAACATTAAATTGTTACCTTTTGGCTTACTCATTGTCCGTTCATTTGCGCCCCCTGTTGTGGGTCCGTGCTACGACACCTTCCCAACAAAATGCAAAGAAATCACATGTACGTTGTACATAACTATTCACAACCTTTGCTCAATACTTTGTTGATGCACCTTTGGCAGTAATTACAGCGTCAAGTCTTCTTGAATATGATGCCACAAGCTTGGTACACCTATCTTTGGGCAGTTTGGCCATTCCTCTTTGCTGCACCTCTCAAGCCCCATCAGGTTGGATAGAGAGCATCGGTACACAGACATTTTCAGATCTCTCCAGAGATGTTCAATCAGATTCAGGTCTGGGCTCTGGCTGGGCCACTCAAGAACATTCACAGAGTTGTCCTGAAGCCACTCCTTTGATATCTTGGCTATGTCCTTAGGATCATTGTCCTACTGAAAGATGAACTATCGGCCCAGTCAAGAGCGCTCTGGAGTAGGTTTTCATCCAGGATGTCTCTGTACATTGTTGCATTCATCTTTTCCTCAATCCTGACTAGTCTTCCAGTTCCTGCTGCAGAAAAACATCCCCACATCATGATGCTGCCACCACCATACTTCACTGTAGGGATGGTGCCTGGTTTCCTCCAAACATGATGCCTGGCATTCACGCCAAAGAGTTCAATCTTTGTCTCATCACACCAGAGAATTTTGTCCGATACTCCTTCAGGTGCCTTTTGGCAAACTCCAGGTGGGCTGGCATGTGCCTTCTACTAAGGAGTGGCTTCCGTCTGGCCACTCTACCGCACAGGCCTGATTGGTCGATTGCTGCAGAGATGATTGTCCTTCTGGAAGGTTCTCATCTCTCCACAGAGGAATGCTGGAGCTCTGACAGAGTGGTTCTTGGTCACTTCCCAGACTGAGGCCCTTCACCCCGATCACTCAGTTTAGACTGGTGGTCAGCTTTAGGAAGAGTCCTAGTGGATCTGAATGTCTTCCTTTTATGGGTGATTGAGGCCACTGTGCTCATTGGGACCTTTAAAGCAGCAGAAATGTTTCTGTACCCTTCCCCAGATTTGTGCCTTGAGACATTCCTGTCTCAGAGGTCTACAGACAATTCCTTTGACTGCATGCCTGGTTTGGGCTCTGACATGCACTGTCAACTGTGGGACCTTATATGTAGACAGGTGTGTCTTTCCAAATCATGTCCAATCAACTGAATTTATACCAGGTGGACTCCAATTCAGCTGTAGAAACATCTCAAGGGTGATCAGCAGAAACAGGATGCACCTGAGCTCAGTTTTGAGCTTCATGGTAAAGGCTGTGAATACTTATGTACACATGATTTCTCAAGTTTTCTTATTTTATTAAATTTGCAAAAATCTCAAACATTTTTCACATTGTCATTATGGGGTATTGTGTTTAGAATTTTGAGGGGAAAAACATAAATTTCATCCATTTTGGAATAAGGCTGTAACACAACAAAATGTGAAAAAGTGAAGTGGTGTCAATACTTTCCGGATGCACTGTATAGACAGGCAAAGACATTCACATCCACAGGGGCACCTATGTTCAGTTGAGAGTCACCAATTCACCTAACCTGCATGTATTTGGATGTGGGAGGAAGCTGGAGCATCCAGAGGGAACCCCTGCAAACACTGGGAAAACATGTAAACTCCACACATTAAGGACGAGGAGGAAAGCAATCCCACAACCTTCTTGCTGTAAGGCAACAATGCAAACCACTAAGCCACCTTGCTGCCCATTGTAGCATACTGTACTTTTTTTTTAAAGTTTGGCTCAGCTATTCATCATTCAAGCACAAAACAACGCCCCCAAGGTATAGTTTGTGGCCTTTGGTCTTGCACTCTTTCGAAACATAAAGCGTGTCACTGAACCCGTGTTGTATTTAGGAGGTCACTGGTTTGCACTTCACATGTGTCTCTTTAAGCCGGAATCCATTTTCTTTTTGTCTACGGAGAAAAAAGACGGAATCAAGGTATTTGATCAGCACAGTTTATCTCTGCCTCCTGTCTGCATGTGTGGTGGAAGGTGGTCAGGAGAGCAGAGGGGCAGCAGTATCATTGGAACGAGCATTGAACAACTGTCAGGGATGCAGTCCATACCATTTGTCACGTCTCCCCGGGGCATTATGACAGAGAGTGAAGCTGGAAGCTGCAGGCCCGGCTTATGAAACACCCATCAAGTCCCAGTAGATGTGTTTATCGCCCTTCACTGAGGATGACCATCAGGCTGCACAGCTGAGCACCAGAATGTCAATAGGGGTCAGTCGCAGATGGGCCCCTGGGACTGTCTATAGGCCAAACAGGAAGGGCTCCTCTTTATGGAAGAAAAAAAGCCATGGCTGCCACGGAGAGTGTGCAACGGACTGATGGGAACAAGCCAGAATAATGTTCCTGAAAGACAAATGGCATTTTGGTGCCTCTTGGAACATTTGGAAGAGATGCACCTGAGGTGTATTTGATTATTCTTGGTTGGTATCATAAGGAGAGCTGCTGGTGTGGGAGGACAGGATGCTTATTCTTTTCATCACCAGAATTAAGCAAAAATCACAGAGTTTAAATTGAAATGTCCAAATTAGAATTAGAATTTCTTGTTTATTTTCTTCCTTTTACCTCAATCCATGGATGATCTAATTGCAGCGCTTGAGAAGCTGCACAAGGAATTGTAGTTTATAGGTTTGCAGTCGTTCTTGATCATGACTAAGATCCAGGCTTTCAGCCACTTTGTGGAGTCAGCCAGCAGACATGTATCCATTTAGTGTTTAAGTGTTGAATAGATTGAAAGATGTCTCATGTCTCTGGGTACATCTTTGACATAGAAGGACACCCGGTAAGAGGCCTTTGGCAGTGCCAGTAGTCCAAGTCTTTAGGGTCCTGAGTCCTGTTTGGTTCCTAGACTTCAACAGTAAACAGTGACCTAAGGTGACAAGTGGATGTCTTTGGTGCGGATCTTGTTGGAATGACTTCTATACCAAATGAATAGTGACTTAGGAAGACTCAGATACTGTACGTTGTACCACTTGCATTCTGAGGAAATGTCAGTTACATGTGACCATGTGGCACCTCTCCGGTCAATGCACCTCAGTGTTGAGTACCACAGCAACTGGAAAAATGCAAAGTGGATCTCCGCATATCACCTTTTTGTGACAGATAGATGTCTGCTTTCAGTAGGTGGGGATGGAATCATTGTCTGGATCCAAGGTATTTCTGTGGATGTACCTGACCTTTCACATCCTTCAGTTTAGTGAGTCATGTTCAAATCACCACAGTGACAAATGGTGCTTTCAGCCAGTACATTTGTCAATATGCGATGAGTTGGGTCACCCTGTCACTTCACTGAGTGACGCATGGGGAAACTCTAACCTTAATCCTAACCTTTATCAACGACACGTGATGCTGCTGTAAAAAACATGTTTCCCCTTCGCATCACAAAATGATATGAAGGGGGTTACCTCACTCAAACAGGCACAGACCAAGCATCAACATGTGAAGAGTTAAGAGCGAGAATGTGTAGTTTCATTTGGCAACAATCCCCAATTGATCCACCAGATTGTTGGAACCTGCCGTCTACCTGTCATATAAACCAGAGGTTTATCCTTTGAGTCACTGGCAGAACACCTCTCAGTGGAGGTGGTCATTTTGTAGGGAGGTAAGTCCTTTATTTAATAGTGGAGTGGAATAATTCCTACGCAAGTTGCAGCACTGGTGCTTCCCTCCCTCCTTTTCTCTTTCTCTGTCTCTCTCTCTCTGTTTCTCCTAGATGTATTTCCGTTTTGCTGTTGGACGCTGCCCCTCGTACCGCGCCGTTGTTGTTTTCGTGTGCGGTTTTCACCCTCGCTACGGGCTGTTGATGCCGTCCTCGGTGTGTGAAAGAAGGACAACCTTGCCTTAGCCAGGCGGTCTCACTGTGGCACAGTTAGCGGATAAATTGTGGCGACATGTTTATCAACACAGGCGAAGTGCAAGTTAGTCCTTGTTGGAGGAGAATAATGGGGCCTAATTGAGCTGTAACACGCTGGCTGGTCGCCAGGCCCTTGAATCGAAAACTCTCTCAATCATAAAGGGGTCTGGAGAGACGGCAGGGCAGGACGTTTTGAAAGAGATGTGACACCATACGCTCGTAAACCTATTAGCTTAGACCTGTTTGTATTTAATTAAAAGTAACCTGCCCATTCTCTCGGTGTAGTTATGAATTTTTTTGTTATTGTTTTGTTTTTAGGAGAACAGCATCTGAGATGCAGGAGGCCGGCTCACAGCCGCCAAAAAGTCAGATCAGTCCTCTTGAGGAACAGCACAGTCTGTCTCCTGGCACCTGCCCTGCAAAGAACGCCAATGGAAGAAAGGGAAGGCGGGGGTAGAAAAGAGAGAAAAAGACAGAGAGAGAGAGAGAGAGAGAGAGAGAGAGAGCGGGCAGGCGGGTGGGAAGAAGGAAAAACCCAGCTGCCTGTGTGCCTGAGCCCTGTGCTGCTTTTAAAGGAGTGGGAGGGAGAAGAGAGAGGCTGCTGGTACCATCTGTACACGTCTTTTGTATTCCAGCCCTCGTCTTCGCGCACGGCGAGGATGGTGTGCTCAGTGTTCAAATGAAATGAGTGGAGCTTGTCGCGAGGCGACGCTCTGCTCACAGCTGCCTCCGAGGTGTGTGCCATTTGTGCCGTCGAGAATCTGTTTTGTCCTCCGAGCTGAGAAATTTGGCGCACCTCGTGTCCTGTTTATTTGGACTCAGTGCAGATGAAGCCGCGTCTGTCTTTGTGCGAGGACACACTCCAGTCTTCGAGTTGCCATGTTTGCGATGGGAAGCTTTTGTTTGTTCCTGCCACACAGCCGCCCCATTAGCCTGATGTCTCCTGTCTCACTCGCTAACTCCACCTCTATTTTTTTTCCCGCCGCTCACTCAGTGGCTTCATTTCTGTCTGTGTAATCACGTGCGCGGTGTCAGCCCGCCCTTACTTGTGGATCTACCTGCACTGCTGTCACACTGATGTGTCTTTAACAAGAACCGCAGTTGTAGGTGAAATCCCCGCTTCAGCACCGCCACACCTCTCAAGCTCAAAACGAAAATCAGGAGCCACGTCTGCAGAGAGGTGCAGAAGGAGATGACCAAAAGTCAGGAGGTGCAGAACGAGATGAGGAAAAGTCAAGAAAGGAGATGAGGAAAAGTCAGGCTTCTGTAGTTGGCACAATCTAATAACATACACTGCTGATGAAATGTGTGTGATTTGATCAAACACACTCTGGCTGTGTAACCATGCGGTTGGTGGGGAAGAGAGGAGGAAGAAGGTGAAGGCTTGTGATCATCTGTAAGCCCACAGCGAACCCTAGTGGCCACAATGTGCAGTGACAGAATGAGGTCGAGCAAAGTAGTGTATAGTGTTTTTGGCTCTTTTGTCTGTTAATCTCAAAAACACATTAAAAAAAAACTTGAAATTTTGGAGAAGGGGTCGACCTGGGCTCGACGAAATGTTAGATTCTGGTGCAGATGTGAATAAGGACAATTTCTTGCGAATATTTTTTATCTCTTCCACTGATTTACATGTTATTTGTACAGTTGTATTTGTAAGAACAGCAGATTGTGAGGAATCACATTTTATAATGATTTTATTATTGAGCAAACAGCAGTCGTCTCTGTGTTTGACTGTACACCTACAATGTAATCAAGATTTTTTTATTATTATTATTTTATACATGAATTTTGAAATTTGCAAATTGATTGATTTTTTTTATTGCTTACAGAAATATATCACTTGATTACTGTCATGTTTAAACATTAAAAATTTCTTCTTTTTTTTTCATAGACTTTGGAAAAATCAAGGTATGTATGTACCTTGTAAAATGCAGTGAGAGAACAGACAGATCAGTGATTCCCAAAAGACTTCCCGCAGCCCCCTCTGGGGGGGATGAAAGTGAGGAAGTATTTGAGCAAGGCACAGATTGAGTGGGGTCAAAAATGTGCTAAATGAAATAAATAAATGCTTATTTTCTGATTGTTTAACAGCAGTTTAGCTCTGAAAGTCAGATTTCACACAGCTCTGCAGAAAGGATTTTGCTGTGCAGCAGCTGTGATTTGGGACAAGTGTTTTTTGCATCTTTAAATTTTGTGGTGTTGTTGTTGTTCTGACAGCGACTTTTGACTTTCTACATCTACTCAGAAGCTTCTGGTCCAAAGTTGTTTTGTCTGCTCTCTGTCGTTGAGTGTGTTGGCCGATAGCTTTCTTTCTTTCTTTGTCCATGTGTATCTCATGCTTCTTTCCTCTTCTCCTGCAGCTCTGCTGTCCTCCTGGTGCGAGGAGCTCGGACGCCTCCTCCTCCTCCGCCACCAGAAGAACAGGCAGAACGAACCTCCGGGAAAAGTGCCCATGCAACCCCCTATGAGCTCTATGAAGCCCGGCCTCTCACATGGGTCAGTGTTCACACCGCTGTTCTTTTTGGCTTGCCTCACACGTGTTTGTGTGTGTGTGTGTGTGTGTGTGTGTGTGTGTGTGTGTGTGTGTGTGTGTGTGTGTGTGTGTGTGTGTGTGTGTGTGTGTGTGTGTGTGTGTGTGTGTGTGTGTGTGTGTGTAGACACGCTGGACCCTCAGGGAAAGCCCACTGCTCCTTACGGATCAGTAACCAGAAAAACTGCCAGACCAGCTGCCTGTAGCTCAGTCTGAGGTGGCAAGTGCAACCTCACGACACCTTTTCATGTGTAGTTAATGATTACAACATGATGGCGGTGAAAACCAGGAGGGAAGTGCTGTCATAATCCCTCCAGTAAAAGCTTTGTCCTTCCTTATCCTCCAGCAAGTCAAACACACTTACTAAAAAAAAAAAAGTGTGCGATGTTTGCTGAGCGGTGTGCAAGTACATTTGCTTGTCGTGCATTATGTGTTTTTGTCCATCACTTACAGGGACGGGTCTTTTCCATATGACTCAGTTCCTTGGCAACAGAACACCAATCAGCCTCCAGGATCCTTGTCTGTCGTAACTACCGTCTGGGGCGTGACCAACACATCGCAAAGCCAGGTGAGATGCCGCACATGGCTGAGGGTTCAAAGAGGAAACATGCAGCAGGAGGAGTCGTACAGCTTCATCTGAGCCCAGCAGTCGTATTTCCTTTTAAATTTATTTTGAGTCTGCTTCTTCCAGTAAATATATCACTACAAATCAAATTTTGGCCAGAAATGGCTCATGTTTGCTTTGGTTACATATGTTACATAAAAATGTGTTTGAACTCCCCACGTCCAGTCTGTGCCTCTTGGAGGAGCCGTAGATAGATGTCTCCCTTTAGACAAGGCATGCCATGCTATAGTCTCTTCTTGTTTAAAGTAAAGGTGCCTTGACACTTGCACAAACTTGATCCCCACACTGCCGCACAATTCATCATGCCAGTGCATCTCACGTTGTCCTGCTGAATGCCACGCTCTGTCTCACTTCACGCTACGCTAGAGAAAGTAATCATTTCATATCATTTGCTCTCAGAATTTGGCTGATGAAACCATTCTCTCATCGCTCCCAGATTCAGAGAAATTATCTACAGCTACAGGTGGTCTCGTGCGCATCGTGCAGTGGAGAACGCATTTGGAATCTTGTCTCAAAGGTCATGATTTTTAATATATTGTAATGGATCGGCAAAACCGTTGCATTTTCATTCCTTCTTATGAGGTAGATAATGTGTCTGTAAAGTTGTTTTATTCTAGATGTAACATCTCATTTTTTTTGTTAATTGTCCAGATGTGTTGTGGCGCAATGAAACACAGTGACACGCAGCGTTTTTGAATAGGTTGTGCAACATTCACGATTAGTTGATGAAATTAATGCGTGCCTGAAGTTTTGAACATTTCAAAATTTTCTTTTTGCTTTGGCACACAGCCTTGCACAGTTCACACACAGCTTACAACAGTTTACGACGAGTTTACTCATTGGCACACAAGATTGCGTGCCAGTGTGAGAATCAAGTGCGTACAAGTTTCAGGGCACCTAAACATGCATACCACCTGATTTAAAATTATTTACTGATGGACATAAGCCTCAAATCATCCTTGTAACCCATCCTTGTTGCAGAGAAATCCGGGAAAATATGTTTTCCAGACGACCTTTTTGACTGCTTTGATCTTGACCTTTGACCAATCTGCTCCAAAGCTTTATCACCTGTTGACACTAATAAGAAATGTTCCTACCACATTTGGTGAAATTCTGCTCACCTGTTTCCGAGTTATTTTGTACACAAACATGCACATAACCAACTGCAGTACCTTGCATCACGGTGGGTGAAAAGGGTAATTGTTAAATTTAAAATGACGTGTCATTAATTATTTACAGGATGTTCAGAGACCCGTAAATAGCACCTGGTGACCCAAAACACGCCAGGTTGGATTCCACCAAAAGATGGTTCATTTGTTACTTTGAGACACATTCATATTGTGTGCAGTCCTACAGCGTTTACTTGCTGTGAATGTTGGGTCATGAGTCGATTATTAAAAAAAAAGAAATAACACCTGCTGTACAAGTTTTCTGTCACTGCTTCTTCTTTCTTTATTATATGAAACTATTCAAGCAAAACAGTCTTAGAAGTTTAAATAACTTTGAAGTGTCACGTACGGCGTGATGAGACGAGAGGTCAGAAGGATGCTGCACTTTGGAATCAGCGTCTACTTTTTATAGAAGTTCTGAGAGATTTGTCTCATCTGTTCTTCCTCTTAATTCCGGTGGTACGAACCTTTGAAAATCACAGTTATCTGTACTGCAGCGCTGGAACATTTCTCACAATAATACAACATTTATTTGTTTCTCCATACTTGATTCTAGCAGGTGCTGGGGAACCCCATGGCCAACAGCAACAACCCCATGAACCCTGGGGGTAACCCCATGAGCTCGGGAATATCTGGTAGCAGTCCGGGAATGAACTCCCCTCAGTTTCCTGGTCCTCAACAGCAGTTCCCCAGTAAAGGGAACTCCAACCAAGGCTACATGCAGCAGGGCATGTACGGACGACCCAACTACCCTGGTGGAGGAGGCTTTGGTGGCAAGTACGTGAGGAATGAATTACTGTATGAGACCACTGGGTCAGGGTACAGGGTCAGTCCAGCACAGAATTTCCATCTCACTTTTAGAAAGCGCAGCCAGTGTGGTTTTCCAAAACCGATCTACTTTTGAAGTGTGGGATTATTTCTTAAATTATTGGTTCTGCCAAGAGCCATCTGTGTTTGGTGATCTTCACAAAACTTGAAGAAGGCTTGATCTCAAATAAAGGAGAAACCTGGAGAATTTGTGATCAATTATTAGCAAAAACAGGCCAGGAAATGTTAAACTATTTTGTTGTTGTTGTTGCTGTAAATTAGTTCAGTAATTAGTTCGGAACAGATTCCAGGATTGGATCTTACAAGTGCAGAGTTTGGACATTTTCAACATGTAGAAATTGCCACCACTCTTGCCTCAGAGCCATAAAGTTTTAGATTTGAGTCCAAGCCAAGTCCATTTCCTTTCTGTGTGAAGTTTCCATGTTCTCTCCGCCCGTCTCTGCATTGTGTTTTTTTTTCCCAAGCAGTCCAGTTTCCTCCCACCATGTAAAAGCATGCATATTGGACTTGTGGTCCAGCAGCTGCCCTTGAGTAAGGCACTGTGTGTAGTCCTGGAGATAGTCCATTGATGAGATTACCTCTAATTTGTAATTTGGATGTATTAAATCCACCCTGCGATAGACCGGCATCCTGTCCAGAGTGTACCCCAGCTCACGTGGACTCATTCTAGAATAGTTACAGTACTATTTTGTCGGGGAAGATACACATACAAACTTGGGAAAGGCACATGTTAACACTGAAATTTTGTTTTATGAAAGAATGTATTTTGAGAAAACATGATGAAAAGGGTTTGGTCCATTGGTCCACGGCATCTGCATAAAGCACCAGAGACAGGACATTTTAAAACCTTACTTTGTTTCCATGAAAGACTGTCCAGCAGATAACAGAATATTTATAGAGGAATCCTGCAAAGGGTGATACAAGCACCAAATGCGGTACACATGTTTGAAAAAACTTTTGAAAAAACTGATTAGACAGTTGAATTTTCAATTAGGTGACCAGGTAAGAGTCAGTTGAAGAATTACCCAGTGGTCCAAATATTAAAATGCTCCAATCATATTGAAAATTACACCACATTATTTGTCTGATCATAAAGATTTCATAAAGGTATAGTTTGGTCTATCTATGACTGAATGTCCGCTGTCAAGCATGTGCATTTGTTTGTCCCAGTGCCTTCCCATCAGCCCGAGATGCTGAAAAGGCTTATACATCTGAGCCCGTGTAGATCTGCATGCGGTATTGGCAGATGTTTTATGCCCAATGCAGTCTCACACCAAACTTACCGACTATCTGACGCTTAGAGAAATGCGAACTCTAACATGACAAAAACGGAGATAATAGTTCCATGATGACACGGAAGTGAAGCAGACAGTTCTGTGTGCTGTCAACTCATCACATAGCGATGCACAGGGACACGGACCAAGGGTAAAAATTTGACAAGTTGGGAGTGAGAATGTGTTGCTATGTCTAATGCCATTCCGATTTGAATCTGACTTGTTCCTTTGTGTGTGGAGTTTGCAACTTCCTTCCACCTACAAAGACGGAAAAAAACTTGAAGTTGACAATGCGTGTGATTGAGATTGTCTGTCTGTCTGGCCTTGCAATAGATTGGCAGCCACACAATACATAAAAAATTCATGAAACATAAAATGCTGATACATTATTGCAGTACTAAGTAAGAGAGGAAAAAGTGCCCTAAATTTAGATTTAGAAGACTCAACAGAACTCGATTGCCTAATTTCAGCTGGTTCATGTGATTGATTAAAAAAAAAGATCCCTGTAGCCTGCAAATGTCTTTATCACTTTTGGAACAAAAAGTTGGTGTGCACCTTCTGAACACAACACACAGGATGGTACATAAGGCTTCACAACATCTACTCTGTGAGATTTTTAAGGTACATGCTGAGTGTTTTATGCTGAAGGTCTTGGCAAAATTCTGTTTTACCTGCATTAATTGCAAATGCCACTAAGTGGAGATAATGCTCCATTTTAAGAACCTTGAGTACAGGCTGCTGTAGGACACAATGACAAACCATTTGCTTATAGTAGCAGAGGTCAACATCAAAATTTTCATATCTGTTTTTCGAGAGCAAGTGAATTGAAGCGACTTCAGGTGACATTAGACTGGTCAAGTCTGAAGGAAGTAGAAGCAAGAACCAGGGTTTCAACACAGTGGACACGATATGGCAAATTTTATTGGTATTTGTCAATGAAAAATGGCATTTTTAACAACCCATAGTAAGTAATGTGTAGGTCAAATGTCAATGAGGACCCTTCTAAATGTTGCTCTCATTCATTTATTGCTCTGCTGTCTTTCTCATAGTTACCCTGGAGGCCCCAATGCTGGACCTGGTGGAATGGGCATCCCTCCACACTCCCGTCCTACATCAGACTTCACCCAACCTGCTGCTGCCGCCGCCGCTGCTGCAGTTGCTGCTGCCGCTGCCACAGCAACCGCCACTGCCACAGCAACTGTAGCTGCCCTACAGGAGACTCAGAACAAGGACATGAATCAATACGGACCGGTAGGAACTCAGAACTGGATCCTGGTGACAATAATAGCTTTGTTTCAGTTTCCAGCCAACAATGAGATTGTTGATTTAACTTGTTTTGTCTTCCAGATGAGTTCCTCTTTCCAGATGGGACCAAACCAAGCATACAACAGCCAGTTCATGAACCAGCCAGGAGCCCGTGGTCCTCCTTCACTCCCTGGGAACATGGGCACAGGCATGAATGCATCCAATATGAGTGGGCCCCCCATGGGAATGAACCAAGGTAGGGGACAAGGCATGGGTCCTTTCGGGGCCCACGGCCAAAGGATGCCACAGCAAGGCTATGCGGGACCCCGGCCACAGGCCATGGGTATGCAGGGCATGAAAAGACCCTACCCAGGGGAGGTGAGTACACGTGATTTCAGCATTATGAAGTTCACTTTCCCATTCATGGGAAAGTGCTGTGCATGATTACCTTCACTTTGTCCACAGCCAAATTACGGTGGGCAGCAGTACGGACCAAACAGCCAGTTTCCTAACCAGCAGGGACAGTACCCCACACCAAACGCCTCCAGACCGCTGCCGTCCCCCAGCTACCCCGGCCAGAGAATGCCAGGACAACAGCTCCAGGGCCAGTACCCCCCACCCAGTGGTGCCATGGGCCAGTACTACAAGGTATTCTCCAGGCTATTATTGCCGATTATCCAGATTTTAATGATCATATCAAAACTGTCATACCTCAAACTGCAATTCCATTTATTAAAATTCCGCTGAATTGTTCAGACTGATCCATGTGCATGATCTTATCATAAAAATGTTTGACTGTTCAGAGAAAGTTATATTATGGATTTGTTTTATCAAATTACAGCAAGAGCCACCTTTCAATGGCCAAACAAATACTTTTTCGGGGAGTGGATATCAGTACAACCAGGGTAACATGAATGGGGTACGTTCATTCTCCTATCACACATGCCGTTTGGGTAATCACATGATCATACTCTGTACTGATTTGTTGAGATAATTTCAGTGAATGATCAGTTAACATTTGTCTCTCTAGCCACCCAGACCGGTGGGTAACTACCCTCACTCCCCAGTGCCGGGAAACCCCACCCCTCCAATGACCCCAGGAAGTAATATCCCATCCTACCTGTCGCCAAGCCAGGATGTGAAGCCGCCCTTTCCTCCTGACATGAAGCCAAATATCACTGCTCTCCCTCCCCCTCCAGGTCAATAACTATTATTATTGTAGTAAATATTGAAAACAATCATCCTGCAGGTACAATGACAAAAACTTCTGACTCTTTACACATACAGCCAGCCATAACGAGGAGCTACGCCTCACGTTCCCAGTGAGGGATGGAGTGGTACTTGAGCCATTCAGGCTAGAGCATAACCTGGCTGTCAGCAACCACGTCTTCCATTTGCGGCCCTCTGTACACCAAACACTCATGTGGAGGTAAGAGACAGAAAAAGGAACCATCAGTATAATGTGGATGAACTTTTACCAGATATTTTACCCCATTTGAGAAATGTATAATAGTCCTTCCCTTAATTGATAGCCAAGATATATGTCAAAGCAGAGTCTGTGATTTGGTAGAATTGGAGATTCTACTAGTAGAATCTCCGATCGGAAACTGTACTAGTAGAGTCTCTGATCGGAGAATCTACTGGCAAAATCGGACACTCTACCAGCAGAGACTCCAATTCTACCAAGCCATTCATTATCATGACAAGATGATATCTAGACATAGAATGACAGCAATACCTTATTGTGGAAATTAGAAAAATATCTGTCATATCAGCTTCACATTGGAACCACACCATGCTGACGTGATCACAGTAAGAAAGTAAGAACTTGAAATCAACGGAAACTCTACTAGTAGTAGTAGTAAACTTTTCTATCAGAGTCTCTACTGGGATTCTGCCAGTAGAGTCTCCAATTCTACCAATTCCACTTTGACATATACATACATAGGCAACCTTATACTAAAGTCTAATAATTGCTCTTGATGAGTTTAATACAGTGTACAGGTAGATACATAGATAGGCAGGCAGGCAGGCTTAATGCAATAAGTCAAAAGGGGTGATGGCCAAGTGGTTAGTGTGCTTGGTTTCAGTGTAGAAGGTTCCTGGTTCAAACCCCACTCCTGGAGGAGTAACAGGAAGACAGAGACTGGGAAGGAGAGGAGCAGTTGTAACCAGTGAGATAGATTTGTATTTGTATTTGCATTTTCCAAATTGTCTCTCACTTCTACTTCTGATACTCTGTGTGCTTCTTACCCTGTGTGCTGCTATCCAGTGCTGCTGGAACCTCAATTTCCCTGAGGGAATCTTCTCAAGGGATTAATAAAGTTCTGTCGAATTTAATCTGCCACATTTCTCCATGTAATGTGGAGTTGTGTCAGGAAGGGCATCCAGCGTAAAACTTGTGCCAAATCAACATGCAGATCCGCTTTGGATCTGCTGTGGCGACCCTGAGTGAAAACAAGGGAGTAGCCGAAGGGACATACTAATGCGATACCTCAAAAATACATGCATAATACATGCATTCATCTTCGAACTCACTAAATTCAAAATCATATAATGAGGATAAAGTCATTCAAATTCAGATTTGTTGAACTGTGTAATATCTCATGTACATGTCTGCCACCTGCTGGATTGTTAGTGGATTAGTATTAGGTGTTGTTACGTGTGAGAGAAACAGACCATTTCAGCACAGAAATGTATTCAATCAGAGATGTAAAGTGTTATTTTCTGACTGTTTCACAGCAGTTATGCTTTGAAATTTGAATGACACGGCCATACCTCCACATAACCCAGCAAAAAGTGTTTTTTTAATGAATATAGCCACAAAAGAAAAAGAGCGAGGGAGATAATCGAATGGTGTAGAGTGCACGCAATGAATGGGGTCTGTGAAAGTGAGAACATTCCCATCCAAAAATGTGCGAAATCGAACTGCAAACCCAGTTCCCTGCACGCTGAAGTTCAGATGTCTTTCGTAGCATATAGTGATGGTCTGACAAAGCTGTGAAGCATTGGGACTTTCAGTGGTCTATAGTTTCCTTTATTCCCAGCTTGATTAAAAAATGCTGTTTTACAGCGCATTGATGAAAATGTTGTCCATTTTTTGTGCCACAACACACCTGTTTGATATCTTCACTTTGCTTGTCTTTTGCAGATCAGATCTGGAGCTGCAGTTCAAGTGTTATCACCACGAAGACCGTCAGATGAACACAAACTGGCCAGCATCGGTCCAAGTCAGCGTCAACGCCACCCCACTCACTATTGAGCGGGGTGACAATAAGACATCGCATAAACCTCTGCACTTGAAACACGTGTGCCAGCCAGGAAGAAACACGATCCAGATCACCGTGACGGCATGCTGCTGTGTGAGTACCTGCCTCTGCAGAAGTAACTGAAGAAGTCCTGAACACAGAAGACCATGAAGCCAAGATTCATAGTGATTGTGTGTGATGTTTGTGTCCACAGTCGCACTTGTTTGTACTGCAGCTGGTCCACAGACCATCGGTTCGTTCTGTCCTACAGGGCTTACTGAAGAAAAGGCTTCTGCCTGCAGAGCACTGCATCACCAAAGGTACATACACAACTCCATGAGAAATCTCCACAGGACAACAACACTGCTGTGACTGTATTCATTGCACAGCCCAACATCTGTAAAGTTGCACCCGTGCACCAGTGTATTGCGCACGTGGGTATATAAGTCAAAGAGGTTTGATGCAACTTGGACCAAATGTGGTGAGCTAAGTTCAAAATTCGGGCTCGATGCTGTTATCTATGGGAGAGGTGTCACACATTTATAATGAGTTGACAGAAGACCCCAGCACAGAGAACAACAACAGAGGAGGGTAAGAAGCTGGTTTTTTGTACAATGGGGCAGTTGCCTTTGTGAAAATACACGACATTAACAGTCTGTACCCCAATGTTCTCCTGGTAGAAATTGGTGAGGTGATGGTCGGTTGAACCAAAGCTTTGAACCAGTTCGTAGAATGAAAATGAAAACCAGAAACTTTTGGTATTTTGCTAGGAACGAAAATTAAACCAGAAACTTTATATTTTTTTCTATTCCGGAAAAGAATTGTTATTTTAAATGAATGGTAACTTGAAAAGGTTTCCATTTACAATGGCCCAGTGAGGTTCACTTCCTGTCGTTCACTTATTTGGTTGTTGTTGGCGGGACAAAGCGCTATGTTCCATGCTGAGAAATGCACCAGGAGCAGACAAACATGGAGGTACTTCTTACAAACACTGAGTTTATTGGCATTATTATGTTTTTTTTTTTTTATTTTGAAATTTGAATTTTTATGGGATTTATTTCAAGATGTTTTCCTCAATGGAGCACTGTAACGATGGATGTCTTTAAAAACACTGAATTTCTTCAGTAATTTCCATGATAAGGAATTAAAGTATTTCCCAGACATCATTTTCCAAAACAAGGATGTCTTTTCGTCAGGCTGTGATGATGAATCTGACTGAAATGACGTAACATGTCAGATTAAGACTTTATATTTACTCAGTGTGTGAATGGTTTTAATATTTAAACAGTCACAACTTTCTGAATGTGCATGGTTAGCGCTCGGTCCATTATTTTGGCCTGCGAGGCTGAGAACAGCACAGCGCCGTGTCTTTTAAAAATACATGAACACACTTTAATACATAATTTCTACTTCAGATGATCAACGCAGACCTGCTTTCTCTTAAAGGCTTTATCTTACTCAGTGTCCCGTTTCTGCTGTCTGCTACAGAATGCTGTATTGTCATCTTCGCTGTTTTTCCTGGGAGCGTTACAGCACCACATACAGGTCTGACATATACAGTGTTTTCAGTGTCCCACACCTGACATGGAATGTTATTAACTGGTTCAGGAACACTAATTTTTGTTGTTGTTCTAACCGGTTCAGGAACATCAATTTTGGGATGGAACACAAAACCAGAAACGTTAAAATACCATTTCTGTTCGGAAGGAACATATTGGGGAAAAACCTCTGGTTCAAAGCCCTGGGTTGAGCAGGTGAAGATATGGTACATGTGAAAACAGTCTGATATGCAACTGTATCCTTAAGGAGAGCAGCAAAAGACTTATCCACTGTAACAGTCAGAGGGTTGATACACAATAACAAACATACCAGTTGACCAAAGCTGGAATTGGCAGGCTGCAGCGAGAATCGTAACACTGAGGCAAACATGAGAGAAAAATGCAAGCGAGCTGGCAGGAAGCTAGACAATCTGGTAAGGAGGAGGTGAATTGTGAATGGTTAAAAAGCCAAAAAAATTAACACAGAAGTGAGGAGACATGTGAACCCAGAAACTACTGAACAGGAAGTAAAGCTACAGGGGAACAAAAGACATCAGAATAAAAATGTGCGAGAAAGTAAGTACAGCACTTGAAAAAATAGAAAAAAAAACTAATTCTACAAACCCAGAGGACTGACATCAGAACACCAGAAACATGAACTGACAGCTTTTCCACTTAATGGTACTCCACTTGGTTTAAGTACCAGATGGCTCCTTTTCCACTGTTGATTGTAGTACCCTGATCTCCTCAGGGTGACCACACACAAAAGAACATGACAAGCATTAATTAGTGACTTGTTTAGCTGTTGCTTTCATAGTACAGCACAGACAGTGTGAGTTGCCAAATAATATTTTTAAAAATGCGGATTTGTCCAGGAAGTCTTTTGTCTCTTGTTTTGCACAGTGATGGTGCAGTGATTGTGACGTTTCTGTCTAACAAATCAGTAATCTGCAGTGTTTTCACATCACATGCTGATATTGCCTCATGTTGCTTGGAAGTGTCTCAGCAGTGACACCAAAAACAGAACCAGGTGCAAAGTACCAGGTTTGGCCAATGGAAAACCTAAAAAGATGGGTAGAGTCAAGTTGAGCAGGTGTCATGCAGTGGAAAAGTGTCATTAGGATGGTTCCTCCTTGGAATTTGCTAAAGATACAAGGGTTGGCTAATAAGTTCTGCCTCATTCATGATTATTTCAATAAGAAACAAGATACTCACATGAATCTCATATCTGCTTAAAGCTGCCATTGTTCTCTATCAGGCAGTGTCATGACTTTTCCATAAACTCACCTTCCCTATACACACACTTTCACCAATGGCAGACAAAGATTTTGCATCCTGTCAGTGAAGAAATCTCTTGCATGCATCTCTTCGTCATTAGTGTAATGGTGTCTTTTTAGCTAGGGAAAATGGAAAAAGTCAGAGGGTGCATGACACTGTGGCGGAGGAAAACATCACCTTCCTGTGCATGTCAAGTTGGAAGTTCCTGACAAACGCACTTTTGGTTCTATTTCATTTCAAGACTCTGCATCTGTGGAACCCAGAATGTACACATTTTTCTATAGTTGAGTAAATCATGGACAATGCAGTGGACCCAAATTTCAACCAAATTCCAACCATCTTAGTGATGGCATTCTGCTTGACACAGCGATTAGCACAAATGACCTTCGTACTTGATGCTGTGCATCTATGGCTGTTGTGCTGTGGCTCCTACAGGCACACATGTCCTGGCTGAATTTTCACCCTTCCAACTACTTGCCCACCTCCTGACTGTACTGACGTCCACACAGGCGTCACTAGAGACAATACTCAATCATCGATGAATGTACGTGGGTGCACAACCCTCCTCTGCAAGGACTCAATAAGAGCATGATGTTTCAAATGTACATCAAGTTTTTTGACTGTGCACTTGTGTTACATTGAAGACAATTCTGTGCGTGTATGAAATTGTAGGCAACAACCATTTGGTGTAGCGATGGTCAATAAGTAAAGGATTATTCTCATACTAGTTTCACTTTTGTATCATGCTTGTTCTTAAAATAATCACATTGAAGGCAGAACTTCTCAGCCGACCCTGGTACACCTCTGGTTAAACACCGGTATCATGTTACAGTATATATCACGTTTCTATTGGTCGGATGACCTTTAATGTTGAGTGACTTTGTAAGGTCAAAGTATATACCATATATTGATTGAATAACACGGGTTGTGTGTTAGTTATAAACAGTTTGGGACAGAATCGATCATATAGAATGAGATATTAAGGCATCACTCTATCAAAGCCAGTTCATTTCTAAGAATTGATGTCAACCACATCAGCTGGAGGTGTTGCGCTCTATGACCACCCCTTCTTTTTACCATATCTCTCCTTCTGTCTCAAAAAAGTCAAGAGAAACTTCAGCAGCGTAGCAGCATCATCGGGCAACACCGCACTCAATGGCGAGGACGGCGTGGAGCAGACAGCAATCAAGGTTTCCCTCAAATGTCCGATCACCTTCCGACGAATACAGCTTCCAGCCAGAGGTCACGACTGCAAACACGTTCAGGCAAGCACAAAGAAACCCATGCTTTCAAGGACACAAGATCTTCAAACATCTATTGGACAACATACGTATTTGACGATTTTGTCTCATTTTTGCAGTGTTTTGATTTGGAATCGTATTTACAACTGAACTGTGAGCGTGGGACATGGCGGTGTCCCGTATGCAAGTGAGTTTGGCCCCCTCAGAGACACACCGCCACAAACTGATCAGTGTTACACTTTCTGTCTGTAATGCATTTTGTTGACTCTAAGCATTTTAAGCCCTGTCTCATGTCTGTCCTCAGCAAAACAGCTTTGCTGGAAGGGCTCGAAGTGGACCAGTACATGTGGGGAATCTTGAATGCCATCCAGAAGTGAGTTGGAAGCAAACTCAGATTTGTAGCAGGAGTGTTTTCTCAGAATGTCTTTGTGTTGTCATGATTTGGTTCTGTCTGTGCTTCTTCAGCTCTGAGTTTGAGGAGGTAACCATCGATCCGACGTGTAGTTGGCGGCCAGTGGCTATCAAGTCTGACATCCACATCAAGGAGGATCCAGATGGGCCACTGGCCAAGAGATTTAAAACAATGAGTCCCAGCCAGATGATTATGCCCAACGTGATGGAAATGATAGCTCAGCTTGGCCCCGGGCCATCGCCGTATCCATCACTACCTGCTCAGCAAGGCGGTAACAGTAGCGAATACGGCGGCCAAGGTAACGTAACGCCACTAACACGGCATCTGTAATGGGACAAATGTGCAGTCTTTTTATGACACAAAAAGACCAATGAATTTTAAGAGATTTGATCATGGATTTGCTGTTTTTACTGTGTGCAACAGGCAACGCTTACCAGGGCCACGGGAATTTTGACTTTCCTCATGGGAACCCTGGTGGTACATCAATGAATGACTTCATGCACGGCCCCCAGCTGTCTCACCCACCGGACATGCCCAGCAGCCTGATGGCACAGGACAAACCGCTCTCACACAGCATGCCCGACTCAGTGAGTCAGCAAAATGTTACCTTAATATGCTAACATATTTGATCACACTCTGGAGGAGTTACTAGTCCAAGTGATCAGGGACATGAGAACAGACCTCAAACAACTGTATTTACTCTTTAAATCAAAATGACAACAGAAACTAACCAAATGACCCTGTTCAAACGTTTACATACCCTGGTGATTTTGACCTGATAACATGCACACAAGTTGACACAAACAGGTTTAAGAGGTTACAAAAGGTAATCATCCTCACCTGTGATCTGTTTGCTTGTAATCTGTGTTTGTGTATAAAAGGTCAGTGAGTTTCTGGGCTCCTGAAAGACCCTTGCATCTTTCATCCAGTGCTGCACTGATGTTTCTGGTTTCTGAGTCATAGAGGGAGCAAAAGAATTGTCAAAGAAAAAGTAATTGGACTGTATATAACAGGAAAGGGACATAAAAAGATATCCAAGGGACTGAGAGTGGCAGTCATCAGTGTTCAAACTCTAATTAAGAAGTGGAAAATGAGGGATTCTGTTGGAATCAAACCACATTCAGGTAGACCAACAAAAATTTCAGCAACACCTGCCAGGAAAACTGTTCGGGATGCAAAGAAAAACCCACAAATAACTTCAGCTGAAATGCAGGATTCTCTGAAAAAAAAGTGGTGTGGCTGTTTCAAGATACACAATATGGAGGCACGTGAAGAAAAATGGGCTGCATGGTCGAGTCACCAGAAGAAAGTCATTACTACGCAAAACTGCCACAAATTATCCCGCTTACATTGCGCCAAACAGCTAAGAGAACAAAGTCATGTGGAGTGATGAGGCCAAAATTGAAGTTTTTGGCCAAAGCCATAAACCTTACATTTGGAGAGGAGTCAACAAGGTCTATGATGAAAGTAACGCCATTCCTATAGTGAAGCACAGAGGTGGATTGCTGATGTTTTGGGGATGTGTGAGCTACAAAGGGACAGGAACCTTGGTCAAAAGCAATGGCAGGATGAATGCAGCATGTTGTCAGAAAATACTGTAGGAAAATTTACATTCATCAGCCCAGATGCTGCGCAATGGACATACGTGGACATTCCAACATGACAATAACCCAAAACACAAGGCCGTCAACCTCTCATTGGGTACAGCAGAATAAAGTGAAGATTCTGGAGTGACCGTCTCAGTCTCCTGACCTCAATATCATTGAGCCACTCTGGGGAGATCTCAAACATTTAGTTCATGCAGTACAGCCCAGGAATTTACAGGAACTGGAGGCTTCTTCCCAAGAATGAGCAGTTCTACCATCAGAGAAAATAAAGAGCCTCATCCACAACTACCACAAAAGACTCCAAGCTGTCATTGATGTTAAAGGGGGCAATATACAGTATTAAGAAGTGGGGTATGTAGACAATAAATGGCTTCACACAACCACTAACCATGAGTGAAAAAAATGTTTTTGTGTTATCATTAATATTCAGTGAAAAATGTCCAAAAATTCTAAAATTCTTCCAGGGTATGTAAATTTTTGAGCACAACTGTATATGAGGTTTAATGTAAAATGAGCTCTTAAGTTTATTATCATCACGTCTCCTCCCTCTCCAGATACCTCATTCTGGCGGAAGTGATCCGTCGCACAGCTCGTTGCAGCAGAGCTTACACGTGTCTCCCCACCCGGGGAACCAATCGGGGCAGCAGCTACACCACAGCGGGCCTCCTCAACCCTCACGACAGGCTCCGCCTCCTCCGCAACAGCAGCAGCCCGGCCCCAACAACCATCCCCACAGCGACCTGGCCTTCAACCCATCCAACACTTTGGACAACCAAGCCGGCTCGGACATGCCTGAGCCCTCTTTAGACGTAAGTCGCCTCATCCGTGTTCTGAATAAGGAGCACGCGCCCATTTCATTGCCTGATCCATGTTCTGTCTGTGTCCTCTGCAGCTGCTTCCAGAGCTGGCAAACCCAGACGAGTTGTTGTCGTACTTGGATCCCCCGGACCTTCCCAGCAATAGCAACGACGACCTCCTCTCGCTTTTTGAGAACAACTGAGGCAATTCAGACACAAACTTTTCTAGCTGCTTGCAGTTTTCCTGAGAGCCCAGGGCAGTCGCTCAGTACTTGATGAACACAAACATGCACTCCCTTTCTCTTCTTCCTCTTGTACAGTTTTCATCAGACAGTGCAGACTTCAAAGTCAAAGAAGCGACAGAATGCGCTCCCGCCTCGTGGCGATACCTTCGAACTGTGCGGCTATACTAAGTTGATTTTTTTGTTTTAGTTTTTTGTTTGTTTTTTTACGCCACACATTAGGAATGTGTTGTAGCATTTTTTTAACTCACATTTTATTTCCTTTTGAGAAGAAAAGAAATTTATGGAAAAAAAAAAAGAAAAATTACAAAAAGGTGGCACTGTTTGGCCAGCATGCATTCTGTCCTCATCGTTATTCCACTCGGAGAGGCTCGCCGTTCCATTCCCTGACTGATCCGGTTCCTCGCACCGTTTTGTACACCATGCATTCATTTAAAAGCACAAGAGTTTTGGGCAACGCAAAAAAAAAAAAACACAAGAAGAAGGATTATCTTCAAAGCAAAAACAGATTAGCTTGTCTGTCCTTGGCAGAATATTTTATATATAATTTTTTCTCGCCTTCTTCCACCCCACCCACCCACCCCATCCCCAATATTTTTGGGACAAATCCACTTCCACTTTGTCTACACGTCACTGGTGTCATGCTTTAGTCTGTCGTTTTGCAGTCCTCTGGTACCGAGAATCTTTTAGCCTTTTAAGCGAGAGGCTTTGAAATGAGATCAACCTCCTGGTTTTGGAATCCACGGGTACACGACGAGGTGTTAGGTTTCTTGCTCCCGTCGGATGCATTTTTGCAAAGTTTCCCATCTCCCCTTTCAGCGATACGCTGTTTGAGTTGTGCCAAGCCCGTGTCCAACACTGTTCCAGTGGGGTTTTGTTGTGTTTGTAAAGTGGTTTTCTGAGCGTCTGCTTTATGTTTTTAGTCTGATTTATTTAACACTAACGTTTAAGGGAGCATCATCCATCGTGCATTTGCAGGATATGAATTGTGTTTGTTCCTTGTTTCCTTTGCTGCAGAATGAAATTGTGTGTAAAATAAGTGGGAAACTGCTCAACATCACCAAAGTGGGAGTGACGAGAATGTTTGTGTTTGTGTGGATGTGATCACCGGTCGTATTAGTTTTCGGGGAGGGCGGATCCACTTTATCCATCACTACTGTTTGAGAAGTGTTTTCATTTTATTTTATTATTTGTTTAGAGCAGTATTGGTGCAGAACTTTTTGCCACATTTGTTTTCACTTTTCGAAAAGAGTGCTGCTCAGTATGCAAATGTATTATTTTTGAAGAAATGCTATTGTACTGTAAATATCATTGTGAATATTTTTGTATCATCTTGATAATGTTTGTCCTTTGAGCATTAGTTGTCTGACTGAACCACAGTCAGTTGTGGTCACAACTACAGCCACTGCTGTTGTGTTTCCATTACAGCATTTAAAATAAGTTCAGAAATAAGTGCACAGGAACCATTTTTTTATAACCAGAATATTTTTTAAAAATTCCATTTCCTGAACACAAACAACACAACACCATTTTCATGAAGTGGCATGAAGAAAAACACAGACATACAATGTATAGGTGATATAACGATTGACACCGTTTGATGATTTTAGAGTAAATCATCATATTTACAAACAACTTTTTATGCATAAGTCAGGAGATGGACAAGTGAATGTTTCTAAACCATTGACAATGTTGGGAGCATGCATCGATCATAAGAACATAAGAACCATCCCGCATCCTGGACAGTAACCACACAGGCAGAAAGCTGGTCCATCCCAACTTCTCAAATCTGCCTGTCACAGTCAGGTGACACGGGGGCACCCCATTGGCCTTTTCCATTTGTTGGAGTCCTCAGACTGGATCATATCTGTTAAGAAATACAAACACTAACGTGTTGTGTTGTAAATCTGGCTGAAGTAGGCAGTTCCCAATAACTGAGTGGCTATTGAAGACGTAGGCTGGTGAGGGAAGCCACCAAGACACCCACTGTGACAGCTCTGATGGAATTATGGGCTGTTGTAGCTTTGTTTGGAGAAACTGTGCATCGTATAGAGTTTTAGAGTTGCATAACCAGTCACAGCTTTAGGGTGGAGAGGAACAGAGGATTTTAATACAAGAAAAAAAAGATCAAATCTGGGTTTGAGTCTACCATGTGCCTTCTGGCAAGCTGTAGCTGAAATTTCAGATCTTTTTAAGAGCCTCTTTTTCTCTTCCACTCCAGCTTGAAGTTGTGTAGCTCCTATAAAATTTCACTATCAGGAACTATTTTGTGAAGATCCATTTGCATAAAATAAAAATAAAATCCATATAATATATATAAAGAAAAAGAAAAGAAAGTGCCCAGGAGTCCATCCTCTGACTTGTAAAATCAAAATAGTCTGTAAAAGTGATGATTTACTGTAACTTAATCAATTTGTGACAATAACTGTGCCAAGCATACACGCTATGTATGTATTTTTTATTTCATGACATGAAATCACTTTATAGTTGTTCCATAACTTGGGACATTTTTACCCCACATGCCAGTGAAGCAGCGAAGCAGCATATTGTTTTTACTGTCATCTGTGTCTATGGACAAGATAACTTTAATAATGACTGGACATAGTTCCTTCAAACGTGTTGGGAATTTTACCTGGATATACGAGGGCTGTCCGTAAAGTATAGGTCCTTTTTATTTTTTTCAAAAACTATATGGATTTCATTCATATGTTTTTACGTCAGACATGCTTGCACCCTCGTGCGCATGCGTGAGTTTTTCCATGCCTGTCGGTGACGTCATTCGCCTGTGAGCACTCCTTGTGGGAGGAGTCGTCCAGCCCCTCGTCGGAATTCCTTTGTCTGAGAAGTTGCTGAGAGACTGGCGCTTTGTTTGATCAAAATTTTTTCTAAACCTGTGAGACACATCGAAGTGGACATGGTTCGAAAAATTAAGCTGGTTTTCAGTGAAAATTTTAACAGCTGATGAGAGATTTTGAGGTGATTCTGTCGCTTTAAGGACTTTTCACGGTGCGAGATGTCGTGCAGCGCTCTCAGGCGCCGTCATCAGCCTGTTTCAAGCTTAAAACCTCCACATTTCAGGCTCTATTGATCCAGGACGTCGTGAGAGAACAGAGAAGTTTCAGAAGAAGTCGGTTTCAGCATTTTATCCGGATATTCCACTGTTAAAGGAGATTTTTTTAATGAAAGACGTGCGGACGAGTCCGCGCGTCAGGACGCAGCCGACGCGGCGCAGCGGCACAGGAAAAACACCTCTGTGTTGATAACCATTTGTTAAAATCCAGTTGGCTTTTGATGGCTTTCAGTGGAGTGAGTATATGAGAAATTGTTTATCAGCTGGAGATGTTCCAACTTGTCCTCAAGGCTTCCAACAGAGGTGTTTTTCCTGTGGCGGAGCGTCGCGGCGGCTGCGAGCCGACGCTGCAATCCGCCCGCACGTCTTTCATTAAAAAAATCTCCTTTAACAGTGGAATATCCGGATAAAATGCTGAAACCGACTTCTTCTGAAACTTCTCTGTTCTCTCACGACGTCCTGGATCAACAGAGCCTGAAATGTGGAGGTTTTAAGCTTGAAACAGGCTGATGACGCCGCCTGAGAGCGCTGCGCGACGTCTCGCACCGTGAAAAGTCCTTAAAGCGACAGAATCACCTCAAAATCTCTCAGCTGTTAAAATTTTCACTGAAGACCAGCTTAATTTTTCGAACCATGTCCACTTCGATGTGTCTCACAGGTTTAGAAAAACATTTTGATCAAACAAAGCGCCAGTCTCTCAGCAACTTCTCAGACAAAGGAATTCCGACGAGGGGCTGGACGACTCCTCCCACAAGGAGTGCTCACAGGCGAATGACGTCACCGACAGGCGTGGAAAAACTCACGCATGCGCACGAGGGTTCAAGCATGTCTGACGTAAAAACATATGAATGAAATCCATATAGTTTTTGAAAAAAATAAAAAGGACCTATACTTTACGGACAGACCTCGTATAACAAGAGGTGATTTGATTTTGGAGTAGTGTGGTCAAACAGTCACAGAAATCGTGGCCCGGAAACACTTTTTTATTTTGTATATCTCAACAATCAGGAAAACGCGACTGCTGATCGAAAGCATATACTCATCAGCAAAATATTTGTGATTGATTGTGATTTAATGAAATGACACAGAAGTCAGATATAGTCAAAACACCTTTACAGGCATAATGTATATTTACTTGTACATTTATATTATGTTGGGTAGCGCATCAGCCCTCTGATGTCTTTCATTCAAAATATTCTGATTCCACAAAATTGCTTCATTTGCCTTTATTTCTGAACATATTGTAAATTTTGCCCTTAAAACTGTGGGGTTCTCGTAATTATGACCTCGACTGTGCGCTCCCACCTGACCACTGTCTTACTAACCAGCACACGACATCTCCTCCAAAACGTCTCATAAGCTTTTTCACTCCGCTAACCCAGCGCAGTTTGCGTTTCAAATCCTCATTTTGAAGCAATACTTTTATTTCATGCCCAGATGTTTTTGACTAAAAACGGAAAACACGTGTTATCGGCTGGCTTTTTGTGTAATTAGTGGGCTTTGTGAATATCATGATTATTGCTACTTGTCGATTAAAAAATATATCACAACCATATTTTAAAGAAATTCATGATAGTGTTTATATTTTTGTTATAGAAAATGTGGCTTTTTTAAAAAGCACACGACCATATGCATTTTTATCCCCTTTGTTTTTTAGTAAATTATTTTCTACTGGTTTTTTTGTATGAAACTGTAAGGCTGTAAATCCGATTTATCTCAAGTGTAGCAAACCACCGCATTATTTCAAAGAAATATATGTTCCAGTCCAACACACAGACACCCTGTTTCATACGGTGCGTCTGGAAAGTATTCACAGCACTTCACTTTTTCCACATTTTTTTACGTTATAGCCTTATTCCAAAACAGATTAAATTAATTTTTCCCCCAAAATTCTACACACAATACCCCATAATGACAATGAATTTTTTTTTTTTTTTTTTTTTTTTTTTTTTAGATTTTTGCAAATATTAAAAAAACAAACTAGGGTATCATCACAACCTTTGCCATGAAGATCAAACTTGAGCTCAGGAGCATCCTGTTTCCACTAATCATCCTTGAAATGTTTATACAGCTTAATTGGAGTCCACCTGGATTACATTCAGTTGATTGGACATGATTTGGAAAAGCACACACCTGTCTACATATAAGGTGCCAAAGCTGACAGTACATGTCAGAGCACAGATCAAGCATGAAGTCAAAGGAATTGTCTGTAAACTTCTGACAGGATTGTCTGAAGGCACAAATCTGGGGAAGGGTACAGAAATGTTTCTGCTGCTATGAAGGTCCCAGTGAGCACAGCAATTTCGCCGTCAGCGGTAGGAACTGGGAGACTAGTCAATAATGAGGGAAAGATGCAGTAATGTACAGAGACATCCTGGATGAAAACCTGCTCCAGAGCACTCTTGACCTCAGACTGGAGCGACGGTTCCATCTTTCAGCAGGACAATGACACTAAGCACACACCAAGATATCGGCTTCAGGACAACCCCATGAATGTCCTTGAGTGGCCCAGCCAGAGTCCAGACCTGAATCTGATTGCACATCTCTGGAGAGATCTGAAAATGGCTGTGCACCGACGCTCCCCATCCAACCTGATGAAGCTTGAGAGGTGCTGCAAAGAGGAATGGACCAAACTGCACAAAGATAGGGGCACCAAGCTTGCGCCATCATATTCAAGAAGACTTGAGGCTGTAATTGCTGCCAAAGGTGCATCAACAAAGTATTGAGCAAAGGCTGTGAATACCTATGTACATGTGATTTCTTAGTATTTTATTTTTAATAAATTTGCAAAGTTTTCCAAAAAAAAAAAATTCATGTCTTCATAATGAGGTGCTGTGAGTAGACTTTGATGGGGAAAAAAGGAATTTACTCCATTTTGGAATAAGGCTGTAACAACAAAATGTGGAAAAAGTAAAGCACTGTGAATACTTTCCGGATGCACCGTATTTAAGCCACAACAAGATACCGATTCCATTCCAGTGAAATCACAGAATTCATTTTTTAAACACCTCCAGGGGTGTTATTTGGTGTATTCGGCAGCACCCAAAATCTGTTGTTGCACAATCAGAACTGTTTTGTTTGTTTATTTGTTTTTGCTTTTAAAATGGCCATTTCTCCAGGGGAAGAATTTTTTTTTAACGGAAAAAATATTATCGAGAAGAAGGGCATGTTCATCAGTTCTGGCCTGAGAAGGATTTTTAGGGCAAAGCTGTATCCAACGTGCCAAGGATGCCTGTATATATGTATATGAATATAGAGACATGAACAGAAATGTATTCATTTTCCCTGGGAATGTGCATTGTTTCTTCAGAAAAATAAAAAGCTTGCAACCCCTCTCAGTGGAAGTGGCTGAATATGGAAAATAAAACTCGTGAGTTGGTGTCTGTGGGTGAATCTCAGCATTTTGTTCCCCCGCTGTAATATACTTTCACCTCCTCTGTTTGGGGGAACTGGGACGACTCGGTTTTACGTGTAATCTTTATCTTAAGTGTTCTAGTCTGTCACCTGCATAATCTGAGGTGCTGCAGTTTTAAAAAGAAAGAAATAAACTATTACAAAGAAAATCCAGGAGAAAGGTCAGAGTGTGGGGGGTCCAGAAGATTGTAACCAAATCCATAGTTTGTACAATTTTTGATATCATGAGCAGTTGGAAAAATGACACAAACTGAGGTGATTCATGCGATGTGGCCATTGTCTCTGTTTGTACATTGTATGTACAATCATTTCATACTCGAAACTGGTCAGAAATTAAAAGGAACTAATTGTGATTTTTAGTCTTGCAGAACTGTATGTAGTTAGATGATGTGACATCCTAATATTTATCTAATAAATATGTATTCAGATGATACCTGTACATCACTGTGGTCTTGTCATTTGTATTCCAGCATTGTTAGTCTAAGATGCTTAAATCACAGTCTTAAAGTGCCGATTAAAAACAAACAAAATAAAAATCAAATAGACTCACATTTTTATTGATATGTTGTCCATCACACAGTTATTTGTCCATCTTGCTTATTTTTGGAATTAAAAGTCCTTATGTTAAGTAGCGGCACACACTGTTGTGTGCAAATGTGCTATGCTGAGGCTGTGTCCGTTGTTCAACTCGCCTCCAGCAAAACATCATGTTAAAAAGTAAGTAACACAGATAGAAAAAAACTGCCTTACACTCCAGTGCGACTTATATATGGTTTTTACCCAGTGCCATCAAAATATGGCCATCAGGTATTGGGGAGGCTTTGTGTCTGTCCATTTGTCTGTGCTCAGCATAAGTCCAGTCCTATTACTTCCAGTGTCTTCAAATTCACAGGGAACATTCTTGGGACATACCTTGGACAGGTTCAAACATGGCTAACTTTGACCTATTTTAAGAGGTTAAAAAGTCACATTCTGTTTCATATTTTTATGCTATGAATCATGCAGGTTTTTTTTTTTTTAAAAGGCAGAAGTGACAGCCAATCAGAGTAGAGCAGCACCATGACGTCACTGGCTGGTCTCTCTGGTGCTCCAAAACCACTTTGTTTATGTATAAATATAATAGGTTTCTCATATATTATGTAAACGTTAATGTGAAATAAACTCTTCAAAAACTGAAAACACTGTTTTTGGAACCTGATAACACCTGTCGAGTGATTTCCAAGACATTTCGCGGACGTTAGCATGGTGACGTCACTGGCTGGTCTAGCTAGCTACTAACTCAGTTTTGTTTGTGTGTAAATATAACATCTTTCTCATGTATTTTGTAAAATCAACGACAAATAAACACTTCTAAAACTGAAAACGTTATTTTTGTAACCTGATAACACCTCTTGAGTGATTTACAAGACATCTCGCAGATGTGAGAATGCACACTAACTTCCACTAACTCAAAGCTAACATCCGCTGTTGTTGAAAGGTCATGTATGCGCACATGCACACCCTCCTGCAGATGGCGTTAAAATGTAAATAAAATATCCTTTATGATTGATTGAGTTTATTCTGCAACATCAATATAAATATAGAGATGTGAATGTGTCAATGATACACAGATAACACAATAAAGCATAAACACTTATTTCCATTGTGCTCCTTGTGAAATTATGTGATGCGGCTTGATTGAACATGTACAAATTGTACATAAGACAATAGCCTCTTAATAATTAATGTAAATAACAATAAATGCATATACACACACACACACACACACACACACACATATATATAGTAAAAAAAAAAATCTATTCCCACTTCCATTTTCAACCACTTCAATCTCTTCAGCATAAAGGACACAATCCAAATGCTACCGAACAAATTGACATTTACAATTTGGCAACACACAAAACTCAACCTTCTGTTGTGTGGGCCGCCAGAAGAGGAAGTACTGCTGGCCCACCACCAGAGGGCGCCCTGCCTGAAGTGCGGGAGGGCGCTGCCGCCACGGACACAGCCGGGGGTGACAGCTGTCACTCATTATCTCTTGACAGCTGTCACCCATCCATGCTTCATCATCTCACTCCATAAAACCCGGACGTCATTTCCACCTCATTGCCGAGATATCGTCGAACCGTTCAGGTATCGTTCTCAACCTTGATCTGTGTCATATTAACTGTGTTTAGTGAACTCGTTTTTGCAGCTGTTTTCCTGCGGAGTATTATCTGGGGATTGGCGTGACCGGCGACAGCTTCGCTTTACTTCCCCACCAGATAAGTGTTGAGACAGGAGCTGCACGAGTGTGTGTTGAGGTGGAGGTGGACTCTCCATCGTTGTTGTTACTGGGTGTGCACACACCCATATCTTATTGTCTCTGCTCCCTGCCAGCAGTACCAGATCCGACATTCGGAGGCGGTGGCCACCTGGGGACTCGGGACTTGGCAGCTCCAGTATTCTCCAGGTTCGGTGGCGGAGGAAATCGTGTGGTTCCGGTTCATCTCAGGACGGACGTCTTCTATCCTCGAGCCTGCCCACACGTCACCCTTGTGATTGACTGTCTGCAAAATTTCACATTCCTCTGTGTTGTGGTTGTGCTCATTCACAACAGTAAAGTGTTCATATTCGACTCATTCATTGTCCGTTCATTTACACCCCCTGTTGTGGGTCCGTGTCACTACACTCTCACAACAGGATATCTCGGCCACCGTCATGGATCCCGAGGGGCGTCACCCATCTGTTGGACAGCCAATGGAAGAGCAGGGTGCACAGGCGTCGGCTGGAGGCGTGATTGGTGAGTTGCAGCACGTCCTCACCGCCTTTACCGCTCGGTTGGATCTGATGACCGAGCAAAATGTCATCCTTAATCGCAGGATGGAGGCTTTCACCGCACAGGTGGAAGCGCGCGATCAGAGCGCTGCTGCGGCTCCTCCTCCTGCCGACGCGGTGCCGGATATAAACGTTCCACTTGTCGTTCAACGAACCCCCCCACCATCCCCTGAAGCATACATAAGTCCCCCAGAGCCGTACGGGGGTTGTGTGGAGACGTGCGCGGACTTTCTTATGCAGTGTTCGCTCGTCTTTGCACAACGACCCGTGATGTATGCGTCTGACGCCAGTAAGGTGGCTTATGTTATTAACTTGCTTCGTGGTGAGGCACGCGCTTGGGCTACAGCGCTTTGGGAGCAAAATTCACGGCTCCTTACCACTTATACTGGGTTTGTGAGGGAGTTCAGAACAGTGTTTGATCACCCTAACAGAGGAGAGACTGCTTCAACAGTGCTGCTGTCAATGCGACAGGGGCGCCGGAGCGCAGCCGAATATGCAGTCGACTTCCGCATCGCGGCTGCGAGGTCCGGCTGGAATGACGTTGCGCTCCGCGCCGCCTTCATAAACGGACTGTCGTCGGTCCTGAAGGAACACCTGGTAGCGAAGGAAGAACCGCGGGATTTAGATGGGCTTATCGATCTAGTTATACGGTTAGACAATCGGTTGGAGGAATGCCGTCGGGAACGAGACGAAGGACGTGGCCGGGCACGCGCCATCCCTCTCCCTTCCGGGTTCGAAAAGGTTCCGCCCTCCCCACGCTCCACAGCCGCAGCGCTCCGTGGGGCAACAGCTCCCCCTGCTGACGTTGCTAGGGAAACGCACAGGGCCAAAATGAGAACAGATGACAGAATGAGGAGGCTGGTCCGCGGGGAGTGTTTTCTCTGCAGGTCAAAGGAGCATATACAGAAAAACTGCCCCAAACGGCCAAAACGACAACACCCGCCCTTAGAGACTGGGCTGGGCTAAGGGGGGGTCATAACATTCACGTGGGACACACACATATTGCCACACGACTCCCAGTTACAGTCCTGAGCGGGGATTTAACCCTTCAAGCCCCAGCACTGGTGGACACGGGGTCAGAAGGGAATCTGCTAGACAGCAGATGGGCAAGGGAGGTAGGGCTCCCTCTGGTGGCACTTCCTTTGCCATTGCAGGTGCGGACACTAGATGGCACCCTTCTCCCTTTAATCACGCACAAGACACAACCTGTAACTCTGGTGGTGTCTGGAAATCATCGGGAGGAGATCGAGTTTTTTGTGACTCCTTCTACCTCCCGCGTGATTTTGGGTTTCCCGTGGATGTTGAAACACAATCCCCGGATTGATGGGCCGTCTGGGGTGGTGGTTCAGTGGAGCGAAACCTGCCATCGGGTGTGTTTAGGATCCTCGGTTCCTCCCAGTTTACATGCTAAGGAGGAGGTCAAAGTCCCTCCCAATCTGACGGCGGTGCCGGTTGAGTACCACGATCTTGCTGACGTCTTCAGCAAGGATCTGGCACTCACCCTTCCCCCGCACCGTCCGTACGATTGTGCCATTGATTTGGTTCCAGGCGTTGAGTTCCCGTCCAGCAGGCTGTACAACCTCTCACGACCTGAGCACAAATCAATGGAGACCTACATCCGGGACTCATTAGCTGCCGGGCTGATCTGGAACTCCACCTCCCCGATGGGTGCAGGTTTCTTTTTTGTGGGCAAGAAAGATGGCGGACTCCGTCCATGCATTGATTACAGGGGGCTGAACGAGATTACGGTTCGCAACCGATACCCGTTGCCGTTGTTAGATTCCGTGTTCACCCCCCTGCATGGAGCCAGTATCTTTACTAAGCTGGATCTTAGGAATGCGTATCACCTGGTTCGGATCCGGAAGGGAGACGAGTGGAAGACGGCATTTAACACCTCGTTAGGTCACTTTGAGTACCTGGTCATGCCGTTCGGCCTCACTAACGCCCCCGCAACGTTCCAAGCTTTGGTTAATGACATCTTGCGGGACTTCCTGCACCGATTCGTCTTCGTATACCTGGACGATATACTCATCTTTTCTCCGGATCCTGAGACTCATGTTCAGCATGTACGTCAGGTCTTGCAGCGGTTGTTGGAGAACCGGTTGTTTGTGAAGGGCAAGAAGTGCGAGTTTCACCGCACTACTTTGTCCTTCCTGGGGTTTATCATCTCCTCTAACTCCGTCGCCCCTGATCCGGCCAAGGTTGCGGCGGTGAGAGATTGGCCCCAACCAACAAGCCGTAGGAAGCTGCAACAGTTCCTTGGCTTCGCTAATTTCTATAGGAGGTTCATTAAGGGCTACATTCAGGTAGTTAGCCCCCTGACCTCTCCAAAAGTCCCCTTCACCTGGTCGGATCGGTGCGAAGCCGCGTTCAAGGAGTTGAAACGTCGGTTCTCTACTGCGCCAGTTTTGGTGCAGCCCGACCCTAGCTGCCAGTTTGTGGTTGAAGTGGACGCCTCTGACTCAGGGATAGGAGCTGTGCTATCCCAGAGCGGAGAGACCGATAAGGTTCTTCACCCGTGTGCCTACTTTTCTCGCAGGTTGACCCCAGCTGAACGGAACTATGGCGTCAGCAACCGAGAACTCCTTGCGGTGAAAGAGGCTCTTGAGGAGTGGAGACATCTGTTGGAGGGAGTGTCTGTGCCGTTCACGGTTTTCACTGACCATCGGAACCTGGAGTATATCAGGACCGCCAAGCGGCTGAACCCCAGGCAAGCCCGCTGGTCACTGTTCGTCGGCCGTTTTGACTTTTGACCTGGATTTTGTCACGGGCCTCCCACCGTCCCAGGGCAACACCACCATCCTCACGATAGTGGACCGATTCTCCAAGGCGGCCCACTTTGTGGCCCTCCCTACGGCCCAGTAGACAGCAGACCTCCTGGTCCACCATGTCGTCCGTCTGCATGGGATACCTACTGACGTTGTCTCGGATCGTGGTCCCCAGTTTTCCTCTCAAGTCTGGAGGAGTTTCTGCAGGGAACTGGGGGCCACCGTGAGCCTCTCATCCGGGTACCACCCACAGACGAACGGACAGGCAGAACGGGCCAACCAGGAGTTGGAACAGACCCTCCGCTGTGTGACATCCGTGCACCCAACGGCCTGGAGCAACCACCTGGCCTGGATCGAGTATGCACACAACAGCCAGGTGTCTTCTGCCACTGGCCTCTCCCCATTTGAGGTGTGTTTGGGGTACCAGCCCCCATTATTTCCCGTGGTTGAGGGAGAGGTCGGTGTGCCCTCGGTCCGGGCCCACCTTCGGAGGTGCCGTCGGGTGTGGCGCACCGCCCGGACGAGGGCCAAGACCCATGTAGACCGCCGGCGGTCCCCGGCCCCTGCATACCAGCCCGGGCAGGAGGTGTGGCTATCGACGAAGGACATCCCGCTTCAGGTGGAATCACCGAAACTGATGGACAGGTTCATCGGACCCTTCAAAATCCTCAAGGTCCTCAGCCCTGCCGCAGTGAAGCTCCAACTCCCAGCTTCACTGCGGATCCACCCGGTATTCCACATCTCCAGGATCAAACCACACCTCACACCTCTGTGCTCCCGGTCCGGCGCCGCCTCCTGCCTGGATCATTGACGGGGAGCCGGCCTGGACAGTGCGCCGGCTCCTGGATGTCCATTGAATGGGCCGGGGGTTCCAATATCTGGTGGACTGGGAGGGGTATGGACCCGAAGAACGCTCCTGGGTGAAGAGGAGCTTCATCCTGGATCCGGCCCTCCTGGCCGATTTCTACCGTCGTCACCCCGATAAACCTGGTCGGGCGCCAGGAGGCGCCCGTTGAGGTGGGGTTCCTCTGTGTTGTGGTTGTGCTCTTTCACAACAGTAAAGTGTTCATATTCAACTCTTTCATTGTCCGTTCATTTACGCCCCCTGTTGTGGGTCCGTGTCACTACACTTTCACAACACCTTCGTCAGCAGATACATATCTTGAAACCATCGTGTCTTCATATTGATTTTTAAACTGATTGATATTTGGACATCGTTTGAGTTTTTCCATCAGGTTATTCCATATTCTAGGACCACACATGGAGACAGAATCCTTTCCTGGTTGTCCAAGCGCCAGCAATTTTAAAATTATACAAGCCCCATAAACTATATTTTCCATGTCTCTCAGTAAAAATATTCTTGAATTCTAAATGGCTCTTGTTTATTTTTCACATTACATTTACATTAATTGAACAGTCTTGAAAAAAATCATATCATGAAGTTTTAATATTTGAGATTTAATGAACAATGAGTTGGTGTGATCTCGATAACCTGCATTATGAATTGTTTTTAACGCTTTTTTTTTTTTTTTGAAGAAAGAATAATGGTTGCAATGTAATTTTCTAATTGTTGCCCCAAACTTCAGCACAGTAAATCAGGTAGGGTGCAACCAATGATCAATACAAAGTATGCAGTGTTCTGCAATCAAGAACATGCTTTGCTTTATTTAATACTGCAATACTCCTTGATACCTTCTTTTGAACATGTTGAATATGAGCTTTCCAATTAATTCTTTCATCAATAATGACTAAAAACTTATTCTCTTTGACACGTTCTATATTTACCCCTTGTATATTTAACTGAATTTGTACGTCTTTTTTATAATTTCCAAATAACAATTTAGTTTTACACAAATTTAATGATAATTTGTTAATATCAAACCATCTCTTTAACTTTATCATTTCAGTTCCTAAATCAGATAATGATTGTTGTAGATTTTCTCCTGAGCATAATAGGTTTGTGTCATCTGCAAAGAGAACAGTTTTAACCAGATTTGAAACTTTACATAAATCATTAATGTATAAAATAATTTTGGGCCCAACACAGAACCCTGTGGTAGCCCACAAATGATGTCCAGACATGAAGAACAGTAGTCCCCACGTTGAACAAACTGCTTCCGGTTTTGCAAATAACTTTTAATCCAGTTCAGAGCCACCCCTCTGATCCCATACAGTTCCATCTTTTGAAATAATATATTGTGATCAATTGTGTAAAAAGCTGTTCTTAGGTCAATAAATAACCCTATTACTATTTCCCTTTGGTCCACATATTTATTGATCTCTTCTATTGAATCGAGCAATGCCAGTGTGTATGTAGAAAATGTTTTCAATCTTTGAGTTCAGCTCATGAAAAATGGGATCAAAGACAAAAGTGTTGCATTTATGTTTTTGTTCACTGTAGTCAACCCTTCAAGAGGCATTTTTTTGACAGGTGCAACTTATACTCCGGAAAAATATGGTAGGTCAGTGTTACCCATCCTTAGTAGGGTTTTGGTACATTCTAAATATATCAGTGATGTTAAAATGATAAACATTTCTTGGCCTGTTCAGGAAATATCACGTTTACCTCATTACATTACATTTTCAAAGTGATCGATAGCTCTTTGACTTATTCATGTGAAACCTGTACACGGAAGGTTCCCAACTGAATTAAATGACCTGGAAGTACCTTAATTGGGAACCATGATTAAAACTGAATTCTCTAAATGCTTTAGGAAAGGTGCTTCAGTGATTACTCTTGGATATCCTTTAGCGTAGGGTACAACTGAAAATCCTGTACGACATGAAAGGAAATAATGAAACACCAGTTTTTGCTTGCAGCAGTATATACACACCATGTGTAAGCATTTTTTTTAAATAAGAATTTTATTCAAACAATGCTAAACAGTCACCACAATATATGAACCAACACCATTAATCAAGAGAAATTACATCTAACATTTATAATAAGAAAAATCCCAAATAAATATTTCTGATTGTTCTGCAAAAACATATCAACCAATCACCACAATAGAAAAACTACAGAAAAAAGTCTTAATTAAATAATAATAACAGCAACAACAACAATAATAATACTAATAGTACACAGAAAAGTAAACAAATATTTAAATGGCTGGTCGAAAGAGAAAAGTAAATTATTAATTTTAGGGATTATTTATTTGTTGGTGTTGTTTACAGAAGTGTAAATGGGCAAATCCTTTAACAAACTCAAATGATTAAATTGAGCGACGTGTTAGAAACAATGACTGTACATTATTTTAGTAAATTTGAACTCGAGTGCGATTTGAAGGAAGCAACGTCGTCCGAGACACACTCCGGGCCAGAAGGTGGCGGTAGGGCTCTATTAAGCTAAATGCCAATATAATTCTGATACCGACGAAGTAAACGAGTAGGAAGAATTACTTCCGGGTGTATTCACGTGTTGTATTATTTTCGAGTGTTTTTGCTCCTTTTGGGTTTTAAACATCATGTTACTTTTATCAAACAGAATCAGGTTTTGTTCTCAGTTATTTACCGCTGTTCGTGTTTATAGCAGCACAGCCGCTATGAAAAATCCCAGAGTTTACTTTGACATTGCTGCAGATAACGAGCTTCTCGGCAGAGTGACCTTCGAGGTGAGACAACACGAGTTTATTATCAAATAAAATAAAACGGTGTTTTCACTGAGAGAACGCGTGTTCATTAAAATAAAAGAAAACGTTTTCACTGAGCTAACGTGTTAATAAAAGAGAAAAACTGTTTTTCACTTAGATAACACGTTTATTAAAAATAAAGTTTTCACAGAGAACACGAGTTTATTAAAAATAAAATAGTTTTTTTCATTGAGATAACACGTTTATTAAAAATAAAGTTTTCACAGAGAACACGAGTTTATTAAAAATAGTTTTTTTCATTGAGATAACACGAGTTTATTAAAAAATAAAATAAAGCGTTTTCACTGAGAGAACACGAGTTTATAAAAATGTTTTCACTAAGAGAACACATGTTTATTAAAATAAAAGAAAAAGTTTTAACTGAGATAGCGTTGATTAAAAAAGAGAAACTGTTTTTCACTTAGATAACACGTTTATTAAAAATAAAGTTTTCACAGAGAACACGAGTTTATTAAAAATAAAATAGTTTTTTTCATTGAGATAACACGAGTTTATTAAAAAATAAAATAAAGCGTTTTCACTGAGAACACGAGTTTATAAAAATGTTTTCACTAAGAGAACACATGTTTATTAAAATAAAAGAAAAAGTTTTAACTGAGATAGCGTTGATTAAAAAAGAGAAACTGTTTTTCACTTAGATAACACGTTTATTAATAAAATAAAAACAAAGTTTTCACAGAGAACACGAGTTTATTAAAAATAAAATAGTTTTTTTCACTGAGAGAACACGAGTTTATTAAAATAAAAGAAAGTTTTAATTGAGATAACGTTAATAAAAAAGAGAAACTGTTTTTCACTTAGATAACACGTTTATTAAAAATAAAATAAAAACAAAGTTTTCACTGAGAACACGGGTTTATTAAAAATTAAAAGTTTTTTTCACTGAGACCATGAGATTATAAAAAACTTGTTTTCAGTAAGAGAACACGTGTTTTTTAAAATAAAAGAAAAGGTTTTAATTGAGATAACGTTAATAAAAAAGAGAAACTGTTTTTCACTTAGATAACACGTTTATTAATAAAATAAAAACAAAGTTTTCACAGAGAACACAAGTTTATTAAAAATAAAAGTTTTTTTCACTGAGAGAACATGAGTTTATTAAAATAAAAGAAAAAGTTTTCACTGAGATAGCGTTGATTAAAAAAGAGAAACTGTTTTTCAGTTAACACGTTTATTAAAAATAAAATAAAAACAAAGTTTTCACTGAGAACACAGGTTTATTAAAAATAAAAGTTTTTTTCACTGAGAGACCATGAGATTATAAAAAACTTCTTTTCAGTAAGAGAACACGTGTTTTTTAAAATAAAAGAAAAAATTTTAATTGAGATAACGTTAATAAAAAAGAGAAACTGTTTTTCACTTAGATAACACGTTTATTAATAAAATAAAAACAGTTTTCACAGAGAACACGAGTTTATTAAAAATAAAATAGTTTTTTTTCACTGAGAGAACACGAGTTTATTAAAATAAAAGAAAAAGTTTTCACTGAGATAGCGTTGATTAAAAAAGAGAAACTGTTTTTCAGTTAGATAACACGTTTATTGAAAAATAAAAACAAAGTTTTCACTGAGAACACGGGTTTATTAAAAATAAAAGTTTTTTTCACTGAGAGACCATGAGATTATAAAAAACTTGTTTTCAGTAAGAGAACACGTGTTTTTTAAAATAAAAGAAAAAGTTTTAATTGAGATAACGTTAATAAAAAAGAGAAACTGTTTTTCACTTAGATAACACGTTTATTAATAAAATAAAAACAAAGTTTTCACAGAGAACACGAGTTTATTAAAAATAAAATAGTTTTTTTCACTGAGAGAACACGAGTTTATTAAAATAAAAGAAAAAGTTTTCACTGAGATAACATGTTAATAAAAAAGAGAAACTGTTTTTTACTTAGATAACACATTTATTGAAAAATAAAATAAAAAAATTCCCTGAGAACACGAGTTTATTAAAAATAAAATAGTATTTTCACTAAAAGAACACGTGTTTATTAAAATAAAAATGTTTTCATTGAGATACCATGTTTATAAAAAAGAACCTGTTTTCCACTTAGAGAACACATTTATTAAAAAATAAAATAAAAAACAGTGTTTTCACTAAGAGAACAAGTGCTTATTAAAATAAAAGGTTTTCACTGAGATTATGTGTTTTTATATATATACGAGTGTGTATATATATATATATATATATATATATATATATATATATATATATATATAAAATAAAGTTTTTTTTCACTGGGATAGCACGAGTTGATTAAAAATAAAATAAAGTGTTTTTACTGTGGCAGAGTAAAGTTTATCCTGATGTGAGACTTGACATTTGTCCTTTTCTCTCGCAGCTCAATGCAGCTGTTGTGCCAAAAACTGCAGGTAAATATACACCTAAGACCAGGGGAGACGTACAGGAACTATAGTCTAAAACCAGGGGAGACTGGTACAGGAACTATAGTCTAGAACCAGGGGAGACTGGTACAGGAACAATAGTCTAGAACCAGGGGAGACTGGTACAGGAGCAATTGTCTAAAACCAGGGGAGACTAGTACAGGAACTATGTCTGAAAATCATTGGAGCCTGCCTGGTACAGGAATTGTATCCTACAAACCAGGGGAGACTGGTACAGGAACAATAGTCTAAAACCAGGGAGAACTGCTACAGGAGCAATAGTCTAAAACCAGGGGAGACTGGTACAGGAACAATAGTCTAAAACCAGGGGAGACTGGTACAGGAACAGTAGTCTAAAACCGGGGAGACTGGTACAGGAACAGTAGTCTAAAACCAGGGGAGACTGGTACAGGAACAGTAGTCTGAAACCAGGGGAGACTGGTACAGGAGCAATAGTCTGAAACCAGGGGAGACTGGTACAGGAGCAATAGTCTGAAAACTGTGTTCTGAAAATGCACATAAATGAAGAGCATCACGTCTGTGCTGGAGACCCTGAACACTGAGGTATCGATTTATATGATGAATTATGAAAACTTACTGTCTGCAGTCAGTTTTAAGCAGAAACGAGGCGAAAATCAGTGACGCTTTGAAATGATGTAGGTGCAGTGAATGGAGCATCAGCAGCTTGTCTGGCTGCGGCTCTCTGTTCGCTTCCTCCGTCTTTTATGATGAAATAATGCTGAATTTATGTGGAAATGATTGTTGTACAAAAGCTTCAGATATCTGTTACTGAGACAGATGATGACTGGAGGCAGTTTGAAGCAGAAACGAGGCGATAATCAGTGAATCGATGCTGATGCTCCGAAATGACGCATGCGCAGTGAAGGCAGGGTAGACCGATTTTTAGGGTGGACCGTTCAGTTAACGACACCAGCCTTGGCTGGAAAAGTAAATGTGAGGTATCATTGTAAAGCGCTTTGACCACCTGTTTGATGGGAAGGCGCCATCGAAATGCAGTCGTTCTAATGATCAGTGTGAGCTTTTGTTCAGATCTCTGGTCACATTATTAATGGACATGTTACGGTAAACGAGACGTCGTGTTTGGTGCCAAGTTTTCTTCACCAAAAGACACAAACCCAAGTAATATTTGCACCAGTTTCTGGTGACAATCTTTCCAGCCTTTTTTGTTGTTATTTTATTCACACACACACACACACACACACACACACACACACACACACACACACACACACACACACACACACACACACACACACACACACACACACACACACACACACACACACACACACACACACACAGGAGCGAATTCAGTTCCCTGCTCTGATCTGATGGTGGTAGAACATGTGTTTATTTTTAACAACACCTCCATGTTTGACTTTTTTTTTTAAACTCCCGCCTTCGAGGACACTTTCCTTAAATTGTCAACACTAATTTTGTGCCTCGCATAATGGAAGTAAAACGGGCAAAAAGATTAAATTAATCAAACTGTGATAATTAACTGCTCTATTTCACACAGTACGACACAGCTGACATACGATAGAATAAAACCCGTTTCGGAGTCCCGCTCAGACTGAAGGTTAGGTTTGACACGTTTGCACGTCTCTCTTCTGTTGTATGTTTTGTAGCACAGTTGTGTTTTCAGCATGATGTGAAATGTGTGTCGTAGAAAACTTCCGAGCGCTGTGCACCGGGGAGCACGGCTTTGGTTACAAGGGGTCGACTTTCCACAGGGTCATTCCTCAGTTCATGTGCCAGGTAGGCTGTGGACCTGCTTTACCTTCTGTCTCTCAGCAGCACGTAGGACAGACTGAACACAGAGGTGCCTTCTGTGCGTGCAGGGCGGAGATTTCACAAACCACGACGGAACTGGAGGGAAATCAATCTACGGATGGCGCTTTCCTGATGAGAACTTCAAGCTGAAGCACACGGGAGCCGGTATAAGTCACACCCTGTACACTGATGACGACAGCGGAGAATCAAACGCTGCTGTCCATCATATTATCTGATTACAACGTTTGAGGAATGTTGGCGTTATCGGAATCATACTAGGAACTCAGTGAAGTCCCTTAAAAGTAGAACAGGGCTTATACTGGGAGCATGCAGTACACCGGTCAAAAGTTAAAGTTGCCCCAATTTTGATAAAAAAGTGATGCAAATTATTGTTTGAGCGAATAGGATGAGTTTTTACAATGTTGAATGCTTGGTCTCCAAAGTAAAGGTCAAACAAGCTCAATGTCCATTGGATTCTATGACATGTGACGTATGTCAACGAGTAACATGATAACATGACACATGGTGCAAACTATTCCTTTTTAAAACGCTATTAACTCAACTAATGAACACATGAAGATATAACGGTTGTGGAAATGTTTAATATGCGATTGTGTTGTGTGAACCAGCGGACCTTTGCGCGGCACACTTGTTCAAAACAGAACAAGCGTTAAACACAGCCACGGATTTGTTAAATGCAAAATGTGGAAATCTTTCATTCATGTAGTTTTTGCATCCAGATTTTTAAAGGAAATTTGAAAAATGAAGATCTTTGAGACTAAACTTTTGTTCAGATAAGTGCAAAACCAGTTTTTTAATCTACCTTTTACAATTTTATATGTTTGAGGGTTAATGTTGAACATCTTCAAAGTCCCGCAGTTCTGAGTGTTTTCTCAGACATTTTCCTTCTGTAAATATGATGTTGGCCAGATACTGCAGATTTGAGACCTCTGTGACATATGTAACACATACAGTACTGTTCAGAATAATAGTAGTGCTATGTGACTAAAAAGATTAATCCATGTTTTGAGTATATTTCTTATTGTTACATGGGAAACAAGGTACCAGTAGATTCAGTAGATTATCACAAATCCAACAAGACCAAGCATTCATGATATGCACACTCTTAAGGCTATGAAATTGGGCTATTAGTAAAAAGAAGTAGAAAAGGGGGTGTTCACAATAATAGTAGTGTGGCATTCGGTCAGTGAGTTCGTCAGTTTTGTGGAACAAACAGGTGTGAATCAGGTGTCCCCTATTTAAGGATGAAGCCAGCACCTGTTGAAGATGCTTTTCTCTTTGAAAGCCTGAGGAAAATGGGACGTTCAAGACATTGTCCAGAACATCACCGTAGTTTGATTAAAAAGTTGATTGGAGAGGGGAAAACATATACGCAGGTGCAAAAAATTATAGGCTATTCATCTACAGTGATCTCCAGTGCTTTAAAATGGACAAAAAAAACCAGAGACGCGTGGAAGAAAATGGAAAACAACCATTCAAATGGATAGAAGAATAACCAGAATGGCAAAGGTTCACCCATTGATCAGCTCCAGGATGATCAAAGACAGTCTGGAGTTACCTGTAAGTGCTGTGACAGTTAGGAGACGCCTGTGTGAAGCTAATTTATTTGCAAGAATCCCCCGCAAAGTCCCTCTGTTAAATAAAAGGCATGTGCAGAAGAGGCTACAATTTGCCAAAGAACACATCAACTGGCCTAAAGAGAAATGGAGGAATATTTTGTGGACTGATATTATAATATTTTGTGGGCCACAGACAGTTTGTGAGACGACCCCCAAACTCTGAATTCAAGCCACAGTTCACAACCCCTGGCAATAATTATGGACTCACCGGCCTCGGAGGATGTTCATTCAGTTGTTTAATTTTGTAGAAAAAAAGCAGATCACAGACATGAGACAAAACTAAAGTAATTTCAAATGGCAACTTTCTGGCTTTAAAAAACACTATAAGAAATCAAGAACAAAAAAATTGTGGCAGTCAGTAACGGTTACTTTTTTAGACCAAGCAGAGGGAAAAAAATATGGACTCACTCAATTCTGAGGAATAAATTATGGAATCACCCTGTAAATTTTCATCCCCAAAACTAACACCTGCATCAAATCAGATCTGCTCGTTAGTCTGCATCTAAAAAGGAGTGATCACACCTTGGAGAGCTGTTGCACCAAGTGGACTGGCATGAATCATGGCTCCAACACGAGAGATGTCAATTGAAACAAAGGAGAAGATTATCAAACTCTTAAAAGAGGGTAAATCATCACGCAATGTTGCAAAAGATGTTGGTTGTTCACAGTCAGCTGTGGCTAAACTCTGGACCAAATACAAACAACAAGGGAAGGTTGTTAAAGGCAAACATAGTGGTAGACCAAGGAAGACATCAAAGCGTCAAGACAGAAAACTGAAAATGCACAACAAAACAAATGAGGAACGAATGGGAGGAAACTGGAGTCAACGTCTGTGACCGAACTGAAAGAAACCGCCTAAAGGAAATGGGATTTACATACAGAAAAGCTAAACGAAAGCCATCATTAACACCTAAACAGAAAAAACAAGGTTACAATGGGCTAAGGAAAACCAATCATGGACTGTGGATGACTGGATGAAAGTCATATTCAGTGATGAATCTCCAATCTGCATTGGACAAGGTGATGATGCTGGAACTTTTGTTTGGTGCTATTCCAATGAGAATTATAAAGATGACTGCCTGAAGAGAACATGTAAATTTCCACAGTCATTGATGATATGGGGCTGCATGTCATGTAAAGGCACTGGGGAGATGGCTGTCATTACATCATCAATAAATGCACAAGTTTACGTTGATATTTTGGACACTTTTCTTATCCCATCAATTGAAAGGATGTTTGGGGATGATGACATCATTTTTCCAGATGATAATGCATCTTGCCATAGAGCAAAAACTGTGAAAACATTCCTTGCAAAAAGACACATAGGGTCAATGTCATGGCCTGCAAATAGTCCGGATCTTAATCCAATTGAATATCTTTGGTGGAAGTTGAAGAAAATGGTCCATGACAAGGCTCCAACCTGCAAAGCTGATCTGGCAACAGCAATCAGAGAAAGTTGGAGCCAGATTGATGAAGAGTACTGTTTGTCACTCATTAAGTCCATGCCTCAGAGACTGCAAGCTGTTATAAAAGCCAGAGGTGGTGCAACAAAATACTAGTGATGTGTTGGAGCGTTCTTTTGTTTTTCATGATTCCATAATTTTTTCCTCAAAATTGAGTGATTCCATATTTTTTTCACTCTGCTTGGTCTAAAAAAGTAACCGTTACTGATTGCCACAATTTTTTTTTTCTTGATTTCTTGTAGTGTTTTTTAAAGCCAGAAAGTTGACATTTGAAATGACTTTAGTTTTGTGTCATGTCTGTGATCTGCTTTTTTTCTAAAAAATTAAACAACTGAATGAACATCCTCCGAGGCTGGTGATTCCATAATTTTTGCCAGGGGTTGTGTGTGTATATATATATATATATATATATATATATATATATATATATATATATATATATATATATATATATATATATATATATATATATACTACACTTCTGTACTCCAATCACCTGGTTTTGCACAGCCCTATTCCATTATGTTATATTTATTTAACAGTGAATATAATTTTGTCTAACTGTTTGCATCTTTTTGAACTGTTTTTTCTTTTCTTATTGTTTATGCACCAATAACACCAGATCAAATTCCTTGTATGTGCGAACATACTTGGCAATAAATTCGGTTCTGATTTAAATAAGCTTGAAATGTCAAGGTCGCGGTTCAGAAATGCCTCGAATATAAGGATCACTATGGAAACGCGGGAGAGGTCACTTAAAGTGATATTTTTTTCTTTTTTCCTTTAATTGAGCCCTCAAATTAATAAAACAAGCACACATTTTCCTTTCGTTCAAAATGAACTCCATAATATGACCTAAACTGTCATACTCATGAGGGGGAGACGCTTCGCCCTCAGCATCCATTTTAATGTGCTTAAACTTCAGATGATGTCATGCTGGGTAGCTAGAGTTCTCTGTATATCCTTGTGCGCCCAAACCATGATGATACACTCTGACCAGATCCATTTCTAATGTGGAAATGTATTACACTGTCTCCTGGTTTGTTGGCTAATAGCCAACATTTATGTGTCAAGACAATATTGAGTGCACGTTTTACAAATTGTGGCCACGTTTAAGTAGATCATGCCCTTGTTTTACTCAAACGATGCTTAAAACGTGCGCACAATATAATAAAATGAGCGCACAATATAATAAAACATATGCACAGTATAATAAAACGTGCGCACATTCTCTCCTCATGCAAATCATTTTGCGATGACACTTCCAGGGCTCCGTAGATAACTGGTTCATTGAAATATTTCAATTTCAAAAGTTAATTTTGTTACAAAGTCCAATTGTGGCCCTCAAAAAAAACCCTTCTAGGTCTATAACCCAAACCAGGTTAGGGACCTCCACCATTAAAAACACACAAACAACAAAAAAAAAAAGCCTCTTCTAAAGAATTGAAGTTGAGACTTGAGTCACCCACATGGATGAGTGCGCTTTCACCGGCCGTCCCATTACTGTGCCTTATTGTGGAGCCCTGCTATTACACAGTACCCACCATGGGCATTTATAAGCTTTTGCTTCTGCCTACACCCTATCGGGGGCACATGGGTACATTGTTAAGTTGTTTTCTTTACACTTTTGTCTGTGTGTGGTGAATAAATTCATTCATTCATACACCACAGTTGCAAAATATACTCAACAAAAATATAAACGCAACACTTTTGATTTTGCTCCCATTTTGTATGAGATGAACTCAAAGATCTAAAACTTTTTCCACATACACAATATCACCATTTCCCTCAAATATTGTTCACAAACCAGTCGAAATCTGTGATAGTGAGCACTTCTCCTTTGCTGAGATAATCCATCCCACCTCACAGGTGTGCCATATCAAGATGCTGATTAGACACCATGATTAGTGCACAGGTGTGCCTTAGACTGCCCACAATAAAAGGCCACTCTGAAAGGTGCAGTTTTGTTTCATGGGGGGGGATACCAGTCAGTATCTGGTGTGACCACCATTTGCCTCATGCAGTGCAACACATCTCCTTTGCATCATCCATGAAGAGAACACCTCTCCAACGCGCCAAACTCCAGCGAATGTGAGCATTTGCCCACTCAAGTCGGTTACGACAACGAACTGGAGTCAGGTCGAGACCCCGATGAGGACGACGAGCATGCAGATGAGCTTCCCTGAGACGGTTTCTGACAGTTTGTGCAGAAATTCTTTGGTTATGCAAACCGATTGTTTCAGCAGCTGTCCGAGTGGCTGGTCTCAGACGATCTTGGAGGTGGACATGCTGGATGTGGAGGTCCTGGGCTGGTGTGGTTACACGTGGTCTGCAGTTGTGAGGCTGGTTGGATGTACTGCCAAATTCTCTGAAACGCCTTTGGAGACGACTTATGGTAGAGAAATGAACATTCAGTACACGAGCAACAGCTCTGGTTGACATTCCTGCTGTCAGCATGCCAATTGCACGCTCCCTCAAATCTTGTGACATCTGTGGCATTGTGCTGTGTGATAAAACTGCACCTTTCAGAGTGGCCTTTTATTGTGGACAGTCTAAGGCACACCTGTGCACTAATCATGGTGTCTAATCAGCATCTTGATATGGCACACCTGTGAGGTGGGATGGATTATCTCAGCAAAGGAGAAGTGCTCACTATCACAGATTTCGACTGGTTTGTGAACAATATTTGAGGGAAATGGTGATATTGTGTATGTGGAAAAAGTTTTAGATCTTTGAGTTCATCTCATACAAAATGGGAGCAAAACCAAAAGTGTTGCGTTTATATTTTTGTTGAGTGTAGTTTAACTCACGAAGCAAAGGGTTTATTTTCTTTCATTTTCTAACATCCTATTTTCTCCACCAGTGGGCAACATTATGCTGACTACTGAAGGACATGAAAATGATTATAACTTCCATGTTTCTTGTCATTGTGATTGAAATATTCCTGGTATTTTTTCTTTTTAATTGCTTTATTCCAGGTATCTTGTCCATGGCCAATGCTGGGCCACACACCAACGGCTCTCAGTTCTTCATCTGCACTGGGAAAACAGAATGGTACGTACCAGCAAACTCAGCGTACCAGGTGACATTTAGCAGTGACTGAGTGCATGTACCCAGCAGCAGGTGGTCCATAGAAACATAGAGATTCATCCAGTTCATGTCTGGGAATTTGAAATTTTGTGCTCAATATCAAAATTCAAGTGTACAAATACTACACGAAATTCTACTCAAACGCATAAAACGAGGCCCAGATTAGGAACATTGTTAATGCAGATTTTTATGCAAATTATTGGTTGAGCTAATAGGGTTTTAAAAAAGGTACAGTTTACACCATTTGACGTGCTTAGTTATCACGGGTGACATGTTCATAGACTCCAGGGGGTGTTGACCTTGTCTCCTTTGGAGACTTGAGCATAGCGGATGGCTCTGTGGATAAGGAGGCGGCTTGTCAGTATGTAGACTTGGGTTCAAATCCTGCTTGTACTATCTGTCTGTGTCCTTGGACAAAACACTTAATCTGCGTTGTCTCGGTCCAACCAGCTATAAAATGGCTGGGATGTAATCTGTGATGGACAAGAAACCGGAGATATGCAATGAAAAAGTGGACCTCTGGGACTATAAGGATTTACTTTTGGAAACTAGATCCCAACTGAGAACCCAATACTGACCCAATACATTCGGCCAATATGAACTACTTCCAGATGAACCATATTGGCGCATGTAACAGCCAAAAAATGACAGTTAAAAAGAAGCAGAGACACAGAACATCAGTTGTGGGATGCCATAATTTCTATTTCAACATGGTCCACGTTATTGACATGTTAATTTTTAATAGTGCATCAAAAAGTTCCCAAGCATTCATTATTGACTATGGAATGTCTGGTGACTATAAATTTTGATACAGTTTATTATGAATTTTCATTCATGGCCAAGATTTTAAACAAGTAAAGGTATAAATGAGCATTTTTTTTATCCACATAAAAACATCTTTTCATTTGTTAAAGTTCACCAGAATAGCTCCTTTAAAGTGTCAAAAATTCCTAATTTTCCCCTCGCCCTAACCCCAGTCACCCACCAGTCTTTTTCCTTCCAGAATGATCTCATTCCTGTTATTCCAAAATATTAACCTAAAAGTGTGCAGATCCACAGTTGTATTTGGAGCGCTGTTGCTGTATTTAGTCTGCCTCAGTGCAACCAAGGTAATTATAGAAGTTGATGTTTTATACAAATTTGTAAGATTTCACAGATGGGATCTACTGCCTACAATGATTTTAAATCTCTACAGGGTGATGTTTCATGAGATGACATCAGTTCTGTGAAATCAAACAAAATTAATATTAAAATATTGAAGGCGGTCTGTTACGATGGTCAGAGGATTAAAAAAACATAAGCTGTAAGCACACGAACCTCAACCAATGTGGATTTTTTTACTACTATTGACATTATGTAGAACATTGAATCACATGAAATATAAAATTTGCCCCGTATTTAACTTATGGGAAATTGTGCTCAAGTTGTGACTCTTTGAACAGATTTTTTTGAAATCTTACATTATTTTATTCCACATTTTATTGCATTGGCCAATTTATGTCTCAGAAAATGGCCCATTACTTCAGGCACTGAGGGGCCATTAGCCCATATCACTCTTGAAGTATGAGTAATTATGTCAGCAAAACAAGTTTAAGTTCATATCACAATATGTTACCTTGGTGAGGACTCATTGCAAGAACTACAAAAATATCTTAATGCATGTTAGCAGAAACCTTAGTTTATGCCATGTGTTGTTGTGGGGAAAAAATATATTGGTTGATATATTGGCATCAGTTAAGTACATTTTATTTCCAGGGTAGCAGGTTCCCGATTCAAGGCCACTCTCCATGTAATGTGGAGTTGTTTCAGGAAGGGCATCGGGTGTAAATCTTGTGCCCAATCACCATGCAGATCCACCTCTGATCTGCTGTGACATCCCTGAGTGAAATAAGGGAGAAGCCAAAGGAACTTACTATATATTGGTATATCTAGTCCAGTCGAAGATTCAAGCTTCTCTACTATGGAAACCACCTGGACAACTGAGAGCCTTCACAGAAACATCCGGTTTTAGAATCATCATCAAATATGGAAATCGATACCACTTTTAAAAATCCTGTATCATTTAGGCTCTATTGGAGACCAGCAGCACAGTCAGAACTACTCCATTTATTAAACCTTTTGGCTCAAACAATAATTTGCCTTCTTCAAGCTGAGCACTAATGGGGACTGAAGGATTCAGCCGTGGTTCTGGTACTGCTGGCCCAGCATAGTTCTTGTTTGATTAATGGTTTAGAAACGTGATCACAGTGCAGCTCTCCGTGCTGCAGAGGGACGTTGACTCGGATAACAAACCTCTGCTTTCTCCATTCAGGCTGGATGGGAAGCATGTCGTATTTGGCAGTGTCGTGGACGGAATGGAAGTCATCACAAAAGTGGAGACTCTGGGTTCCCGGTCTGGACGCACCTCCAAGAAGATCACCATCATGGACTGTGGAGAGCTGGATTAGACTTCATTGTCCGGCTCTCCTGCTAACATTCTACCGCTCACAGTCGGCACAGAATAAACTGTGTCGGGCTTCTAAATGTGAACCTGTTATAAAATAACTGTGGTTGTGTTAAAATGAGAAACATCAATAAATGTGTGTTGAAAAGTTGCACAAAATGGCAATAAATGTATTTTTCATAATATCTGATCTGGTTTTGCCATCTGTTTTACACTAAGTCTAATGTGACACACATTTCCCACAATCCCCAGAGTGAGTGAGTGGTTGAAATGAAGCCACAGTCAGAGGTGTGTCCGTTCATCGGGTGGGGGGGAGTGAATTTGATGTTTCTAACCAAAACAAATGTGTTTGTTTGAGAGGAGTTGAATGTTTCACTTTGTACTTTCTGGTCTGATGTCAAAAAAATGTCTCTTGTTTTAACTCCTGAACTCTTGCAGATGGTCCAAAGTACTGATGGATCATTATATTTACACACACACACACACACCACTGCAAATAAAAGTTTAGGGTTTATATGTATAAGAATCACTAAATGGAAAACCTAAATATTTTGCATATGCTAGACCATGGGCTGTGTACTGTTTAAAAAAAAAGAAAGAAAAAAAACATTAACTGAATGTCATCTTCAGATGTTTATTTTTAGTTTTCAGCAAAATACCAGCTGTTTAAAATGTCAGCTGATAATATTTCAGAATTGTAATTTTCTGCAGGTCTTTTGTTCTATATATTTATGAGGAAACTGTGATTTGCATCGAGACGTGATCGAGGTGTCCCGTTAGCCTTCAGGGGAACCAGAGAATGAAGTTGTGGTTGAAGGAATGTGGTTCCAGTCCAATGTTTTCAGGAGATAACCAGCCTATTGAAGACAATATATACTGGGGAATTATACCTGTTGGCACCTCAGTGCAGAGGTTGACCAGTTCATTTTGGGTATTTAGTTCTGTCGTCTAACAGGCCTCACTCACGGTATGTCGCAGTGAGTGGCAGGTTGCAGTCGTGCCGCAGGTATCTGGTAGGTTTGTGGAAGTACGGACGTGGTACTTGTCACGTGCAGGCTGCATGACTATCATACAAGAGGTGCTGGGAATATTGCGCCATCAGCCCCGTGCCAAATGTATGTCAGAAGCACGTCATCAGCGCCTGCAGACTGCATGACTTGCAAATCACCACCCCCATAAGCCAGGAGTCCATCTAAAAGGAGGCCCTGTGCCGCCTCGTGTTCGGACGTCTGTGTTCCAGTGTTTTGCACAGCCGCTATCACTTCATACCTTTCTTCAGCTTCTGTCATCTACCTGTTGAGGTCCAACACCCTCAGACGTTGCAGCGGTATGGCGACAGCCATTGGCGCTGTCAGCCGTAATGCCGGATGCACTGCGTACATTTATTTCACTGCTTTTTTTTTGTGAAAGTCATTCAGTATTACAACAATAAAAACAGCTTGTGTGGTTGTCACATGACAGATCCTTTTGATTCAAGCCTTGAGGCTGCGCCGCTGTCCAAGTTGAGTGAAAATGCCTGTTGTGAGTCTGTACTGCATTCGCAGCACTCATCACCACAAAGGTCACGTGATCACATCTCCTTTCTCTCCTTTTTAAATTAAAACCCCTTGCTTCACTTTTTTGGGAGGGTGGAGCAGGGGTGGGGGGTTCCTATTCTGTACTATGTACTATATAATCCTGACAGCGCCCTCTTCCCTTTTTCATTGTTACACGAGTTTCCCAATATGTATGTATACCTGGAGTCTTGCCACACATAAAGATGGAAGGTGAGATGCACTTCTGTCTTGTGGGCTGCACACATAGCAAGTGTGGAGTACTTGTATTTGTACTCCTGAAGTACAATGTACAATGACTGCATCACTCGTGTGTCTTAACTGCCATCGCAGATCCTCTACTAGCTGTGATCCTGACGCGTCAGGTGTACGGTGGCCGTACAGGCCGCATATGTGCTGTATGCATTTGTTGATTTTTCACTGAATCCCTAGAATTAACAAATGCAAATTCTACAGATTCAGGACCCATAAACACCTGACAAAGTAAAACCCCGCTTTCAGTCAATGGCAGTCTGTTTCAGAGAGGTCTTGGTGGAGTCCCACTCAGACCTTCTGCGTTACCTCCCCACATACAATGAAAGATTCAATTATCTCAGCAGTAACTTCCATGTCTGTAGTAGTTTGACTTATGAGGTCAAAAAGCCTCTACGTGCAATCTGCGATCTACAGCACTGAAGACGCGCATGTGATGTCCCTGTTTCAACCACGTTTTGGCCATTTTTCACCCTGTAGACTGCCCGTATCAGCACATATGACGGGTTGTGAGTGAGGCTTAAAATGTGTAACATACAATGTCTTTATTTTGAGATTATCAATGGTCCTCTATCAGAATTACAGAAACGAGAGAAAACAGCAACTTGAGTGTCTAAAATCGGTTTTAATATAAGGCACTTCAGGACATCTTGTTTATGGCATCGGCACAACTAGAAGTACCCTGCCCCAACTTCCAATTTATATTAATAAAAACAATTCTATGTCTCAATAACAGGTCCTACAATGTGTAATAGTTCATGTTCATTACTTTGTGAATGTGATCGTAACATCTGTACTTAGAAAATAAGGCACATAAAAAGGTGTTTGTCACATCCTACTTGTTTTCACTTTCCATCACAATTCCAGTTTCACAAACTTTCAACGTGCTCAACCGTTTGGTCTTTGGTACATTTTTAGTCTAACCCCCACTAGAATCAGAAATTATGCAAACAACAATTTATAAGTAACGAAGCACTTTGTATACAAAGAAAAATAGTTTGTCGAATATTTTCCTTTAGGTAGTATAACTCCTTAAAACATTAAAAAATATGTACCATCTGGTATTGATAAATGATAATTCAACTTATAATGCAGATACAGGTGACTAATATATGTCCTAGGTAAAGACTTTCATATTTTATACAGAAACAAAAATCATGAAACGCAACTTAACTTATTTCTGGAATATACAAATGTGTAAAAACAATACATTTTAAACTTCTCTTATCACAGGATAGACTTTGTTCCAATATGTTGGACACGGGAAAAAGGCAAACTTACGTTTTCACAGTCGGTAATGTTGAAGATTCATAACAAAGACTTCAAATGAATATTCACATAATAAAATCAGCCCAAGTTACAATAACTGCAAATACAAAGCATTCGTTTCCACTGAGACACTTTACAAATTTTCTGCCGCAATGAGCCTCTAATACTGAATATCACAGAGAATACTTTATAAACTATTAGCATTACAGTACAAGTTGTATGTTTTTAGTCATTAAAACAGAACTTTCCTTTGGCTTATGGAAGGCGGGGCGGGGCCGTTATTGCACGCGGCGACAGTAGTAGCCGAGAACTTTGCATTTTTCACACAGGTGCTGTGGATGCTCTTTGCTCTGGTCCGACACGTCCAAACCATCTGGTTTCTCCAGAGGTCGCTGAAAACAAAGGTGCAGTTAGCCGACACCCACTCACACTGTACAACAAACAGAAGAACAGTCTGCTAAACCGATGTGTCTAAACTAGGACTCTAACCAGGTTTAAGATAAGACTTTATTGATCTCACAGTGGAGAAATTCACATGTTAAGTCAGCTCTTAAAAAACACACAAGATGGGTGCGAGTAGAGGAAAATGTGCATCAAACAGCGTGTGCAAAGCAATAATAATACTTGTAACAATACAATAAAATAAGAAAATGAAGTAGAAATAGAATATATATACGAGGGCTGTCAATAAAGTTACGGTCCTTTTTATTTTTTTCAAAAACTATATGGATTTCATTCATATGTTTTTACGTCAGACATGCATGAACCCTCGTGCGCATGCGTGAGTTTTTCCACGCCTGTCGGTGACGTCATTCGCCTGTGAGCACTCCTTGTGGGAGGAGTCGTCCAGCCCCTCGTCGGAATTCCTTTGTCTGAGAAGTTGCTGAGAGACTGGCGCGTTGTTTGATCAAAATTTTTTCTAAACCTGTGAGACACATCGAAGTGGACACGGTTCGAAAAATTAAGCTGGTTTTCAGTGAAAATTTTAACGGCTGATGAGAGATTTTGAGGTGATTCTGTCGCTTTAAGGACTTTTCACGGTGCGAGACGTTGCGCAGCGCTCTCAGGCGGCGTCATCAGCCTGTTCAAGCTGAAAACCTCCACATTTCAGGCTCTATTGATCCAGGACGTCGTGAGAGAACAGAGAAGTTTCAGAAGAAGTCGGTTTCAGCATTTTAGTCGGTTATTCCACTGTTAAAGGAGATTTTTTTAATGAAAGACGTGCGGACGGGTCCGCGCGTCGGGACACAGCCGACGCGACGCTCCGCCACAGGAAAAACACCTCTGTTGAAAGCCTTAAGGACAAGTTGGAACATGTCCAGCCTGTTAAACAATTTCTCATATACTCACTCCACTGAAAGCCATCAAAAGCCGCCTGGATTTTACAAATGGTTATCAACATTATCAAGACATTATCTTAGGAATGTACAACAAAATCAACAGAAATAAGCATTCATTTGTCTGTGGAGATTTCAATATAGATTTTTTAAACCCTCACAATCATCCACAAATTACCTCATTTATAAACACCTTGTACTGTTTAGGACTGTTTCCAACCATCATTCATCCTAGCAGAATAACTATGGACTCAACAACTCTCATTGACAATATTTTAACTAACGTTATATCCGGTAATCTTAGTGGGGGACTACTGGTCAGTGATATCAGTAATCACTTGCCAGTTTTCTCAGTCTTTGCATTGGAGGGTTGTTGTAAGTATCGAAGCAATATCAAATTCATGAGTAGAAAAGTAACACCTGAAACAATTGATAATTTAAGGGAGGATTTATCAAGTCAGAATTGGTCAGATGTTTTTGTTGATGATGTTGACAGGTCATATGATGCTTTCATTTCCATTTTTTCCAGTTTGTATAATAAACACTGTCCATTTGTTGACAAAATATATAGAAATCAATATAGCAACAAACCATGGATAACTAAGGGACTTCAGAGGGCATGTAAAAAGAAAAACGTACTATATAAACAATTCATAAAACTACGAACTAAGGAAGCTGAAAGTAAGTATAAAACATATAAGAATAAGTTAATCAATATCATGAGACTCAGTAAAAAAACATATTATAATGAGTTACTTGTCAAAAATAGAAATAACATCAAAAACACATGGAACATATTAAATGAAATAGTAAAAAAGAATAGAGTAACTAGAGATTATCCTTCATTTTTTCAGAGTAACAACTACATCACGATTGATAACGACGAGTCTATTGCTGAACACTTTAATGAATACTTCGTTAATGTGGGTAAAAATCTTGCCAGTAAGATTGACTCATCAACTAATAACTTCTGGGTAAATAATTCAACGTTTAACAAATCTGTTTCAATGTTCATTGGTGGTACTCATGAAAGGGAAATACTTGATCTGGTTCATGGTTCAAAAAGTAAGAAATCGACTGATTTTAATAATTTGGATATGGCTTTATTAAAAAAAGTTATTGATTGTATAGTAAAACCGTTCAATTATATTTGCAATATGTCACTAAGTACTGGTAAATTTCCTTCTCAAATGAAAATAGCCAAAGTAATTCCTCTGTTTAAAACTGGTGACAAACACACATTTTCTAATTATAGACCTATATCACTCCTGCCACAATTTTCCAAAATTTTGGAAAAAATATTTGCTAAAAGATTAAATGATTATTTACTGAAGCATAACATCATTTGTGAAGAACAATATGGATTCAGAAGGTCTCGAACTACATCACATGCTTTGATGGACTTTGTGGAAAGTATAGCAACTGCAATTGACAATAAACAATACACAATAGGTGTTTTTTTTTTTTTTGATTTACAGAAAGCGTTTGACACAATTAACCATGGAATACTATTAAGTAAACTGCAGAAATATGGAATCAGAGGTCTGGCATATGAATGGATAGCTAGTTATTTACAAGGCAGATTTCAGTATGTTCAATTCAATAACACAAATTCTGAACTCAGGGATGTCACATGTGCGGTGCCGCAGGGCTCAGTGCTGGGTCCTTTGTTGTTTTATAATCTATATAAATGATATAAGTTGGGTGTCGAGTTCACTGAGATGTGTCCTTTTTGCGGATGATACAACTGTGTTCTGTAGCGGTGAAAATCTTGAACAGCTTCTGGACATAGTGGAGAAAGAACTGGAAAAATTTAAGGTTTGGTTTGACGCTAATAAGTTGTCACTCAACCTTGGGAAAACTAAATGTATTATATTTGGAAATAAACAGGCACCCAAATGTAAAAATTTAACTATAAACAATAAGGAAATTGAGTTAGTAACAGAGAATAAATTTTTAGGTGTTATAATTGATAATAAACTTAGCTGGAAACCACATATAAATTATGTGAAATCAAAATGGTCAAAAACTATAGCCATTTTGTATAAAGCCAAAGACCTACTGCCGCAAGAAGGGTTACTTACTTTATATCATTCTCTGATGGTACCATATATGACATATTGTGTTGAGTCATGGGGAAACACTTACAAATCAAATACCAATCCAATATTCCTTTTGCAAAAACGAGCCATACGAATCATCTGCAATAAACAATATCGTGAACCAACTCATTCTCTATTTGTGTCTTTAAATTTATTAAAATTCATTGATTTGGTCGATTACATTACAATTCAAACTTTATTTCGAGCGAAAAACCAAGCCTTACCGAGACATGTCCAGAGTCTGTTCCGATTGAGGGAATCCAGATATAGTTTAAGAGGTTGTGCAATTTTTATGAAACCACCAGTAAGAACAAATGTAAAGGGTTTTTGTGTGTCTGTGGTTGGGGTGAGGAAATGGAACAAATGTTCAACAGAGGTTAGAATGAGTAGTACCTTAGTGAGATTTAAGAAACTACTCAAAAAGAACATTATGTCTAAGTATCATAAAGAAGCAAATATAATTTGATTTATATGGAATGTTCAATTTATAAGTGGGACTTATTGTATATTTGAATGTGTGGGTATGTATATGCGTATGTAGATATATAGATATGGGTAGGTGTATATGTATATAAGTGACTGTGTATATGTATGTATATATTTATGTTTGTAAAGTATATACGTATGTATATAGGTATATGTGGCACAGCCCAAGCAGAGGGTCACCCCCAAGAGCCTGGTCTGCTTGAGGTTTCTTCCTTATAGGGAGTTTTTCCTCACCACAGTTGTCTAGTGCTTGCTCTGGGGGTTGGTAAGGTTAGTCCTTACTGGTGTAAAGTGCCTTGATTCGACTTTCTTATGATCTGGTACTATATAAATATAATTATAAGTGAATAGTATATTGATGTGTATGTCTGTGTGTCGACATGTAGTAGTGAATTTATATTTATGTAAATATGACTGATTAGAATTGTTGGACTTGTACTAGCAGGGGTGGGCGCTAATAAGCTTTGCTTCAGCCCACACCCTTTCGGACTCACTAGTTTTGTCTGTGTTTGTTTGTGGAATTGTTCATTTTTTTTCTATTTGAATATTTTGTGTGCCGAATTAAAAAAACTTTGTCAAACACGGAGGTGTTTTTCCTGTGCCGCCGCACCGCGTCGGCTGCGTCCCGACGCGCGGATCCGTCCGCACGTCTTTCATTAAAAAAATCTCCTTTAACAGTGGAATATCCGGATAAAATGCTGAAACCGACTTCTTCTGAAACTTCTCTGTTCTCTCACGACGTCCTGGATCAATAGAGCCTGAAATGTGGAGGTTTTCAGCTTGAACAGGCTGATGACGCCGCCTGAGAGCGCTGAGCGACGTCTCACACCGTGAAAAGTCCTTAAAGCGACAGAATCACCTCAAAATCTCTCATCAGCTGTTAAAATTTTCACTGAAAACCAGCTTAATTTTTCGAACCGTGTCCACTTCGATGTGTCTCACAGGTTTAGAAAAAATTTTGATCAAACAAAGCGCCAGTCTCTCAACAACTTCTCAGACAAAGGAATTCCGACGAGGGGCTGGATGACTCCTCCCACAAGGAGTGCTCACAGGCGAATGACGTCACCGACAGGCGTGGAAAAAACTCACGCATGCGCACGAGGGTTCAAGCATGTCTGACGTAAAAACATATGAATGAAATCCATATAGTTTTTGAAAAAAATAAGGACAGTTACTTTATTGACAGCCCTCGTATATATATGTATGTATATATATATATATATATATATATATATATATATATATATATATATATATATATATATATATATATATATACACACACACACACACACACACACGATGGTTTAGGTGGTGGCCAAGCGGTTAGTGTGCTTGTTTTCAGAGCAGGAGCTTCCTGGTTCAAGACCACCAATGTTGATGTCTATTCTCCATGAAATGCAGAGTTGTGTCAGTAAAGGTTTTGTGCCAAATTAACATGCAGATCCACATCGTATCTGCAGTGGTGACCCCGAGTGGAAAAAAGGGGAAGCCAAATGAACTTACTGCATCAGAGGCACAATGAGAATAAATAACAAGTGTGCACTTCAAGGTTTTGTCCTTGGGCAAGGCACACTGGGTAAATGGGTACCAACTTCCCTCCCTGTCACGCTATGGGATCCGGGGATAAACACTGTGAGTTTCAGGGTCCGTATAGGACTGAATCCAGAACAGATCTGAATTGTTATACTGTCACCCCAACCTTGGACCATGATCCACGACCACCTGACAAAGTAAAATCATGCTTTCGGTAAATGACAGTCTGTTTCCAAGAGGTCTTGGTGTAGTCCCACTCAGACCTTCTGCATCATTTCACCACTTACAATGAATGTCCAGCTGGGAAAACGAGCCGGATTCATGCCTGTAGTCACCTTGGAGACCCGGTGGGTTTACCTCAACACAGGTAAATTAAAGAAGACCAGGAAACCGGAACGGACCGCTCACTCCACCCGATCCAATGGACCCAGGCGGTTTTTGCTGTCAGTGATGCAAAGTGGCTTTCTTTGTTTAATTTTCTTAATAATAATAATTTGTGAACCCAAAATTCACCGCTAAATTCCAACCAGGTTTATTCTTATTAAATTTCTATACTTCGTTCTTTTATTTCTCTTACTTTCCATGTCTCATCTTCAACATATCATCTCAGGAATAAAACTATGAATCATTATTCATATTTTCAAAATCTCAGTCATGTGTGTTTGTACCCGTACATGTGTAAATAAAGGTGTAAATATTATGCCAGTTGTTTTTCTTGTGTCCAGTTGAAGACAGATGTTTACGTAACCAGAACTTATGACTTTCAGATCAAAGGTGGACTAATATCGATTATAACATGATCAAGTTCCATGCTCACATGGTTGTGCTGAAGGTTTTAACCACATCAAAGGTGGTAAATTCATTTTTGGCCAGTGGTCTAATCTGTTTTCACTGAGTCACTGGACGAGGGGTGAGTGGTAGGTTTTGAGCCTGACCCAGAAAATGTAGGGTCATGGTTCTCCATCTTTTGCATTCTCAGAAACCAGTATTTCTCAACACTGCAACCAGTGTAGCGGATATAAGTTAAAACAAAATTTGGATTAAATTTTAAATTTAATTAAATACCTCAAATGGGGCACCACCTGCTTAGAAGCAGGAAACGTACGGTGCATCCAGAAAGTATTCACAGCTCTTCACTTTTTCCAGATTTTGTCCAAAATGGAGTAAATTAATTTTCTTCCCTCAAATTTCTACCCCCAACACCCCATAATGACAATATGAAAGATATTTTTTTGAAATTTTGCAAATTTATTAAAAATAAAACACTAAGAAATCACGTGTACATAAGTATTCACACCCTTTGCTCAATACTTTGTTGATGCACCTTTGGCAGCAATTACAGCCTCAAGTCTTCTTGAATATGATGCCACAAGCTTGGTGCACCTATCTTTGGGCAGTTTTGTCCATTCCTCTTTGCAGCACTTTTCAAGCTCCATCAGGTTGGATGGGGAGCGTCGGTGCACAGCCATTTTCAGATCTTTCCAGAGATGTTCAATCAGATTCAGGTCTGGGCTCTGGCTGGGCCACTCAAGGACATTCACAGAGTTGTCCTGAAGCCACTCCTTTGATATCTTGGCTGTGTGTTTAGGGTCATTGTCCTGCTGAAAGATAAACCGTCGCCCCAGTCTGAGATCAAGAGCACTCTGGAGCAGGTCTTCATCCAGGATGTCTCTGTACATTGCTGCATTCATCTTTCCCTCAATCCTGACTAGTCTCTCAGTTCCTGCTGCTGAAAAACATCCCCACAGCATGATGCTGCCACCACCATGCTTCACTGTAGGGATGGTGTCTGTTTTCTCCAAACATGACGCCTGGCATTCACACCAAAAAGTTCAATCTTTGTCTCATCAGGCCAAAGAATTTTGTTTCTCATAGTCTGAGAGTCCTTCAGGTGCCTTTTGGCAAACCATGTGCCTTTTACTAAGGAGTGGCTTCCGTCTGGCCACTCTACCATACAGGCCTGATTGGTGGATTGCTGCAGAGATGGTTGTCCTTCTGGAAGGTTCTCCTCTCTCCACAGAGGAATGCTTGGAGCTCTGACAGAGTGGCCATTGGGTTCTTGGTCACCTCCCTGACTAAGGCCCTTCTCCCCCAATCACTCAGTTTAGACGGGTGGCCAACTCGAGGAAGAGTCCTGGTGGATCCAAACTTCTTCCATTTATGGATAATGAAGGCCACTGTGCTCATTGGGACCTTCAAAGTAGCAGAAATGTTTCTGTACCCTTCCCCAGATTTGTGCTTCGAGACAATCCTGTCTCAGAGGTCTACAGACAACTGTGGGACCTTATATGTAGACAGGTATGTGCCTTTCCAAACATGTCCAATCAACCAAATTTACCACAGGTGGACTCCAATTGAGCTGGAGAAACGTCTCAAGGATGATCACTGGAAACAGGATGCACCTGAGCTCAATTTTGAGCTTCATGACGAAGGCTGTGAATACTTACAGTATGTAGATGTGATTTCTTAGGATTTTTTTGTTTGTTTGTTTGTTTGCTTGTTTTAATAAATTTCCAAAAATCTTAAAAAATGTTTTTCACATGAATGAATTTCATCCTTTTGGAATAAGGCTGTAACATAAAAAAATGTGGGGAAAGTACTGTGAATACTTTCCAAATGCACTGTAATGTTAAGTTCAATACTAATCAGTCTTTGATCTGAAAGTTATAAGTTCTGGATATGATTGATTAAACACTTTTCTTCAACTGGACACAAGCAAACACAGCCCATCGTACCTCTAAATCAGAACATTTCCACCAGAACCAAACTGGTTTTGGAACACAGTTGGTCACTGTTCTAATTTAGGTTGGTGAACCAGAATGAAACATCAGGGATTAGAAAAGTTACCTGTTTGTGAGGGTAAACGTTGATATGGCACTTAATACATTCTTGTCCCATGTTGGCCCAAGAGTTGCCGCTCATCCATTTTCTCTTGCATTTTGGACATTTGTATTCACCAAAACATCTTTTCTTTCCCTGATATGGGGTCAGGCCTTCACCTTTGGGTCGAGCCTGAAAAAGAAATTTCACTCAGTCATTAACATCAACATCCTCAAGATTATTGCATGTACTTGACAGCTTGGGTTTAGAAGTTGTTTGGATAATTTACTGACATCAACTTTTGACCGTAGGCACTTAATGGACTGTTTTTGTCTGTAATTCAATTCCATTTATTTTTAGCCCCAAAATCATCAGTAACCTCAAAGTGCTTCAGACAAGTAAGATCAGAGGTCATCAACTCTGCTCTTGGAGATCATCTAACCTGCATGTTTTCCAATTCCCACTGCTCCACTCATGTCTAATTAACGAAGTCAGGTGGCCCAGCCAATGAAAACCTTGGAAATACCAGCGTTGACAAATCAGCTATGGCTGCAACATGGAAAACATGCAGAGGAGGTGATCTCCAGGAACAGCATTGAAGACCTCTGATCTAGACCAAGCACACTGGTGACATTAATAGACAAGCAGTAATTTATAAACAGCAACGTTTCAGCTGAGACAACCCACTATAACTCAAAGTGCACAACAACAAGATGAAGAACAGATCAGAGTGTGTGGAGAGTCTGACGGGCCATTGATGCAGGATCTCACATAGTGGTTCGTTCTCAAACCTTTACACCAACTGAACTTCTTCCTGGTCTTCAAAACATTTTGCCAATCTTCCAAATACCTGCCAATTTTAAATAAAATTCTTGTAAAGACTACATATTGATACAAGATCTCAGTCACAAAGCAGATTTACGCCCCCAAATCAGAAAAAGTTGGGACGGTACAGAAAATACAAACTGGAAAACCCCCACGTGATTCTTATATTTACCTTGACTTCTGTTGCAAACAGCAGGTGATGTCAACAGGTGATTGTAATCACAATTTGGTACAAAAGCAGCATAAACAAAAGGCTGAGTCTTTTAGGAGCAAAGAGGATCTTCAGTTTGTCAACGGATGCGTGGAAAAATTATTAAAATGCTTAAAAACAAAGAAAGAAAGATTGGAAGGGATTTGCATATTTCTCCCTCTACAGTGCATCATATCTCTAAATGATGCATCACACAGTGGAAGCATGTATTGCGGTCTGATGAAACAGCACAATAAAATCTTTTTTTGAAAGATACGGATTCAGTATGCTCTGGACCAAAGACGTTGAAAGGGATTAGAGTGCTGATCGCGCCCTGCACCCCACAATGTAAATGTACAAGTAAATCTACACGTCAAGATGGTGTTTTTAACTATAAGACTTCATCTTATGTCTTCTGAGGGACTTCACTAATATAATTTAGGAAAAGCCTTGGACCCAACATTGATGTAGGTTGATGTAAATTTTGAAGACTGCTCAGGATGTGAATTTCAACAAAATATTTATTGAAATGGGCGGGGGCACCGGCAATCGCAATAAAACTCAAATCAATTTGATTCAGAGAAACAAAATGATCGAGTGAGGCTGAAGGCCAAACGAGATATTCTTGTGATGATCAAAAAAAAAAGTCTCCCTAGGCCATCCACCTCATCATGAGGACCCCTAAGAACCAAACGGTGCTGCCATTTTGAATAAGGGCGCTACCATTTTGAATGGTCACATGTGCCATCTGCCTCATCCGTTATGAGGACCCAGCCGCGGCAATGACACTTCTGGTTTGCTTCCCCGACAGATTGGTATTCGCCTCATCTGCCATGAGGACCCCTAGAACTAAAGGTCCCATCATGTGATCTAAAATAGCGTGGAGGAAGAATTGATTCAGTCACGGAAACAACAACAACAAAGATTTGCACGTAGCCTTCGGCCTCACTCCATGTTTGGTATAAAGTGATTCTCATTAATCAATCACTAATATTTTGCCGATCAATATATGCTTTGGATTGTCCATCTAGGCTTCTTGGTTGTTAAGATGTACAATAAAAAGTGTTTTTCAGACCATGTTTTCCTTGATCTTGGCCTTTGAACTTTGACCAAAATATTTCAAAATCAAGTAATATTTTCACCAAATTTGAAGGAAAAACGTCCACCTGTTTTTGATTGTGTCCAGTGACATTTGGACAAACACACACACACACACACACACACCAACAGCTTGCTTGCCACTTTGCTGAGGTGCAGTGTAAAAAGGACCATCCAGACTGGTATCAGCAATAAGTCAAAAGTCAGAGTCTGTCATAGTATGATGGGGTTTTGTCAGTTCCTTTGGCAAATGATTGTTTTAGGGTTCTTCATATTTACTACATTCTCTAATATAGTTGTCCATCATCTAAAGTAGTAAGGTATGGAATTTGATATTTATTTCACCAAAAAGTAGGCAAAACGCTCACACTGACTACCTTGCCTGTTCGTCATGTACAATTCACGTTACCTTTATTTCTTTGTATTTTATTTCCTTGTGTTATGACGTGGAGGGTATTTATAGCATCACAATATTCCATAATGATTCTATCTCAGGCTGGTCTGACACCTCAGAGGTACGATCTTCACTGTCTGTTACTGACTCATCTCCATCAATGGAGCTATTTTCATCCTCACTCTCGGCATCAAGAATCAGTCTCAGTGCTTGTGCAGCTGTAAATCTTGCTATTCTAGGTCTGTTCTCCAGGCTTCCACACTAAACAGTAAAATATAATGATTAGAGTTGGCAAATTACAATACCATCTGAAGCTATAATGTCGAAAATAAGTGGCCCCGCACAAGTTTGGATTATAGCTGACACACGGATCAGCCGATCCTTGCAAAATTTTATGAGCACATGCAGGGGGAATGGTGCACAAACACACACGCCTGGGTCATAAATGATCCCACTCGGTGGCTTGAGGATTAAATGCAGGAATGGATGTACAGTATATTATTAACAAATGAACTTGTACCATATAAAATATGAAATATCTTGGGTTCATAACATCTGTATGAACCAAAAGTCAATGTAAATGTAAGAATCACTGTTTTTCTTCTTTTTTAATTTATTTGCTTTTTCCATCCATCCCAACTTTTTCTGTTTGTATTTTTATGTATACATAATTACATGAGAATGTAACTGCTGATTTGACGAGGTAATCAGTTGTGGTAATACGACGTTACATGAATGCTTGAAACTGAGACTTCACTTTGGATTTTGCCTCTCATCACCTCTTACTGGAGGAGACTGATGTATTTGGTTTCTTTGGATGGCAGCCAGATCATACATGTCCAGGACAGAACAAGAAGTGATCGCCGCCTCGCTGATAGTCAAGACCGTCGAGTGGAAGTAGTCCAGACTCCAAACTCTGAGCTTTTATGGGGGAGTTGTGTCTTTTTCTTAGAATACAACTTAAATTATTTACAAGTCAGAAAGGGAGTCTAAGTTTTCCCATTAGGAGAGAATTCCCTCCCTCCAGCTGTGTTCCCGAGGGACCACAAAGGGGGCCCCGGCCTGTGGGGGGAACCAATGGGAGAGCCTTTTGTGCTACAGGACAAATACCTCTGGCTCTCAGTCATCTCTCCCAGCTGGTCTCGACGCACCAATCAGGACACAAAGATCTTAGTGGGGAGGAAATAAAACCCAGATGAACTCAGCACTTGTAGAATATGACAGAATCCAAAAGCCATCACACAGAAACCATCCTGACAAGCCTGGTTTAAAAAAGTGCACCTCAGCCGAAAAGTCGGGCAAATCACAAACCAAAATCTGCACCACATAAGACTTCCCATTAAAGTGTGTTTGATTTACAACAAGAACATGGTAGCATGTTGAGTTCAAGATGCCTGATGATGAAAGCATAATTATAGACCAGTTATATCCCAGCAGGAACATATTTTGAAGCCTGCGCTTGCATCATAAAGCACCGCAGGAGGTCAAAGGCCTTGTTCCAAAGAGCATTCACAGGGAGAACACACGGTGTCGTCTTCCTGAGGGAGGAAATGGCAAAGCAAAGTCAACTTCTGGAGCTTTACAGGGCAGCAAAGGGCACGGTACACTCCGGAGTTTCCACTGGTCCACGTCAAAGCTGGACCTCTGACAGCTGAGAGTGGACAAACATGCTGTGGAAAGTTTGTGCTAAACTATAAAAGTTCCCATCCCATGATGCACTGTTTCTTTCTCTTTTTGCTCTGTATGCACCACTCTGCATTTAATCATTAGTGATCGATCTCTGCTCCCCTCCACAGCATGTCTTTTTCCTGGTTCTCTCTCTCAGCCCCAACCAGTCCCAGCAGAAGACTGCCCCTCCCTGAGCCTGGTTCTGCTGGAGGTTTCTTCCTGTTAAAAGGGAGTTTTTCCTTCCCACTGTAGCCAAGTGCTTGCTCACAGGGGGTCGTTTTGACCGTTGGGGTTTTACATAATTATTGTATGGCCTTGCCTTACAATATAAAGCGCCTTGGGGCAACTGTTTGTTGTGATTTGGCGCTATATAAAAAAATTGATTGATTGATTGATAAAAGGGATAAAAAGGGCATTTACCTGCCTTAAGAGCATCAGTACCAGAGTCCAAGATGTCAAACAGATAGTCCTCTGAAAGTTCTACTTTTAAATTCAAACGTTTGTCTTTATACCTTGTAGGTAAAAACTTCAAATCAGTCAGCAAGGTTTCATGGATTAGAGACCAACATGGTGAAAACAGCTGTTTGTGTCACTATTAGTGGGAGAAATTCTACATCTTCCACTTGACTGCTGATGTTAGTTGGTTGATGGTACGATAGCTCTGCGATAGGCTGGCTGCCTGTTCAGTGTGTCCCCTCCCTTTCGCCCAGTTCGGTACTTCAGCATTTCCCATAATCCCCCTGGCGGGCCCCTGCGCTTCCCAGAATGCACCGTGGTGCCAGCAGAGTTCTGCCGTCTCACTGCGAATGTAAACAATGGCAAAGCGAGGATGTGGATTCCTTTAATTTAGCAAGTTCACAGGCAATTATGATGATGATACATTCTCCCAAGTTGAGAGCATTTTCTAGAGGAGGTGTAGCACCTGTGATGGACTTCTGCTGTGCCCCGATGTTGTCTTATTGTCTGTACTTCACAAGATGTGTTTACACTGTGAGTGCTGAGCTCCTGACACCAGAACTCTGCTGAAACTGACCTCTTGCGGCAAGACGGCATGACATTCACAGCTGTCAGACACCAAATGACCGCTGAGATAGGCTCCAGCCCCACATGACCCTGAAGTTAGAATTGTGTTGATTGTATTTCTATTTGTTGTCATAAGGCATACAATTTAAGAAAGACTCAAAGTAACCCTAGCTCAATAAAAAAGTAACTTTTGTAATGATGTCATAAGACAAGAATATCAGAGAATAGATCAGAGCAAACTATCACTGGAAAAATAAAAAAGAAAAGGAAACTCTTTGATGATGAAATGAGATCCTACCACACGCTGAGAAGACTAAAAGCAACCTTTTTATTTCCAGATCACAAAAAATTATGAACATAATCCAATGGGACCATTTTTCGTCTATACATTCTGTCATACTTTTTGAATGATCATATACACAGACAGATGGGGTAAAGGCATAACCTGTTGTGTGTTGGGGGTGTGGCTGGATATTTTGGTGTTCTTTTCTTTTCTTTGCTCTCCAGGTGGCATGAGAACTGATTTGTCTGTGGAGAAGGTGCTGGCTGAAGAATCCTTCACCCTCATCAACATCATGTGCAGCACCTGTGACTGGTGCTCACATGCAACCTTAAAGACCTTCAGCTGAAGCAGATAATTGGATGGCGTTCTGCATTTAAGTCATGTGTGATTCAAGCAGAACTGCCGGGAACTCGACCTTGTGATGTTCGTTTGTGAGACGCTGAGGACCGCGCCTGGGTTTGACACATCGAGCCCGTGAAGCAAGGAAGGGTGAGGGACACATGCTGTCAGCACACATCAAAGGTGATTAAGTGTTTGACTAATTGTTGATAGTAACTTGGTATTTTGTTACGCAGTATACTTGAATTGTGATGAGGATTGTGCAGCTTGCTTATCACTGCTGTGGCATGCGGACAAGTGGTCCTCCACCTGTTGTGAGAAGCTGCTCATTTGCATAAAGCTTAAAATTCAGACCTGCATGTGTTGCTGATAGTGTGTGTCTTTTGAAGGATATTAGTTGTAACTGCTGACTTACCTCACCTCTTCTATGCTTCGCAGAGAGTCGGTTTGTCGTGTCCACCTGGGGGGTGTTTGGCGGTGGTAGTGGGTCCAGGAGCGCCGGGCTTCGATCCTTTTGGGCGCTGGAGAGCGTGCCAGCCTTCACTCCACCAGAAGGACGCTATTTCTGTTTTTACACTTTTTATGCACCAGCGGGTGAAATAAATATATTGTTTTTGGAACCGCTTTTCTGGTTATTTGTAGCGCTGGGTTCCGTCTGACGCAGGTCCGCTCCTCAACCCGCGTCGACACATAACATAACCGCCTTCCCCTTCTATTTTACGGCAGGTAATAAAAGCCAGCAAGCATTCAAATGCTCCCAGCAACGGGGTGGCGCTTCTCAGCTCATAAACTGATAGTCAAAACATAGACCATAAACTAGAATGTGTCTGCATCCATTGGAACTATTTTCTGTGCCAAGTGCCAGTCCCAATTCTGACTTTCATCCCTATCAAATCTTTGTGATATCATAAAGTGGGCTGAGAATAAATTAGAATTTTCAGTCCAAAGAGACTATGTACAGCTATTTCTGTGATACTTTAAACCTGGTTCTTGAACAACCTAGAAAGTGATGACAGCAAAATCTATCTTGCAGAGTTAACGAAAAGGTAAAAGACTTGAGTATGCATTTAAATTCAGTCATCACTTCACTGACCTCAGGATCACTTCACCACAAAATCTCAAAATTAGATTGGAGACCATCCAAGATCAATTCAAACTTATACACCTAATCCTTGTTTTTTAGTCATTAACAGTGTACGCTGTACAATTATTCCACCCTGGCAAAAGAACAGTTCAAAGACATCATTAAAAGCCCAAAGTTACCATGACATTCATGTCTATGATGAGTGTATGTAAACGTCTGACCATCTCCAAGATCAGGTTGTGGAGGCAACAGCTCCAGTAGAGGACCCCAATCTTCCCTTTCCTGGGACACATTCAACACCTCTGACTGGTGGATCCCGAGGCGTTCCCAGGCCAGTGTGGAGATATAATCTCTCCACCTAGTCCTGGGTCTTCCCTGGGGTCTCCTCACAGCTGGACGTGCCTGGAACATCTCCCTAGGGAGGTGTCCAGGGGACATCCTTAACAGATGCCTGAACCACTTCAGCTGACTCCACTCAATGCGAAGGAGCGGCGGCTCTAGATCCTCACGGAGCTCCGAGCTCCTCACGGATGACCGAGCTTCTCACCTTATCTCTGAGGGAGACCCAGCCACCTTCTTGAGGAAGCCCAATTCAACCGCTTGTACTCATGACCTACTTCTTTCGCTCATGACCATAGGTGAGAGTAGGAATGAAGATTAACCAGTAGATCAAGAGCTTTGCTGCACTGATTCTCTGGCCAATCTCACACTCCACTGTCCACTCACTCGTGAACAAGACCCCGAGGTACTTAAACTCCTTCACTTGGGGCAGGACCTCATTCCCTACCCGGAGTAGGCAATCCCTCGGTTTCCTGCTGAGAACCATGGCCTCAGATTTAAATGTGTTGATCCTCATCCCAGCCGCTCCACACTTGGCTACAAACTGACCCAGTGAGTGTTCTAGGTCACAGGTTAATGAAGCCAACAGGACCACAGCATCTGCAAAAAGCAGCGATGAGACTCTGAGCCCACCAAACTGAAGACCCTCCTCCCATTTACTACCCCTGCATATCCTGTCCATGAAAATCACAAACAGGACTGGTGGCAAGGTGCAGCCCTGGCAGAGGCCAACCTCCACCGGAAACGAGGCTGACTTATGACCAAGGACCAAAACACAGCTCTCACTTTGTGAGTACAGAGGTTGGATGCCTCTAAGAAGGGATCCCAGAACTCCATACTCCCATAGCACCTCTCACAGTATTTCCAGGGGAATCCGATCATACGCCTTCTCCAAATCCACAACACACATGTAGACTGGATGGGCAGGATCCTTGTAAGAGTGAAGAGCTGGTCGGTTATTCCACAGCCAGATCAGGTGATACAACCACAAAATCGATCATCAACCTTCGGCCTAGGGTGCTCTGGTACCATGTACATTTATGAGCACCCTTATGTTTAGATCACGGAGGCTGTTCCTCCCAGTCATGCCTCTCCAGGTGTCTCTGTCATTACCCTCATATGTGTTGAAGTCTCCCAGCAGAACATTGGATTCCCCTACTGAAGCCCCATGCAGTAAACAAAAGTCAGAGCCCACCCCCACACACACACACACAACCTGAAGGCACAGGGAGGCGACCCTCTCATCTACTAGGGTAAACTCCCAACACAGCGGCACTCAGCCGGGGCTCATGAGCACCACCACACTCACCCAGTGCCTCACACCCGGGGCAACTCCAGCGAAGAATAGTGTCCAACCCCTATCAAGGAAAGTGGTTCCAGAGCCAAGGCTGTGGGTGGAGGTGAGGCCCACCAGATCTAACGGATAGTGTTCCACCTCCCATATAAGCTCTGGCTCCTTCCCCCACAGCAAGGTGAAATTCCACACCCCCAGAGCTAGCTTCTGCTGCCCGGGTCTGGTCCGGTGAGGCCCTCAACTTTCACTGCCACTCATGGGACAGTGCACCTGACCCCAGTGGGTTCCCCTGCGGGTGGTGAGCCCACAGGGTGGAGATGGAAAGTCCACATTGCCTCTTAGGGCTGAGCCCGGCCTGGCTCCTTGGCAAACCTGAACACCAAGTGTTCGTTGACGGGTCCTTCAACCAGGCCTTGCTGCAGCTGGGGACCCCGGACTTCCTCTAGGCCCGGCCACATTTCCTTTGCCTTGTTGGTCCATGAGTGAGTGAGGTTCATGCAGTCTTTGTGAACCATTTGTAGTCTGGCCCCTCACCTGAGACCAATTTGCCATGATAGACCCTACTAGGAGCATGAAGGCTCCAGACAACACACCTCTCAGGTTCATGGGGACACACAAACCTCTCCACCATGATAAGGTGATGGTTCTCGGGAGGCATGTAAAGCAAATTTGCATTTTATGATAAAAGCACCAAATTTTGCACAGACATTGTATAATATATAATAAGTAAGTAAGTAAAGTAAAGTTAGACCTTATTCATGAGAAGCGCCTTGAGGCAGCTTTGTTGTGTTTTGGGACTACATAAATAAAATACACTGAATTGAACAGAAATTGAATAAAAATTACTGGATATCATGCTAAGCCTTTTTTTTTTTTTTGGCTTTTTTTGTGCTTTTTTAATCAGTGTCGATGGAATAGATTCAGAGTGTAAGAAAACACAGAAACCAACACTTCATTTGTCTTAATGCCATATAATAATAAAGACAGAACATTGTGAATATTAGAGCCCGACCGATATATCGGTATTATCGGCCGATATAAGCCATTTTCAAAGTACTCACTATCGGCCAAAATTTTGCAGATAGAACGCTGATAATTTCTCATAAACAGAACAGTTACTGAAATAATGTTTGTGTTGGCAATGTAAAATGTCCTTGCACCATTTGTCCAGTAGATGGAGCTCTGACGCCATTCAACTGAGAGCTGCTTACACCCCTGCTTAAATGTGTTCATCACCGGCCCCCGTAGTTCGCCGTCACACTGCACTGATCAGCTGACAAAAGCAAGTAAGTAAGTAAGTTTATAAGGATGTTGTTTGTAATAACTTTGCGATTACATTCACCCCACATTTCTCCCGTTTCAGTTCAACTCAGTTTGATTAACTCAGTTTATGTAGTAAGATAAGATGTATTTCACAACTCTTTTTAAGGATATGTATTTGCTAATTTCACAAAGGTTTAATTCTTGATTGCATTTTTTGAACCTGAAAATTCTTCTCTGTGATAAAGTAAATCAATATGAGGACAAAGCTTCAGCTTTTAGCTCATACCTTTTTTGTTAAGGGTTCAAAAAAGAACATTTTATTCATTTAAAAAAATAATATAAATCAGCCGATTTATCAATTATCGGCATTTTTTTCATCCAAATATCATTATCGGCATCGGCCTAAAAAAATCCATATCGGTCGGGCTGTAGTGAATATATTAGATTTAGCTATTTATTATCCTCAGGGGGACAATTAAGTTGTTTTTTAACAATATATCAAACAAAATATGTGCAAAACTTGGTGCTTTTATTATAAAACCACAATTACACTAATACAAAAACTGAGCTTGCCACGACATCTAATGTTTTTAATCTATATATCAAACAATGTGTGTGCAAAATTTGGTGCTTTGGCCATAAAACGCACAGACAGAGTGATATTTTAATCAGATCTGCCTGTGAAAGAAAATGTTGAAGAGGTTTTACAGGCACTCAAAGTCCTTACACTCAGACACAATAACAGATGGGAAGGCAGCGCTCTTTTTGTAAAGCAGACTCCAACAGGTCTCCACGGCCTGAAACCAGATGTGTGGAAATGTTTGAGTGTAAAATAAACAGACACAAAAATCATTTATTATGTGCATTACCATTCGCCCCGTTCCAAACCCATGAGGCCTCCATTTGAAATCAGACCCAGAGTGCACGGGCTGGTTTTGTAGCTGCAGCTGATAAGCTGCAGCAGATCTGTGGGCCTGCTGAGAGGAACAGGAGACTGGCTGCCTCCCTCTGCCATCATCTGGAAACCATCAGGGTAAACAATGGACAACTGCAAAATCCTTCCCACCCCCATCTGTCTCCCTCACTCTCTCTCTCTTCACTTCTGGATCCCCGTGGGACAACAATCTTAGAGAACACAATAACACTAAACCCGTGTGATACCATGCGGTCAGTTAGTCCACACCAGCAACCCCCCCGTGGACTCCCACAGTGAAATTAATTGTGCTGGACCCCCATCAGCATCCTAGAGAAGACCAGCTGTTTGCAAAGGAAAACAAGACATGCACGTTTGGACACACATCCACTGAGTGCATTTGGGGTGCGCCGAACCATGCTGCTACTACCAACCCATTGTGCGATGTAGTCACAACGTAAGGTACAGGGTGAGAAGGGGTTGTACATAATCACCTAATTTAGACCCACATAAGCTGGAACCTGACACACTGGTAGTTATAGGGCTAATCCACAGGACGCCGTTCTACTACGATTGCCCACGATCCAAAAAAGTGCCAAAACGAAATGAAAAGGCTTAATCTGGCTTGCCTCCTAACAGGCTGGCTTTCAAGTGCAAACCTGGCAACTGGCTGGCTTATAAAGTGCAGACCTGGCAACTCGCCCGAAAATAAAAGAAAAGAGTTGCCCCCCCGGCCAAAACCACAACACTGACCCTGCTTCGAATTTTTACCCCGATGGCGCACGATCAAACAAGTATCAAGCTGTAGTTATTATGAATACCCCATTTAAAGATGTTTGAACGTGACTGAACCATTGAGACTACAAAGACTACAAATACCTAGAAGTTACCATGTACTATCAATGATTTCTTAATCGGGATGAAATTTTTGAATACAATTACAGTAGTTCAAAAATTGGATTCCGATTTCAAATCTGGTGCTGATGATGACCATAACTACTACGTATGCCAAGTTTGTTCAATACTGACAAAGATGGATCAAGAAGTTACTATGATGCTTCAAAACATGCTGTTATTCAGGATTAAACGGGAAGGAACAGCGCTCTGTGGCATAGCCCTGTTAGGAGGAGAGGTGAAAGGTTTTCTGGCAAGGAAATGGATCTGGTTATAGAGCGTCAAATTGTGCGAGTAAATCATTTACTGGAGGTGAAGCAGTTGAACATCTCATTCCTCCAACATCTCCTTTTCCTCCATCTCCTGACACCTGATCTCCTCCATATCCTATCAGATGCAAACATACACTGCCAAAAAGGATTTGTTGACATCACTTCATTGTCATCTTATTGCTTTGACTGAGTTTTGCGTTAGGGTACAAGATATCAATATGGTACTTGTATTGGCACCATTAAGTATTAATTTGTTTGTCAACAGAATTATTCAAAAACCTATGGACCCAATTTTCATGAAATTTGGTGGACAAGTGAGGCATGGCCCAAAAAAATAAACCATAAAATTTTGATGTGGGTTCAGGCATAACTATTTTTTTGTTCATTTTTATTTCTGTCAATATTGTGAGACAGCAAATCAAGGGTGGGAGCATGTGCTGATGCGGTGCTTCACCACATCCACGAGACCACAGAACTGCCTTGAGTCTTGGGTAGATGGCAACTGTCAGTTGTCAGCCAGTCCATCCCCACAACTGTAAAATAGCCATGTACTTGCCACAGCCAGGTGACCCATGGGTGACCTCTTGGCCTCTACCAGCCACTGGGGTCCACAACATTCAGGTACCTGCATACTAGATGATGCATAGAGAAATGAATCACATGGCCATAAAGTCATTCCAGGGGTACCCAAGGATCCTCCAAAGAGACCTAGTATCAAAGACATCCAGTCATTGTCTCAGACCACTGATTAGCATTCAAGTCTTTCAACCATACAGTAAGACATGAAGCACCAGCACCCTGAAAATTTGATCCTTTGCTGCTCTCCTGCAAAGATTTCAGTATCACCAAACATCTTTCTATCTCAAAGGTCAAGTATCACTAGATGAGCAGATGAGCGTCACTGCCAAGATAAGTAAAAGTTCAACACTTTCACCACATACAAATACACTAACGGCTGAGTCTAGGAAGTCATTAAAAGCCTATATCTTAGTCTGGATCCAAGACAATAGCAAACCCAAACACTCTGATCGTCACTCCACTTCTCAAGTGCTGCAATCAAGGTATCCACTGATTTTGCAAAGATCATAGCATCGTCTGCAAAGTTAAGGTCAGTAAACCTTTCCTTGCCAACAAAACCCCCTAAGTCACTGGTTTCCACAGCCCGAGCCCAATCCATGCAAGCACTGAAGCCAAGGCTGGTACGCATTTACACTTGAGCAGACTGGGACAATACAGTTGATGTGTCTTGTCCAAGGACAAACATGCACACACACAAAGGTACCTTCAGCAAGACTCAAACCCAGGTCTGCATACTGGGAGCCCAACTCCAATTCCACTGAATTACCTGCTCATGAACCGGATTTAACTGTAATGTATAAAATCATAGGTTGGTACAATTTGTCATAATAACTGACTGGGACTAACTAGTACCCAACTAATTTAATTTTCTTCTCGTCGACCACTCAGGGTAAGCACATGGAAACAACACAACCCAACATGCATTAATTATTCACCCCAACTCTATAGGGCTGTCTGTACATCTATAATCCGTGAATTTTAATAGTTCCCACTTCAGCTGTCTGGGGCTGACAGCCATTGAAATATTAAAAAAAAAAATACAGTACAATGCACAACAGCGAACTGAGGATGTCCTACCAGAAATTCCCACCTCAGGACAGGCCAAGAAACCTATATTTTGTAAACTAGACAAATGAATGTGCCAGTCATCAACCTGTACCACCACTTGGTCATTCCTATTTAATTCACATTGTAGTTCAATGGTTGTTAATGTACCTCCAAATGGCAAAGCTCTGCGTTAACACCCACTAGTCTATGATTAACGCCATAGGTTACCGCATGGGACATGGACATCAGTGTAGACACCCTTATTAAAAACTAAATCTTTCAAACGTGCTATACCCATTTTCTACTATTGTACATTTCTGTCAGAGGCTGAAACTGTGTTGAACTTAAAATATTTCACGAGTCAGAGCATAATGTGCCATTAAATGATGCTGTGATTAAAGTGTGAACAGTACCACGCGTTCCTACACAGACACATTCAGTGGGAACAAGCTAGCCTTTCATCAGCTATGTTGTTTTAATCTGGTCGATTAGTGTTAACCGCTTCCTGTTCACACTGTGTATATCTTTCTGTGTAATTTACCAAATATGTGACTGCAACTAAAGCTGCTTTCACTGTGCCAGATGCTAAACTGTGTCCGTTACACAGATGGAGCGTCTCTACCAACTTCCTGACACGATAAGACCAAACAACAGAGAATAAGATGCTTCCCGGCCAGCGGAATAAATGTCCTGTTTTACACAATGACACTTCCTTTTTTCCAAAACATTTCAGGGTCGAATGACCTAGTAATAGAAACAGTTGTCAAATGATCATGTAATCACAGCCTTTATGCACACATGCTACTTGCACACATGCTAAGCTAATGCCCCTGTGTTACACACATAAATAATTATGATTAGGCACAAACAGCTGGAGGTCAAACAGCTTATGCTTGTGAATATCTTCTATTTGTCACGGTCTTGAGTTTTTAAAAAAAATCCCACTAGACCTCCATACACATTTATCTTATTCAACATAGGCTACCTCCTTTTCCACGCATATGCAGTCAGGGCTTAGCTGAAACTGCTCTCTGGTAGGAGGCTTCCGCCATGTGGCAGCATGTGTTCCATTGACTGAGTTTTGTATTAACAAAACATTAAACCATTTATCCATGTATTAAAGATAGCTATGAGAAATATTATTGGCCTCTAGTGGCTAAAGGAGAAGGAACTGAATAGTGTCATTCCTGCACCCAGCAGTAGAGGTGGGCGATACGGGAATTTTGGTATTGATCCGATACCAAGTAAATATAGGCCCAGTATCGCCAATATTGATACCGATACTTTTTCATATTTAAGCTTCATAGATCCAAAGGATCCAAAAGACCTAGGATAGAATTTCGCCAAAGATTGTACGTGACAACAAAAATCAACATTTTTGTTAAAAAAAAACACTCAACACAACTTAAAACAAAATCTCCTGAGGTAGAGGGCTGACAAACCATAATACAAGGGTGCGCTGCTCCGTGTTGTGTGACACAGAGAGTAGACTTTGATGAATCTGCGTGTGCAGCAGTCAGTGCATGCGGGAGAGAAAAAAGCTTGAGTATCAATCTGTTTACACGAGGATCATTCAATATCAATACCAGCGTTGGTATCAATATTATCGATATTAGGATCGATCCACCCACCTCTACTCAGCAGTGTTTCAGCTCTGACTGGGCATTAAATCTGGTAGATCACCCTTTAGAATAGATGTGACTGATTACATTTTCCATGCACATGCTTTGGTGTTCCCACGACCGATCCCAGATAAGCAGTTGAAGGTGTATATATGCTTTGGTGTTTTAGAATAAACTATTTTTACCAAAGACTATATATATATACTGGACAGAGCCTGCACGACATCAACCATGGGTGTCCTATAGAGACCTGGAAAAGCCAACATGAAGCCCATGTCTGGGCTTCGACATGCTGGCAGTGGCAGGGGCGATGAACTCATTATTGCATAAAGGGGTGAAGCATGGGCAGCCCTGTGTGTGATGAAAGAAACCTGAACACATCCCTCTTCTTAAGTCTGAACTACCTACAATCTGGAAAGTATTCACAGCGCTTCACTTTTTCCACATTTTGTTATAGCCTTATTCCAAAATGGAGTAAATTCATTTTTCCCTCAAAATTATAATCACAACACCCCATAATGACAACATATAAAAAAATACAAAAAAATAGTGTCTTTTTTTTCTTTTTTTAATTTTTGCTAATTTATTGAAAATTTAAAAAAGACATGGAATCACATGAGTATTTACACCCTTTGCTCAACACTTTGCTGATGCACCTTTGGCAGCAATTAGGGTCATTGTCCTGCTGAAAGATGAACCGTCACCCCTGTCTGAGATCAAGAGCACTCTGGAGCTGAATATCTTTTCTGTAATTATTGTATTAGTCACAACAATACCCGCATTCACCACGGTTATCCATCGCATGTTCAGTATTTTGCTCATGAGGACAATAAACCCCAATAATGATCCAAAGACAAAAAAGTATTACAAACAAGACAACTGAAGATTTCTGAACGCCCACCAAGGGTTGACGAGCACTCAAAATAAAAGATATGTGATTCACATCGTGACCTGGATCCGGATTCCACAACACAATGTATCATTGTATACTGATCCAGAATGGTCCGACTGATCAAGATGTAGGAATCTGATATTTAATTCACAAGCTGAAACAAAATAGTGTCTTCCTGACCTTGGTTTTACAACATGATGTTTCTTTCTGCTGCAGAACCTGCATATTGATCCGGATCACTCCCAACAAATCCTGAGCCAGAATCCAGATCCGGATCACCTCCACAATTCAGCAGAGTCTTCCATGCCCTAATATCTGTCTGTGGTGCACATTTGGTAAGTATCCATGAAGTAGTTTTTTTTTTTCCTACGTAATCATTAAAAGCCTATATAAAGTGAAATCTTGATCCAGAATCCAGATCCTGATCACCTCCAAAATTGAATGAAGTCTTCCATGGCCTAATATCTATCTGTGGTGAAAATTGAGTCAAAATCCTTGCAGTAGTTTTGACGTAATCCTGCTAAAAGACAGACAGACAAATAAATAAACACTGATTATTTTATTATGTCCTTGGTGAACATAATTACACTGTCGTGAATACTGATAAGTACTCTATTCGCTTTGGTATCAGATGACTTTTATTCCACACAAACTGCTCAATTTTGAATGTTGTTGCTTGGGGACAGAAAAGAGGGGGACAGTGGGGGGCATAGGGGAGGAGCAGACACTCTCTGCAGGTGACCATGCGATTTTAATTCAAGTTATATTGAATAAAAAAAATGTTTTTTTTTTAAAATGTTTGACAGCAATCATTGTGAGGTCTAAATTCATATTTTTAAGCATTTTCAACTTTATTGTCCAGTTCAAGTCATAAAGTATACAAAAGTAATAATAAGTAATAAGTTGCAATACTCTGATGAAGTAATGAAAAATAGTCACACTGTTTATTACAATTTTAAGTCTAAATCACATTAACAGATTGAGAAAACATATGAGTAACTGATACAAAATTTTGATGTCCATTCTTGTTCATTTTTGTCCTGTAGAAATAATTTTCTCAATTGTTAAAGGCGTTCCTTGTCAGCGTATATTAGCTGATGTCTGTTAAATCTGTCGGAAACTTTTGTGCATGCTCAAAACTTTGAGTGGACATGGGACGCAGAGCTTCCTCAGTGGTTGCACAATTATTTACCGTTTTGTCCTGCGTTTATTCGTTATCTTTCCAGTGGACATCCGATAAACGTCAGTTGTATCCGTGTGTTATGTGTTTGTCTTCTGTTCACATCCAGAAGTGCTGTGCATCTGCATACAGTGGTTGTCCACTCACTTCATTAGAGCCCCAAATCCAACACAGTCTGACAGATTAGGCACTTTTTGCCACCAGGCAAATTATTTTAATCCATTACTAATCGGATTGCTCAATCCATCACAGCGTCACTACACCTTTACCAGCAATCTGGAACTTTTTACATTTCAAAAGTATCCTTCCCAGTGAAATTTGGTGGACAGGTAGACAAGCGTTGATGAACTTTTGTTGCCAATCTGGATCAAGTGGAGATATTGACTTTGAGTGCTGTACCTTGTATGATTCCTTTTATACAGATTTTTCTTTTGATCCTTAACAAAGGACCAATCCTGCTTTTTATAGACTATACGAGGGCTGTCCGTAAAGTATAGGTCCTTTTTATTTTTTTCTAAAACTATATGGATTTCATTCATATGTTTTTACGTCAGACATGCTTGAACCCTCGTGCGCATGCGTGAGTTTTTCCACGCCTGTCGGTGACGTCATTCGCCTGTGAGCACTCCTTGTGGGAGGAGTCGTCCAGCCCCTCGTCGGAATTCCTTTGTCTGAGAAGTTGCTGAGAGACTGGCGTTTTGTTTGATCAAAATTTTTTCTAAACCTGTGAGACACATCGAAGTGGACATGGTTCGAAAAATTAAGCTGGTCTTCAGTGAAAATTTTAACAGCTGATGAGAGATTTTGAGGTGATTCTGTCGCTTTAAGGACTTTTCACGGTGCGAGACGTCGTGCAGTGCTCTCAGGCGGCGTCATCAGCCTGTTTCAAGCTTAAAACCTCCACATTTCAGGCTTTATTGATCCAGGACGTCGTGAGAGAACAGAGAAGTTTCAGAAGAAGTCGGTTTCAGCATTTTATCCGGATATTCCACTGTTAAAGGAGATTTTTTTAATGAAAGACGTGCAGGCGGATTGCAGCGTCGGCTCGCAGCCGCCGCGACGCTCCGCCACAGGAAAAACACCTCTGCTGGAAGCCTTGAGGACAAGTTGGAACATGTCCAGCTGATAAACAATTTCTCATATACTCACTCCACTGAAAGCCATCAAAAGCCGCCTGGATTTTACAAATGGTTATCAACACGGAGGTGTTTTTCAAGTGCCGCCGCGCCGCGTCGGCTGCGTCCCGACGCGCGGACCCGTCCGCACGTCTTTCATTAAAAAAATCTCCTTTAACAGTGGAATATCCGGATAAAATGCTGAAACCGACTTCTTCTGAAACGTCTCTGTTCTCTCACGACGTCCTGGATCAATAAAGCCTGAAATGTGGAGGTTTTAAGCTTGAAACAGGCTGATGACGCTGCCTGAGAGCGCTGCACGACGTCTCGCACCGTGAAAAGTCCTTAAAGCGACAGAATCACCTCAAAATCTCTCATCAGCTGTTAAAATTTTCACTGAAAACCAGCTTAATTTTTCGAACCGTGTCCACTTCGATGTGTCTCACAGGTTTAGAAAAAATTTGATCAAACAAAGCGCCAGTCTCTCAGCAACTTCTCAGACAAAGGAATTCCGACGAGGGGCTGGACGACTCCTCCCACAAGGAGTGCTCACAGGCGAATGACGTCACCGACAGGCATGGAAAAACTCACGCATGCGCACGAGGGTTCAAGCATGTCTGACGTAAAAACATATGAATGAAATCCATATAGTTTTTGAAAAAAATAAAAAGGACCTATACTTTACGGACAGCCCTCGTATATATTTAAGATTATAAATGCATATATAAGTGCAAACAGTGTTAACTTGTCCTTTTGCTGTAGTTTCTTCCTTCCTCCATTTTGCTTGAAACTGAAAAGTCCCCACTGAAAGCATTTCCCCACTCTGTATTTGTGCTCCACCGCAGTTGTTTGATGTGTTCATTAGCTCTGAGCAGATGACAGTTTGCTGGAGGAGGACTATCTCACTAACATTCCCAGGTTTCCTCTATCTTGTTCATCCTCCCCAGCAGCCAAAACAACACACAGTGTAGATAAGCGGTTTATCAGCAGCAAAAACAAAAGGACCAATGCGAGGGGAATCAGAGATTCCACTCTCAGTAACACTGTGTACTGTATTTCCATTATTCATGTGTTTCACAGTGCCATCACAGTGATAACAGATTATTTTTCTCAGGTGACAAACACTTCTTCATTTCGACTGTGGTTTCTGGTACAAACCCTCTATGCCCCAGACGGTGATGTGGAACAGTAAACCCATGTCAGGGAAATAAAACTGTTTTAGCGTCTTAATTATTACTTTAAATTTGATTTTTAGGCATCTTTAATGGGGCAGCATGGTGGCTTAGTGGTTAGCACTGTTGCTTCACAGCAAGAAGGCCATGGGTTTGATTCCCACCTGTGGCCTTTCTGTGTGGAGTTTGTATGTTCTCCCTGTGTTTTTGTGGGTTTCCTCCGGGTGCTCCGGCTTTGTCCTACATCTAAAGACATGCAGGTTAGGTGGATTGGAAACTTTAAATTGTCCGTAGGTGTGTGTGCGGACAATTTAAAATGTCTATATGTGGCCCTGCAACAGATTGTCATCCTGTCCAGGGTGTACCCTGCCTCACACCCTGTGACTGATGGGATAGGCTCCAGCTCTCCGTGACCCTTAATTGGAATAAGCACATATAGAAGATGGATGGATGGATGGATGGATGGATGGATGGATGGATGGATGGATGGATGGATGGATGGATGGATGGATGGATGGATGGATGGATGGATGGACATCTTTAAAGGCTTTGACATATGGATTTACTCCAAATTATTTCATTGTCTGAACATGGACTGTGTGAGATGTTGTGGATGTGGAGAAGAACACAGAATATTAATTTAACGTAGATTATGTTAACATGCTGGGAGATTTAAATTCTCAGTCAATTTGTAGTAAATCTGTGCCTTGTGCAAAAATGTGCATAGCGTCTCTCTCCCGCAAATAATCTGAATATTACGTTTGGTGTCTCGGCAATCTATGGATAAACTACAGTTTTAGTTTAATTTTATTTCTTTATTTATTTGAAAACCTAAATCCAGTTGCCCCAGGCTTCATCCTCCAAGAGATCAGAGTTAATGAATCCTTTAATAAGCCAGTAATCCTTTAATTTGCCCTGGCTTCCTTGATACTACAGTGCAGTGTGCCTGTGCTCTCCAGTTTAAAGGGAAGGACAGATGCCACTGTGATTGATTGATGTCACATATTCAACCTACGAAAATGCTCAAAACCTGTGAACACAGTAATCCCAAACCTTTTTCACATCAGCCTTTGCAACAGTATTCAAGATAGGTCCAATCTGAAAGCATGTACTGGCGCCATGTGTCGCTGCATCCATCACACCATGGAACCACCTGGATGGCAATCACCCAGGCACACAACTGGCCCTACCTCTCAAAAGTATTGATCTCTCGAAACCATCTATTTGCCATAGCCAGGTGATATATGGGCGTTCCCTTGGCATTGTCCAGTTGTTGGAGTTCTCATTACTGAGGCGCCTATGTGGTGGATCACACAAACACACCACATGTCTAAATTGTCATAGCTGATGCTCCCTCATCATACAAGTGATTATTTTCTAAAGTGATTCTTCTCTCTCCGAGGTAACCATTTGTTTGACCCATAATCTGCCGAAACCTGGTACCAAAGACATCCAGTTGTCACCTTTGGTTGCTAGTTAGCATCCAAGTCTCACAACCATGCAGTAATGCTGCATTTACACATAACGACAACAAGTCACAAATGCCACGATCACGAATGTGATGATTTGAGGCAGAGGCATCAGGTGTCATCAGGAATGATTAATGGCATGTGTTGCTGGTGAATTATCAGGAACCTTATGCATGGTCAAGAATAATGTTCCACGCTGTTATTGCGCATAACAGCGCATTGTTACGTTCTGTCGCACTGTGAATGAAGCGAATTGTCCACACACACCCCCATATTCATCCATCAGCTGCTGAACAATTCAGATAGCTCCAGTTTGCTCCTCAAAATCCACATCAGAACTTTGTGATTGCATGCTTAGTTGGGCTCTGTGTCATGGAGTGGCATAGAGAGGAGGAGGAGACTGTGAGAGCCAGATGTGTGGCTCCACGCGGCTCTTGTCTCGCGCGTTTTCCCAAACATCAGGTACAGCAGCAGCAGGTGGAACACCTGCCCTACCGCGCTGAGGAGCATTGGAATGAAACGTTTAGCCGACTTGGCATCACTGTCCTTCTTCACCATACTGCGGACATGAAACTGAATGCGGTGCAGCAGGGTTTAATTGTGCGCACGTCAGAGAAGAACGCTGTAACGCTCTATTAAGGATCACCACTAATCAAGATGGATGAACACGCTCTGTTACGACATGAGGTGAAATAAGGGTAGTGCGTGACATTCGTGAAAGATTTTTTGACAGTCAAAAACATGCTCCACGAAAATCACAAATATCACGCACCAACACGCACTATTAAGAAACCTATTGAGGTGCCTTGTCACATTAAGAATGTCAGGAATGTGCCAAGAATGACACAAATATTACATTCGTAACGCGTCCTGCCTATGTGTAAACGTACCATAAGACAGGAAGCACCAGGACCCTAAAGACATGGACCTGCAAAGATATTGGCATCGCCAAACACCCCTATCCTCGAGACTCTGTAAGCTCTTCTGAGGCGTCTCTCAATCTGAAAGGCCAAGGATTACAGAAACATGAATATTACTGTACTTTCATTGCATACAGATACCAATATTCCCTTTGTCCTAACTAGCAAACACACTCAGACACACCCCAAATGATCTTGCACCTTCAGCGCAAGTCCGATGAGCATCTACTGTTAAACCAAGAGCCAAAAAGTGTTCCCCTAATGACATACATCTTCATGTTGTCTGTATCTTTCAAGCCGTTTTGAATGCAGATGTCGCTGCACGCCTGCTGACAGTCCCTTTAAATATGACTGCATGGAGAGATACAAGGATGACCACAGTCAAGCGGAGCCAAACGAACAATGTGGCCCGACTTCCTGACCTTCAGCTCTCGGGCCCCTGTGGAGAAACAATGCACTCCTTATTTAGCCCAAGCCCTTCCCATCATGCCCTGTGTACTGTCAGCACACTCTCACTTGGCTCTTCTCTTTCCAGTGTCGAATTGGCAAAAGGTCACTCAAATGTTGAGTTCTCAGGTTCAGATGCATCTAAGCAGCAACGCATTTTGATGAAACAGAGAATTTCGGAGCAAAATAGGCCACACGACTTCTGAATCCCACTGCAGACTGAACACAGGAATTTAATGTTCAGCTGGATTTTTTTGTGTTCCCCAAACACAGAGTCAAAAATCTGCAGTGTGCACATCTCACCGAAAAATACTACAGATTCCAGCCAACAAGAACAAAAAGTAATTTGTTCTTTTGAACATTCTGCCTTCAGCTGAACAGGCCTTTGTCATGACATAGTTTTGGCAGTCGCTGCTTTGGGTCAGAACTATTAACAACACATGACAAAATCTGACATCATCACTGAGCAACGGCGGAGTGGAACACTTTCCAGATTGTCTACAAGCAAAAAGGGAATGGCTGAAAAGGCAGTTGTAGATATGTGAAAGTAGTCCTCAGACATCATCTCTGAGTGAAGCGAGGAACTGTGCCACGCTGTTAATCACGGCTAAGCAGACCACTGTAACAGTTGATTAGTTCATCCAGTTCGCCTTGTTCTTTTGGTCATTACCCAAAGTTCATAACCATGGGTAAGTGTAAATCGACTGGTAAATTGAGAGCCTTCCCTTTTAGCTCAGGTATTTCTTCATTGCGATGGTCTGATACAGTATCCACAGGACTTTAGATGCAGCCCAGATCCATCTCTTGTATCAATCTCAGGCACTATTTTACCCCAACTCCTGAATAAAACTTGGAACTCCTCCACTTTCGGGTAATAGCGCTCCCCTGACCCAGAGGGGACAATCCACCCTTTTCCGACAGGGGACCACGGTCTCATATGTGGAGGTGCTGATCCTCATCCCAGTCACTTCACACGTGATGTCAAACCTGTCAAGTGCACACTGTAGGTCAGTGACTGATGAAGCCAACAGAATCACATCATTCGCAAAAGCAGAGTTGCAATTCTGACTGATGACAAGGGGCAGCCCAGGTGGAATCCAACACTCACTGGAAACAGGTCTGCTGCAATGCTGAAAATATGCACATATCTCCTACAGACTGGATCACATGCCGCAGTAGTCCCGGTACGTCTTACTCCCACAGTCACCCCCACAGGGAACTTGGTTGTATGACTTTTCCAAGTAACACATACTGTATAAACTGGTTGGGCACACACACAGACTCCTAACATCTGTGCAATATTTCTGTGTAGGCTCTCAGTTGTCCAGGTGGGTTCCATAGTAGAGAAGCTTGAATCTTCGACTGGACTGGGTTGCTTGACGCGAGGACGTTTCACTTCAAATCGCAGAAGCTTCCTCAGCTAAAATTCTTGCTCTGGTAGTCTGACTTCTGTCTTGACTCTTGTAGAGAAGAAAATCAAAAGAAAAAGAAAAAGAAAATCTTTTCTTCTCTACAAGAGTCAAGACAGAAGTCAGACTACCAGAGCAAGAATTTTAGCTGAGGAAGCTTCTGCGATTTGAAGTGAAACGTCCTCGCGTCAAGCAACCCAGTCCAGTCGAAGATTCAAGCTTCTCTACTATCTGTGCAATGCAAATTTGCCCATCTGATTTTACAAAAACATTTCAAGCGATTCATTATGAATAAGGTTCATATAATCTCTACCACTAGGAGAGGAGCAGTACAAAGTTTTAATTAATATCATTAATTTTTTTTATTTGATTGCCCATTCTCAGCACGGTGGCTTAGTGGTTAACACTGTTGCCTCACTGCAAAAAGGTCATAGGAATGATTCCCACCTGTGGCATTTCTGTGTTGAGTTTGCATGTTCTCCCTGTATTTGCGTGGGTTCAGGCCCCCTGAATTTGATCAAATTACACTAAAACAGAGTGAAACAGTTTGAATTAGCGAACCATGAAAACATCGTGCCGACGGGCAGGCGTGTACGATCCTGCTGCAAAAGTTTCCTGCACACTCATGCATGAACACAGTGCGAGCAACTGGAGCATGTGTAACCACATCACGCCGCTGCTGTGCAATAAATAAAAAAATAAAAACCAGCTGGTACCTGTGAAACCACATTGCGCCGCTGCAACGAAAACAACAACAAACAAAAGAAAAAAATACATACCATCCACGGGATTCAAACCTGCACTTTACTGATTGCAAGCGCCAAACCTTACCACTGCACTACCATCACTAGCCTGTAAACAGTGCACGAAAATGACTGAAATCAATAATGGATGTATTTTAAAAAAATAAAATAAAACCACACACCATAAAAAACCCTCTTACCAAGTATGAACCATCTGTTCCTCTGTAGATGTCCCATGGTCACAGATGTACAGTCATAAAATGACATTAATGAAACAGTGCGCTGTTATCATGTCTACATCTACTGATCCCGTGTGTCCAGCTGGACCTGCGCACATGTCCATATGGAACAGAGCTCACATGGGTGACGTGACAGTCAGATCACCCGCTGTGTGTTATGATCTGACAATCCATTGTCACCTGGGGCAGCCTGTCAATGTGCGCACCATGCGCACGCTTGCCGCAGCCCATTGCAATAGCAATATACATTTTTATGTATGTCCACGTAAAGACAGCAAGCAAACACACGCACATCACAGTGGACAGTTGAAAGTTCATGTCCATCCAAACACGCTACGTGTTTCCCAGCCGTGATGGCCAGAACCAGAGATCCTATAGCAGATGCTGTGGGCGAACACACCCCCTGTCAGTTCATATCAGCAGCTCATGTAAATGCCCCCCCCCCATGGCACCACATATTTACGGATGGGGGGACTGCAACACACGCGCAATTCACATGCACCGCACGTGTGTGTGGGGGGAGCCGACACTCTGGCACCTCACATGTGTGTTGCTGTTTTGCAAAGCCACACTCGTGGGGCACTTAGACAAATTTCACATCCAGCTCGACAGTGATTGTTTTCGTGATGATAGTGTGAATGGTCACACATTTTCTAAGTGCCACACGAGTGGTGTTAGATGTTCGTGCGTGTCACCTGGAATTTGGCTGACACCTGCCGCGAGAGCATTCGATGGACTTGCACAGTGCACACTCTGTCTTTCAGCTGCTGGTGTGCGCAAATAGTTGTAGCAACAGGTGTACAAGGCATTCAAGGCAGCTACGAATTTACATGTTTTGCATATGATTCCTGCTTCATGCGCACTTTGTGTGCACTTTGACCAAATTTGCACTATGTGTGAAGGGGCCCTTCCCTCCGGGTGCTCCAGCTTCCTCCCACATCCAAAGACATGCAGGTGAAGTGGACTGGAAACTTTAAATTGTCCGTAAGTGTGTGTGAGTGTGAATGTGTTTGTCTGTCTATATGTGTCCCTGGGACAGACTGGCGTCCTGTCCAGGGTGTACAACACATCATGCCCTATGACTGCTTGGATAGGCTCCAGCTCCCCATGACCCATAACTGTAGCAAGCAGGAAGAGAAGATGGATGGATGGATGGATGGATGGATGGATGGATGGATGGATGGATGGATGGATGGATGGATGGATGGATGGATGGATGGATGGATCATTCTATTTCAAGTCAGGTTGCTTAAGCTTACTGGCAGAAAATAGCCAAAAATGGTGTTAAAGAGTAAATTAAATTTACTGATTGATTAAATCCCATCTTCATTTGCAGAATTATCAAACAATCTCCGGGTTTAATTGTATTAAGTTGCACAATATCTATCAGTATGCTTCATAAAATAAAGTGGTTAGGTTTTGTATTTTTTTTGCTACCTTGTTTTCTCGAACTGCACCGCTAGAACATCCTGTGCATCAGTCATTTGATTTTTTTTTCCCGTGACACCTCACAAATGTCAGACGTTTCCCTCTGAACGTGATCAATGGGAGCCCACAGCTGCACATAAGGCAGCTGCAATATTTCTTTGGTGTTTGACGTCCCACAGAAAACCTATCATGTTTCATTAAGGCTGGCTCAGTCATCCAATCTGGCATCTGCTGCTCGTTACCAGCCTGCGGTGGTACGACTAACCCAAATAGCTGAAATGTCTAAAAAAAAAAAACACATTCTAACATGGATTTTATAGTTTTTAAAACAAAATCAACATTCCACTTTGGGCACATGAATTTGCTGCGACAGCCGCTTGTGCGTTCTTCAAACACTTTGGCACAAGTGTTCCAGATCAAATGGCAGCATAGTGCACAGCTTTTTCAGATTAGACCTCCGCTAGCACACGCTTGTGTGTGACTGACAGAAAGCACTGATTCATACCTGAGGGCAGTCTTTGATGTAATGACCTTTGTTGAAGCAGAGATGGCACAGGTAGTTGGGCGGCGGCTTCTTGCTGGCTTTGCGAGCGTCGGATGATAGGGACAGGTCCGAGAAGTGGTCCGTCAGAGAGTTGAGGCCGTCCACAATATTGCAGAGGGACCCATATGGTGAGGAACTCTTGCAGAAAGCACCGGTCAAGGCCTGTTGGAGACACACGCAACAGAAACACAAAAGAAAGAGTGTTTGAACTCGTGTCAGTCCATCACACTGACTGATTCTCCTGTTTGGTTTTCTGTGCAAGGAAAGACAGAAGCCGACTTTATTTCATTTCTGCAGATGTGCTGCATTAGTGGGTGAGCTAATAGTGTCCATTTCCCCAAAAGAACAAAATGCCTTTGTGGTGCATTCCTTCAATGGTCCTATGGGTGCAGGACAATCAGCGTCTGTGTGCTTGTGGAGGAGACGGGTGCTACGGCACCGCAGGACATGAAGAATGAAGAACAGCCAGCAGACACGAGCTGTTTACTCTCCAACCATCACAGAAAGAAAACTGTGGTCAGACACATACAGCAGTGAACAACATCAGCATGAGGCACTCAATACTGATACTTGATACTCTATACCATGTTTTGATACCACAGGGATCATCTATCTATCTATCTATCTATCTATCTATCTATCTATCTATCTATCTATCTATCTATCTATCTATCTATCTATCTATCTATCTATCTATCTATCTATCTAGCTATCTAGCTAGCTAGCTAGCTATCATAGTCATTCAATCAATATTACTCAGTGTTCTAGTTTTACTACTGCAGTGCAGCACATAGTGTAATTGATAAAGATGCCTATAAATACAACCCCAATTCCAATGAAGTTGGGACGTTGTGTAAAATGTAAATAAAAACAGAATACAATGATTTGAAAATCCTCTTCAACTTCAACAAAAAAAAAATGAGGTGGGCTTCATAGATAATTGGCAAAGCTTCTGGGAAAACCTGGTCTTGTTAGGAGAGATGGCATCCATCCCACTTTGGATGGAGCAGCTCTCATTTCTAGAAATCTGGCCAATTTTCTTAAATCCTCCAAACCATGACTATCCAGGGTTGGGACCAGGAAGCAGAGTTGTAGTCTTACACACCTCTCTGCAGCTTCTCTCCCCCTGCCATCCCCTCGTTACCCCAGCCCCGTAGAGACGGTGCCTGCTCCCAGACCACCAATAACCAGTAAAAATCTATTTAAGCATAAAAATTCAAAAAGAAAAAATAATATAGCACCTTCAACTGCACCACAGACTAAAACAGTTAAATGTGGCCTATTAAACATTAGGTCTCTCTCTTCTAAGTCCCTGTTGGTAAATGATATAATAATTGATCAACATATTGATTTATTCTGCCTTACAGAAACCTGGTTACAGCAGGATGAATATGTTAGTTTAAATGAGTCAACACCCCCGAGTCACACTAACTGTCAGAATGCTCGTAGCACGGGCCGAGGCGGAGGATTAGCAGCAATCTTCCATTCCAGCTTATTAATTAATCAAAACCCAGACAGAGCTTTAATTCATTTGAAAGCTTGACTCTTAGTCTTGTCCATCCAAATTGGAAGTCCCAAAAACCAGTTTTATTTGTTATTATCTATCATCCACCTGGTCGTTACTGTGAGTTTCTCTGTGAATTTTCAGACCTTTTGTCTGACTTAGTGCTTAGCTCAGATAAGATAATTATAGTGGGCGATTTTAATATCCACACAGATGCTGAGAATGACAGCCTCAACACTGCATTTAATCTATTATTAGACTCTATTGGCTTTGCTCAAAATGTAAATGAGTCCACCCACCACTTTAATCATATCTTAGATCTTGTTCTGACTTATGGTATGGAAATAGAAGACTTAACAGTATTCCCTGAAAACTCCCTTCTGTCTGATCATTTCTTAATAACATTTACATTTACTCTGATGGACTACCCAGCAGTGGGGAATAAGTTTCATTACACTAGAAGTCTTTCAGAAAGCGCTGTAACTAGGTTTAAGGATATGATTCCTTCTTTATGTTCTCTAATGCCATATACCAACACAGTGCAGAGTAGCTACCTAAACTCTGTAAGTGAGATAGAGTATCTCGTCAATAGTTTTACATCCTCATTGAAGACAACTTTGGATGCTGTAGCTCCTCTGAAAAAGAGAGCTTTAAATCAGAAGTGCCTGACTCCGTGGTATAACTCACAAACTCGCAGCTTAAAGCAGATAACCCGTAAGTTGGAGAGGAAATGGCGTCTCACTAATTTAGAAGATCTTCATTTAGCCTGGAAAAAGAGTCTGTTGCTCTATAAAAAAGCCCTCCGTAAGCTAGGACATCTTTCTACTCATCACTAATTGAAGAAAATAAGAACAACCCCAGGTTTCTTTTCAGCACTGTAGCCAGGCTGACAAAGAGTCAGAGCTCTATTGAGCTGAGTATTCCATTAACTTTAACTAGTAATGACTTCATGACTTTCTTTGCTAACAAAATTTTAATTATTAGAGAAAAAATTACTCATAACCATCCCAAAGACGTATCGTTATCTTTGGCTGCTTTCAGTGATGCCGGTATTTGGTTAGACTCTTTCTCTCAGATTGTTCTGTCTGAGTTATTTTCATTAGTTACTTCATCCAAACCATCAACATGTCCATTAGACCCCATTCCTACCAGGCTGCTCAAGGAAGCCCTACCATTATTTAATGCTTCGATCTTAAATATGATCAATCTATCTTTGTTAGTTGGCTATGTACCACAGGCTTTTAAGGTGGCAGTAATTAAACCATTACTTAAAAGCCATCACTTGACCCAGCTATCTTAGCTAATTATAGGCCAATCTCCAACCTTCCTTTTCTCTCAAAAATTCTTGAAAGGGTAGTTGTAAAACAGCTAACTGATCATCTGCAGAGGAATGGTCTATTTGAAGAGTTTCAGTCAGGTTTTAGAATTCATCATAGTACAGAAACAGCATTAGTGAAGGTTACAAATGATGGCCTCAGACAGTGGACTCATCTCTGTGCTTGTTCTGTTAGACCTCAGTGCTGCTTTTGATACTGTTGACCATAAAATTTTATTACAGAGATTAGAGCATGCCATAGGTATTAAAGGCACTGCGCTGTGGTGGTTTGAATCATATTTGTCTAATAGATTACAATTTGTTCATGTAAATGGGGAATCTTCTTCACAGACTAAGGTTAATTATGGAGTTCCACAAGGTTCTGTGCTAGGACCAATTTTATTCACTTTATACATGCTTCCCTTAGGCAGTATTATTAGACGGTATTGCTTAAATTTTCATTGTTACGCAGATGATACCCAGCTTTATCTATCCATGAAGCCAGAGGACACACACCAATTAGCTAAACTGCAGGATTGTCTTACAGACATAAAGACATGGATGACCTCTAATTTCCTGCTTTTAAAGTTATTGTACTTGGCCCCACAAATCTTAGAAACATGGTGTCTAACCAGATCCTTACTCTGGATGGCATTACCCTGACCTCTAGTAATACTGTGAGAAATCTTGGAGTCATTTTTGATCAGGATATGTCATTCAAAGCGCATATTAAACAAATATGTAGGACTGCTTTTTTGCATTTACGCAATATCTCTAAAATTAGAAAGGTCTTGTCTCAGAGTGATGCTGAAAAACTAATTCATGCATTTATTTCATCTAGGCTGGACTATTGTAATTCATTATTATCAGGTTGTCCTAAAAGTTCCCTGAAAAGCCTTCAGTTAATTCAAAATGCTGCAGCTAGAGTACTAACGGGGACTAGAAGGAGAGAGCATATCTCACCCATATTGGCCTCTCTTCATTGGCTTCCTGTTAATTCTAGAATAGAATTTAAAATTCTTCTTCTTACTTATAAGGTTTTGAATAATCAGGTCCCATCTTATCTTAGGGACCTCGTAGTACCATATCACCCCAATAGAGCGCTTCGCTCTCAGACTGCAGGCTTACTTGTAGTTCCTAGGGTTTGTAAGAGTAGAATGGGAGGCAGAGCCTTCAGCTTTCAGGCTCCTCTCCTGTGGAACCAGCTCCCAATTCAGATCAGGGAGACAGACACCCTCTCTACTTTTAAGATTAGGCTTAAAACTTTCCTTTTTGCTAAAGCTTATAGTTAGGGCTGGATCAGGTGACCCTGAACCATCCCTTAGTTATGCTGCTATAGACTTAGACTGCTGGGGGGTTCCCATGATGCACTGTTTCTTTCTCTTTTTGCTCTGTATGCACCACTCTGCATTTAATCATTAGTGATCAATCTCTGCTCCCCTCCACAGCATGTCTTTTTCCTGGTTCTCTCCCTCAGCCCCAACCAGTCCCAGCAGAAGACTGCCCCTCCCTGAGCCTGGTTCTGCTGGAGGTTTCTTCCTGTTAAAAGGGAGTTTTTCCTTCCCACTGTAGCCAAGTGCTTGCTCACAGGGGGTCGTTTTGACCGTTGGGGTTTTACATAATTATTGTATGGTCTTGCCTTACAATATAAAGCACCTTGGGGCAACTGTTTGTTGTGATTTGGCGCTATATAAAAAAAAAATTGAAATTGAATTGAACTTATATTCAGTTGAATACACCACAAAGACAAGATATTTAATGTTCAAACTGATAAACTTTATTGTTTCTGTGCAAATATTTGCTCATTTTGAAATGGATGCCTGCAACATGTTTCAAAAAAGCTGGGACAGTGGTATGTTTACCACTGTGTTACATCACCTTTCCTTCTAAAAACACTCAATAAGCATTTGGGAACTGAGGACACTAACTGTTGAAGCTTTGTAGGTGGAATTCTTTCTCAATCTTGCTTGATGTACGACTTCAGTTGTTCAACAGTCCGGGGTCTCCGTCGTTGTATTTTGTGATTCATAATGCCCCACACATTTTCAATGGGTGACAGGTCTGGACTGCAGGCAGGCTAGTCTAGTACCCGCACTCTTTTACAACAAAGCCACGCTGTTGTAACACGTGCAGAATGTGGCTTGGCATTGTCTTGCTGAAATAAGCAGGGACGTCCCTGAAAAAGACGTTGCTTGGATGGCAGCATGTTTTGCTCCCAAACCTGGATGTACCTTTCAGCATTGATGGTGCCATCACAGATGTGTAAGTTGCCCATGCCATGGGCACTAACACACCCCCATACCATCACAGATGCTGGCTTTTGAACTTTGTGCTGGTAACAATCTCTTTTGTCCGGAGGACACGCTGTCCATGATTTCCAAAAACAATTTGAAATGTGGACTCATCAGACCACAGCACACTTTTCCACTTTGCATCTGTCCATTTCAAATGAGCTCAGGCCCAGAGAAGGTGGTGGTGTTTCTGGATGTTGTTGATATATGGCTTTCACTTTGCATGGTAGAGTTTTAACTTGCATTTGTAGATGTAGCAAAGAACTGTGTTAACTGATAATGGTTTTCTGAAGTGTTCCTGAACCCACACGGTAAGATCCTTTACACAATGATGTCAGTTTTTAATGTCGTGCCGCTTGAGGGATCGAAGGTCACGGGCATTCAGTGTTGGTTTTCAGCCTTGCTGCTTACGTGTAGGAAGTATTCCAAATTCTCTGAATCTTCTGATTGTATTATGGACTGTAGATGATGGAATCCCTAAATTCCTTGCAATTGAATGTTGAGAAATATTGTTCTTAAACTGTTGGACTATTTTTTTCACACAGTTGGTCACAAAGTGGTGATCCTCGCCCCATCTTTGCTTATGAATGGCTGAGCCTTTTGGAGATGCTCATTTTATACCCAATCAAGGTTATGGTTGGGTTAAGGTTGTGGTTTGGGTTAGATTAAACTCTGTGGTGTCTTCCGTGAGATATAAGCATTTTTATGTCTATAGTGTGGTACTCACACAAACAGGTTGGCTGACTTCAACAGTCAGGAAAGTGTGTATAGTATGTACACTTGAACTGTGATGACAGTATTTTGAGCACATGTGACTGATTAAATGTATTTCTGTCTGTCAACACTTGCAGGCACCATTGGATGTGCACCATTTTCTCAGATGGCAACGGTCAACATTTTGGAAAGATTCTATGAACTCTTTCTCCCTGTGCCATACCTCCTGCAGCTGCACATGTACAGAGCACCTTCAACACACGGGGACTGCACCAGCGTATAAAACACATATTCATATGGAATTATACAGCTTTACTAAACAAACTGCAGTGGCTTTGCTGGCCATCAGACCTCATCATGAGAAATTAAATAAACTGACAAACAAGCTCATTTGAAGCCATATGTATTGTATCTTTAAATCCATGTGTTGAGAGAGAGAGAGAGAGAGAGAGAAGGAAGAAGTGTCAGCTTTAGCTCCATTCATGTCAAATCCTTTCCACAGGGTTGGGAGAACTTGTGACTGTGTTATTTGAGTTTTAGAACATAACAGCTGCAAAACAATCAAAAAAGTGTGTTTTGTCTGTTTTATTTGTTAAATGGTTTCTAACATTTCTGTGTGTAAATGGTCTCTCTCTCTCTCTCTCTCTCTCTCTCTCTCTCTCTCTCTCTTTCTCTCTCTCTCTCTCTCTCTCTGTCTCTCTCTCTCTCTCTCTCTCTCTCTCACAGACCCCATTCAGTGTATATCTCACTCTGATACTTCCATCACTTTTTTGTGGCTACATTTGTACCAAATCCTTCCCACGGTGTTGTGTGAATGTGTGATTGTGCTATTTAAGTCTTAGCTGATAAGATTGGATTTGATATATTTCTGTGTGGAAACAGTCTCTCTCTCTCTCTCTCTCTCTCTCTCTCTCTCTCTCTCTCTCTCTCTCTCTCTCTCTCTCTCTCTCTCTCTCTCTCTCTCTCTCTCTCTCTCTCTCTCTCACCTGCTTCTGCCTCACTCAACTATCTCCATTCTCTATTTCTTTTGGCCTGAAAATTCATACAGAATCCTTTCTGCAGGGTTGTGTGGAGGTACAATGTAACCATGTTATTTATCTCTCTGATTTAGTACACTTTTGTATGGAAACAATCTCTCTTCTCACTGACAACCACACCTGCTCCTAATCCATCATCAATCCAGCATCCACTAACCATCAAACAGGTGTCAGATATGTCTATGGAGTAATAAAGCAAAGGTTCTTATTTGATTGATCTGGTGGATCAAAGTTCACCAGATATTAAAAGGGTTTGTCCTTATTATGTCCATGTTTAAGCTGGTGAGTTACAAAATGATAGTATTTATTACACTGTATGCTGATGGTAGCACAAGGTATTATTATCGCTCATGTGTTGCTGTCTACAAAGTAACTGCAAAAAGGGTGAGCAGACATTCACTAAAATTGGCAAAATTCCTTGGGTCTGTTTCTGTAATCCGCATTGTGTCTGTCCCTCACTGCACTTGAACCCAAGACCTCTGGGAAGTGGATACACTAACAATGAGGATGAAACACAAGTACACCAACATTTGTGTTGGTTGGGGAGTGAAGTTTGTTGACTGGACAGCACTGTACCCCAAGGCTGCCTATAAGTTCATTAACTTTTAGAGCACATCAGTCAAAGGTTAAGGTCATCCAACACTGACTCCAAAAAAACACACATTTTCCAGGACCTTTCTGCAGTCAACAGGGTTAGAAAGATGATGTCAAGTTCATATCACTCAGAAATTAATTTGTAATTAAATGGTATGAGTGATACTATACCAGTCTTTTGAAAAAAATATTATGCGGAGCAGTACTGTCTGTGCACGCAGGGATAGTAGTGTTGCCTTACAGCAAGAAGGTTGTGGGATCACTTCCAGAGGTGTAAAACTCCAGCTTCAGAAAGTAAAAGTCCAACCACATATGTGTTCCATCTTCTTAATAAACCAGCAGATTGTAATTAGTTCAGCTCTTCAGGCAGGTGGATGAGCTGTTTTAGGTGAACAGGTAGAAGCAACACATGGGAGGGTTTTTACTTTTGAAGCCGGAGTTTTACACTTCTGATCGCTTCCCACCTGGTTCTTTCTGTATGGAGTTTGCATGTTCTCCCCGTGTCTGTGTGCTCAACAAAAATATAAACGCAACACTTTTGGTTTTGCTCCCATTTTGTATGAGATGAACTCAAAGATCTAAAACTTTTTCCACATACACAATATCACCATTTCCCTCAAATATTGTTCATAAACCAGTCTAAATCTGTGATAGTGAGCACTGCTCCTTTGCTGAGATAATCCATCCCACCTCACAGGTGTGCCATATCAAGATGCTGATTAGACACCATGATTAGTGCACAGGTGTGCCTTAGACTGCCCACAATAAAAGGCCACTCTGAAAGGTGCAGTTTTGTTTTATTGGGGGGGGGGATACCAGTCAGTATCTGGTGTGACCACCATTTGCCTCATGCAGTGCAACACATCTCCTTCGCATAGAGTTGATCAGGTTGTCAATTGTGGACTGTGGAATGTTGGTCCACTCCTCTTCAATGGCTGTGCAAAGTTGCGACGACGAACTGGAGTCAGGCCGAGACCCCGATGAGGACGACGAGCATGCAGATGAGCTTCCCTGAGACGATTTCTGACAGTTTGTGCAGAAATTCTTTGGTTATGCAAACCGATTGTTTCAGCAGCTGTCCGAGTGGCTGGTCTCAGACGATCTTGGAGGTGAACATGCTGGATGTGGAGGTCCTGGGCTGGTGTGGTTACACGTGGTCTGCGGTTGTGAGGCTGGTTGGATGTACTGCCAAATTCTCTGAAACGCCTTTGGAGACGGCTTATGGTAGAGAAATGAACATTCAATACACAAGCAACAGCTCTGGTTGACATTCCTGCTGTCAGCATGCCAATTGCACGCTCCCTCAAATCTTGCGACATCTGTGGCATTGTCCTGTGTGATAAAACTGCACCTTTCAGAGTGGCCTTTTATTGTGGGCAGTCTAAGGCACACCTGTGCACTAATCATGGTGTCTAATCAGCACCTTGGTATGGCACACCTGTGAGGTGGGATGGATTATCTCAGCAAAGGAGAAGTGCTCACTATCACAGATTTAGACTGGTTTGTGAACAATATTTGAGGGAAATGGTGATATTGTGTATGTGGAAAAAGTTTTAGATCTTTGAGTTCATCTCATACAAAATGGGAGCAAAACCAAAAGTGTTGCATTTATATTTTTGTTGAGTGTATATATATATATATATATATATATATATATATATATATATATATATATATATATATATATATAGTATAATTGCATTTTATTTATTTATTTTTGCATGTTCTGTTATATGAATGAACATCTACCATTTATATATTTTCCAGAGTATAAAAATGCTTCTTGATGAGAAAAAATCCAAAATATAAGTCTGATAAATTGTCCATTTTTTCTGTAATTTCACCTTTTTAATTTTGGATTTTTGTGCATTGTTACAGTGTGCCTTTTTTATGATTGTCATTTATCCTTTCATTATTACAGTTTATTTTGTTTAGTGATTTGATTCTTTGTAAATTTCAATTTCAATTTATTTTCATTTATATAGCGCCTAATCACAACAGAGTTGCCTCAAGCAGCGGTCAGGAAAAACTCCCTCTGAGGAAGAAACCCTAAGCAGACCAGACTCAAAGGGGTGACCCTCTGCTTGGGCCAGTTGGAAAGTCCGATATAAGTACTCATAATTTTATTATTAATAACCAGAGGTGAGATGGAGTCACTCTCAAGTCATCAATCAGCAAGTCCCAAGTCAAGTCTCAAGTCAGCTTGCAAACAATTGGCGGTCATTATGACTTGAGACTTGACTTGGGACTTGCTGATTCATGACTTGATGGTGACTTTGTCCCACCTCTGTTAATAACAAAGGCATGATTTTTCAGTATATAAGTCGCAGTGACATATAAGTCACAGGACTTTCCAAACCAGCAAAAAAACAAACTGTGATTTATACTCCAGAAAACCTTCTTTTAAATGTTTGCTTTTAACAACTGATTTCATCCTGTTCCATCCTCACACAATTGACCCCCCAGTCCATGGAACAACGGGCGCACTGGGGTAAAAAGCGCAATGTCGGATATGCGCCGGGCACAAAGTGCGCATCACTGACCTCAGTCCTCAGGTGGAAGAAGTTACTGACACACTTGGAGCTCAGATCAGCCGCGCTGCGCTTGGTGCAGTTCAAGTCCTGAGTGTCCAGTTCGGCTGTGAACGCATCCGAGGCGTTGGGAGAGTCCCTCAGAGACATGTAGACCCAGTTGAGCAGCTGGGCGGGTTGGTACACAGCGGTACCGGCGTCTATGGCAGACATCACCCTGTCTGTGGTGAGCTGCGCCTCCAGGACCATCAGCGTCAGAACCGCCAGCGTTTCTCCGTTGGACAAGTCCTTTCAGTCATGTCCCTGCTGCTCCGAAGGTGTCTGTCTGTGTGTGAGAGAGAGAGGGAGAGAAAGAGAGAGAGAGAGTCCCACAGACCCACAGCCACAGCTCCTCAGTGAACGCGTCACCGTGCCAGAAGCTTTACGCAGGCAGAGCGCACAGATCAGTGAGCGCGCAGGGCTCCAGGGTCTGCTGCGTCACAGCGCAGAGGAGGTCCAACGTCAGCCTCAAACACAACGCATACTGGAAATGATAATAATGGGTTGAAACAAAAGCCAAATAACCAGAAAAAGTCCTCTCAGGACTTTATGGTTCCATTGTTCATTGGTTTCCTCAAAAAGTAGAGTCATTCTTTCTAGATGAATACAACAACTCAACATTATAAATGCTGTCTCTCAACTAAATAAAATAATTTTTAAAATGTATAAAATGAGGTAAACTAATACTGATGCACAGGATTAAAAAAAGTTTGTTTTCTCATGTAAAATTCTTCCATCAAATACATGTCTGCCACCTGCTGGCCATGTCAGGTCTTGCAGCAGAGAATAATTTTATTGTTGCATGATGGAACTTAAGAGCAGTTGTGGCTGAGATTAATGTATCTGTATCTTTAAATGAGCTTGTTTGTCCATTTGCTTAATTTTTTACCAATATCCTTCCAGTGTTTGCAGCATTTCATTAATGCTGTAGTCAGCTGAATATGCTTTTTAAAGAAATGTAATAAATCAATAAATAAATAAGTTAAGGATGGCTTTATTTCCATTTTTCTTCAAATTCTCCTGAATGATTAATCGTCAGAATTAAGATTATTTTCATATATTGTTATCAAATTTTTTACTGATGATTCATATTCTGATAGGCAAGAACTGATTACATTTCCAAGGTCATAGGTCAAAGGTAGGAAACATCTGGGAAAATACCTATTTTTAACATTAAAAATTTATAACTGTCAAAAAAGATCAAATTTCATTCATATTTGAGACTGTTATGTAGGATGGTATCCTTTATCGACTGACAAAGTTTGATCTGGATCTGATCCAGATTACAGATTTTGTGGCCAATTAAATTTAATATTGAAAAGTCCATTTGATGTACATTTTGCACTATAACTCAAACAAAAGTACCTCAATCGCTCTCATTTCTGACAATGAGGTGCAAACTGATATTTGATTTTAACAATGAAAAGCCCTTTTGATATATATGTTGTGAAAGTGTCGTGACACGGACCCACAACAGGGGGCGTTAATGAACGGACAATGGATAAGCCAAAAGTAAAAATTTAATGTTGTGAATCGCACAACGACGTACAGACAATAACAATATGGTGGACTGTCAATTATACACAAAGTGACGTGTGGGCAGGCTCGACGATAGAAGACGCCTGGCGAGAGAAGAGCCAGATCCCACACAGCTTCCACCACCAACGGAGCTGAAGAACACCGGAGCCGCCAAGCCCTGCGCCCCAGGTGGCCACTGTCTTCAGCAGTCAGACCCGGTACTGCTGGCAGAGAACAGAGACAGTCCTGATGAGTGTGAGTTCGCACACTCAGTAATCCCACAGTCTGTATACAGTTATGAGGGAAAACCTCCACCTCCAATCACACACTCGTGCAGCTCCTGTCTAACCACTTGTATGGTTGGGGTGTGAAGCGAAGCCGTCGCTGATCACACCAAACGCCAATCGCACAGATAAGGCAACACCCACAGGAAAACGGCTGCAAAGAAGTTCAGACTATTAGTCAGTGTTAGGTGTAGCAGAGGAATTACCTGAATGGTAGCTGATTTCTCAGCGAGGAGGTGGAGTTGCAGTCCGGCCTTTATGGTGATGGTGATGAGATGAATGACTGACAGCTGGTGCTGATGATGAGTGACAGCTGTCACTTCCAGTGGCTCCGGCGCCCTCTCGTGCTTGAAGCCCGCACTCCAAGCAGGGCGCCATCTGGTGGTGGTGGGCCAGCAGTACCTCCTCTTCAGCGGCCCACACAACAGGACCCCCCCCTCAATGGGCGCCTCCTGGCGCCCGACCAGGGTTGTCCGGGTGCAGAAATCGGCCAGGAGGGCCGGGTCCAGGATGAAGCTCCTCTTCACCCAGGAGCGTTCTTCGGGTCCATATCCTTCCCAGTCCACCAAATACTGGAACCCCCGGCCCTTTCGACGAACGTCCAGGAGTCGGCGCACAGTCCAAGCCGGCTCCCCGTCGATGATCCGGGCAGGCGGCGGCGCCGGTCCAGGGGCACAGAGGGGAGAGGTGTGGCAGGGTTTGAGTCTGGAGACGTGGAATACTGGATCATCCGCAGTGAAGCTGAAGCTGCCAGCTTCACTGCGGCTGGACTGAGGACCTTCACGATGGTGAAGGGTCCTATAAATCTGTCCTTAAGCTTCTGGGATTCCATTTGTAGAGGTATGTCCTTTGTGGATAACCAGACCGCCTGCCCGGGCTGGTATGCAGGGGCCGGGGAACGCCGGCGGTCTGCATGGGCCTTAGCCCTCGTCCGGGCTCTGAGCAGGGCAGAGCGGGCGGTACGCCACACCCGATGGCACTTCCTCAGATGGGCCTGGACCGAGGGCACCCCGACCTCTCCCTCCACTAGCGGAAACAATGGGGGCTGGTACCCCAAACACACCTCAAACGGGGAGAGGCCGGTGGCAGATGAAACTTGGCTATTATGAGCGTACTCGATCCAGGCCAGATGGTTACTCCAGGCCGTTGGGTGCGCGGAGGTCACGCAGCGGAGGGCCTGCTCCAGTTCCTGGTTCGTCCGCTCTGCCTGCCCATTCGTCTGGGGGTGGTACCCAGACGAGAGACTGACGGTGGCCCCCAGTTCCCTGCAGAAACTCCTCCAGACCTGGGAGGAGAACTGAGGACCACGATCCGAGACAATGTCCGATGGAATCCCATGCAGACGCACGACATGGTGGACCAGGAGGTCTGCAGTCTCCTGGGCCGTCGGGAGCTTCGGGAGGGCCATGAAGTGGGCCGCCTTGGAGAACCGGTCCACTATCGTGAGGATGGCAGTCATGCTCTGGGACGGCGGGAGGCCCGTGACAAAGTCCAGGCCGATGTAAGACCAGGGGCGATGAGGCACGGGCAGAGGCTGGAGCAGGCCTTGGGCCTTGTAGTGGTCGGCTTTGCCCCTGGCACAGGTGGTGCAGGCCTGGACATACTCCCGGACGTCGGCTTCCATAGACGCCCACCAGAAGCGCTGCCAGACCACTGCCACGGTCCTTCGCACCCCTGGATGACAGGAGAGCTTGGAACCGTGACAGAAGTCAAGGACCGCAGCCCTGGCCTCTGGTGGGACGTACGATTTGTTCTTCGGACCTGTCCCCGGGTCCAGGCTCCGTGTCAGGGCCTCCCGGACGGTCTTCTCCACGTCCCAGGTAAGGGTGGCCACGACAGTGGACTCGGGGATGATGGTTTCAGGGGGGTCTGACAGCTTGGTCTTGACCTCCTCTTCATGCACCCGGGACAGGGCGTCAGATCGTTGGTTTTTTGTCCCGGGGCGGTAGGTTATCCGGAAGTCAAAACACCCGAAGAACAGCGACCAGCGGGCTTGCCTGGGGTTCAGACGCCTGGCGGTCCGAATGTACTCCAGGTTCCGATGGTCCGTGAAAACCGTAAATGGTACCGATGAACTGTAAATCCCACTGAGGCATTTTGTGATTTTGGGCTACATTAATAAGATTTCTTCTGAGCCAAATGCTTGAGAAAGACTTTTCCCACTTTTCTTTGTCAATAGCCATCTAAAGTAGAGAGGAAATAAATAAAAAAATCCAATTCATTGTCAAGATGCACAACAATAATCTTAGTAGAGGCTCTAAGCCACAAAATATGGCCGAATCGTTCACTTTGTGATAGAAGCACCAACGTTGGCTTAAATGTAGTTTATTATATGCCCTTTCAAAAAAAAAGTAACAGTTCCATGAAATATCTCAAGGAGAACTGGGGGAAATCTAACCCTCAACTGATATACCCAAAGATATAAAAAGTGACAGATTTTTCCTGAATTTGTTGGAATGCATCCAACTAAACTTAACTTTAGGAATCCTTACAAATAGATTTGGACATTTTTTTTGTGACATGTGTATGGAAATCATAAGTAATTGCATCTCACCAACAAAAAAGGAGAACTGGGGTCAAATATAATGAAGGTAATATGCTTATTTTTCACACACACATATGCCAAAATAGATTATTCACTTGCATCAAGTAAGTTCAGACATAATTTTATAATAGTTGTTTTAAAATAGATGTTTGATCATAAAGCATTTATTTTTTAATCCCCCAATTTTATATCATTATTAGTTACAGAACCACAGAAATGTGATGACAAACTAATAGGTAATAACATTGTTGTTTTATTCATAAAAAGACACCCTTGTATGTTTTTACAGAATGTATGACTTGTGTTTTACATATAGTATTATCTTTTTTTTTAACTAATGGTTTATGGTGTAAATCTTGACTTTAAAGTAACATTTATATAACTGTTACAGTATAACATAAAATAGACATACTTTATTTCTGAAATATTAGGTTGTTTTTTTTCTTTTGTTTGCAATAGTCATCAATAGTTTTTCTGTCTAAACAAGTAAATGCTACAAACATAAAGACGTTTTTTATCAGTTTTACTCTTGGTGTACAGAAGTTTCAAGTCACTTTGAAATTACTTACTGGGCATATGAGTTTATGTGATGTTTCTATTTTTTGGCAAAGAAAACACAGTGTCCAGTCTGTTACATCTGCAATTGTTTCTGATTCGCTCACTTGAGATGCCATATTGATAAGTACACAAATATAAGCACAACTTTGACAATGTCATATAAAAGCAACCTAATGACTATATACACAAGCAATGTATGCAAGCTATATTCAATTATGTGCCCCTACCCATTTTTTTCAAATTATACAAAGACAATATATGCAAGCTATATACAACAAAATGCCACTACACTACACTACACTACACTACACTACACAATGTCAATTGTTATAACATTATAACGTAACGGAATCTTCCTTGTCCCTCTTCTTATGTAATACCTGCAAATATCAAAATCAACCATGACTATTTAATATTTTTCCATGCCAATGAAAGACAAATATATTTCCAGGAAGTAATCAGATGAAGGAAATATGTACCATACATGTATCATGCATCAGGTCAGCAGTATCAAGAAGCAAAGCAAGCAGAATGTGTACAGCTTGAAGTTTTTCCTAGAAATCAAAGAGTTAATAAGTGCCCAACACCATAGCTACAACATATGAATATGACTGTGCATTCTTCTAGTCTACAGTTTTGTTAGCTGGATGCATAGAGATTAAGCAGTGAGCACTTCTGTTGCTGTTCTGATCCTCCTAAGGGTTGTTTTTCTGGTCAAGACTACCTCAGTTGAAGCTGCAATGAAGCATGCAAATTAACATTTAGAATACAATAGACAATGACGTTCACAATGTATTTACTTTTGATCTAAAAGTAGATAGATAAACACTCTGATGGTAAAACCCTTTTGCAATCAAAATGTTAATAAATTAAATTTTCCACAGGGCCGTCTAGTTAGTATTGAGTTAGCGGATGCATAAAAAGAAATAGAACTTTATTTACTTGTCAAGTGTTTTTGATACATGTTTGTTTTGAAGGCATTATGGTCTTTTTTCTGTTGTTTTACAGCCATCTTAAATTTCAGGATTGAAGCCACATGTAGACACCTTTTGAGCTTACCATAATGATCGGCATTCTTGAAAACATGGGCAACGATACCAATATCATTTCCCTAGAATGACCAGAACTCTTGAAATTAGCTTTCAAGGTCCATTGGCAGCCATATTGAATGTAGCTGTTATTTCTTACAATACATTTGATGTACCCTTAATTGTCATCAGTTAGTGTAAGGATACATTGCTGTGCTAAACATCAAAAGTGTCGGTAGCAATTGTGTTTGTATTACTTACAAAGTAACACATTTTGATTCTGCAATTGTTTTGGCAGCCATATTTGATTTCCAAGATGGCATTGATCACTAATTCTTGCTTATTTTAGGTCATTACATATTATATCAAGCTGAAGAAGGAGTCCTACTTATCTTTGTTGGTAGGTGGGACCCCAGAGGCAGCTGACAGGTACCGGCAGGCCAAGCATGCCGCAGCCCGTGCGGTTGCAGAGGCAAAAACTCGGGTCTGGGAGGAGTTTGGGGAGGCTATGGAGGAGGACTATCGGTCGGCCTCGAAGAGATTCTGGCAAATCATCCGACGCCTCAGGAGGCGGGAGCAGCTCTCCACCAGCACTGTTTACGGTGCGGGTGGGGAGCTGTTGACCCTGACTGGGGATGTTGTCGGGCGGTGGAAGGAGTACTTCGAGGATCTCCTCAATCCCATCATCACGTCTTCCGAAGAGGAAGCAGAGACTGGGGACTCAGAGGCAGACTCATCCATTACCCAGGCCGAAGTCACCGAGGTGGTTAGAAAGCTCCTCGGTGGCAGGGCCCCTGGGGTGGATGAAATCCGTCCCGAGTACCTTAAGTCTCTGGATGTTGTGGGGCTGTCTTGGCTGACACACCTCTGCAACATCGTGTGGCGTTCAGGGACAGTGCCTCTGGATTGGCAGACCAGGGTGGTGGTCCCTCTGTTTAAGAAGGGGGACCGGAGGGTGTGTTCCAACTATAGGGGGATCACACTCCTCAGCCTCCCCGGTAAGGTCTATTCCGGAGTACTGGAGAGGAGAATTTGACCGATGGTCGAACCTCGGATTCAGGAGGAGCAGTGTGGTTTTCGTCCTGGTCACGGCACACTGGACCAGCTCTACACGCTCCATCGGGTGCTCGAGGGTTCGCCCAACCAGTCCACATGTGTTTTGTGGATCTGGAGAAGGCGTTCGACCGTGTCCCTCGGGGCGCCCTGTGGGGAGTGCTCCGGGAGTACGGGGTGCGGGGTCCTTTGCTAAGGGCTATCCGGTCCCGGTACGACCGCAGCAGGAGCTTGGTTCGCATTGCCGGTAGTAAGTCAAACCTGTTTCCAGTGCACGTTGGCCTCCGCCAGGGCTGCCCTTTGTCATCGGTTCTGTTCATTGTTTTTATGGACAGAATTTCTAGGCACAGCCAGGGTGTAGAGGGGGTCTGGTTTGGGAACCACAGAATCTCGTCTCTGCTGTTTGCGGACGACGTGGTTCTGTTGGCTTCGTCAAATCAGGACCTTCAGCGTGCACTGGGGCGGTTTGCAGCCGAGTGTGAAGCATCCGGGATGAAAATCAGCACCTCCAAATCCGAGGCAGATGGTTCTCGACCGGAAAAAGGTGCTTTGTCCTCTTCAGGTCAGTGGAGTGTCCTTGCCTCAAGTGGAGGAGTTTAAGTATCTCGGGGTCTTGTTCACGAGTGAGGGACGGATGGAGCGTGAGATCGATAGACGGATCGGTGCAGCATCTGCAGTGATGCGGTCGCTGTTTTGGACCGTCGTGGTGAAGAGAGAGCTGAGTAGGGAGGCAGAGCTCTCGATTTACCGCTCGATCTACGTTCCGATCCTCACCTATGGTCATGAGATTTGGCTCATGACCGAAAGAATGAGATCGCGAGTACAAGCGGCCGAGATGAGTTTCCTCCGCAGGGTGGCTGGGCGCTTAGAGATAGGGTGAGGAGCTCGGTCACTCGGGAGTAGCTCGGAGTCGGAGTCGAGCCGCTGCTCCTCCACGTCGAAAGGAGTCAGTTGAGGTGGCTCGGGCATCTTTTCCGGATGCCCCCTGGACGCCTCGCTGGAGAGGTGTTCCGGGCACATCCCACTGGGAGGAGGCCCCGGGGAAGACCCAAGACACGCTGGAGGGACTACATCTCTCGGCTGGCTTGGGAACGCCTTGGGGTTCCCCCAGAGGAGCTGGGGGAGGTGTGTGTGGATCGGGAGGTCTGGGCGGCTTTGCTTGAGCTGCTGCCCCCGCGACCCGACTCCGGATAAAGCGGAATAAAATGGATGGATTAACCAACTTACTAAGCTTGGACACCAAGATTGTCATTACATTTATTATTGAATTTTTTTGCTTGATGGCAGCCATCTTGGATTTTCAAGATGGCCGTCATATGTAGACCATTTTTGATTGCACAAATATGACACAGAGCCCAAAAACCTAGAAAAAGACACCAAGACCATCTTCCAACCTCCTTTATAACTCCTAAAATGAGCTAGTATAACTTTATAGGTGGCCATTTTGAAAAAAATGGCTGAAATATACTGTTCCAGTCATACGTGACAATGGAACTGTTCCTAAATCTGTTTCTTATATCAAAACAGATCTGTGTGCAAAATTTGGCACTTCTATCAGAAAGTGAACGATGTTGAGGCTTACAGCCCCTACTATCTGATTATGATGTTCTGCTGCCATCTAGAGTCTTTAATTAATGCAGTTTGAATTTCTTGAACAACCTGCCAAATTTCTGCTGAATTTAAGGTCAAAATTATGGAATGAAATCGGGAATTTCAGACATGCCCATGTTATAATTGAAATAAATGGCAGCAAATACCAAAAGCCTAATTCTTGGGTCCAAGTTCACCCAAAAATGGAATCTGTACCTGCTTGATATAAAGAGCCACACTTCCTTCAATTGACCTTGACTTGTTCCATAAAAACCCGGATGCAATGAAACTCATCAGATGAAGTGGAGAAAAACATGAGTAGATCAGTGAAACCAGGATGTCATCAATTTAACAAGATTAGGGCATTGATTGCTTGTGATGGCCATGCTTTGTTTCCAAAGCTGAAAATTCCTGGTTCAAGGCCATCCCTGTCCATTGTCTATGTAATGTGGAGATGTATCAGGAAGGGCATCAGGCAGAGAACTTAGGCCAAATGTGCAATCCACCGCGGTGACCCCAAATGATACAAGGGAGAAGCCAAAGGGACTTAGTAAGTTAACATTTACTGTTCATTTCGAACCGTTTAAACAATCAGAAAACAAGTGATGTAAGATATATTTTGTGATTGAAGAGCTGTTTTATCAACATTTGTTCTAAATCGGTCAAAAACTCAAATTAAAAGGAAAACAAATCTTGAAGAAACTGGAATAAATAAAACATATTACTTTTTTGATTATTTTTTATTTGAATTTAACCATTGACCAGTATTTTTTAATGACAAATAATTTCTTATTATTATGTTTACCCAATTCCAAATCTTTATTCAAATTGTGTATTAACAAACTGGTGACAGTTTTTACAACAATATACATATTCACCCCAAACCCCCCAAATATTTTTGTTTCTGTGTAAAGCATTGAGGGTAATTCCTGTCATCTTAGAAACAGTGCAAAGACAAAGGTGATTATACTGTATATGATAATGATGATAATGATGTCACTGATACCTCATATCAACAAATCATTAGCTGATTAATGTAAAGTTTTCATCACCTTGTTAGCCAAACTTGCTGTGTCGATATCCTGAAAAATGTTTGTTTTTGATGACATCACTTCATGATGTCTTTATGACATTACAACATACCATTTAATAAACCACTTTCCTACAACATCCCACTCTGTTCTCACTTTGTCGCTCACTTAACTAATAACCGTGAAGGCTTGCCCATCAAAATGGCCGATCGCAGGGGTTTGTGGGTAATTCAGGACCCAATGGAAAACGGTCTATTACAAACTGACATATACTGTACACCACCTCTCAAGCCCTGTTGGTTTTGGAGATATACTTCAATATGCGTATTTCAGAAATATTTTTGACAACGTTGACCTTGACTTTTAACTTAACTGCTCCAAAAGTTCTTTATCTGGAGACTCTGACCAAGTTTGGAGAAAATATACTCACCTGTTTCAGAGTTATTTTGAACACAGACACACATGAGGGCAAAAAAAAAAAAAAAAAAAAAAAAAGGTGCAAAGAGCACTACTAGGAGACTTCAGTCCTAATAACCTTCCAACAGGTGCTCTTCTGTTGTGGGTATGAATAGAAAAATAAAAATAACAAAAGCACATTGTTAAGGAAAATTGTTTTAAAAAGCCTTAAATCAAATATGACAAATCAATTAAAAACACCTAGGCCTACGCCTAGGTTAAATTAATTAAAAACACTTAATTAACACTAAAACACTTAATTAAAAACACAATTAAAAACACCTAGGCGTAGTTGGTTTGCCATGATGGTGGAATGTTCTACAAAACCAAATCAGAATAAGTTGGGGTGGTATGTCTGGTCAACTTCATTTCCTTTGTTAATATACATCCATTCCTACATTTTAGGTCTGCAACAGATTCCAAAAAAAGTTGTGACATTAAAGTATGTAATGTGGTCATACCTGATCACAACACTCCAAAGACTTTTTGACGTTGAGGACACCAAGCGATGAAGCTTGTCAGGTGTTATTTTGTCCCATTCTTTCTGCAAACACAACTTGATGTGTGCACTCATTGCATTTTGTTTCCAAATTCTCCACTGCGGATAGGTCAGGACCGCAAGCAGGCCAGTCCAGTATCTGTACCCTCTTCTTCTGCAGCCATACCTTTGTAATGTTTGCAGAATGTGATTTTACATTACTTTTTTCCCTGGAAAAGATGTCATCTTGAAAGCAGTATTTGTTGCTCCAAAACCTCAGTGTACTTTTTTGCTTTAATGGTGCCGCACAGAAGTGTAAATGACCTTTGCCAAGGGCACTGACACAACCTCATACCATGACAAACCCTGACTTTTGGACTTGTTGCTGATAAGTCTGGGTGGTCCTTTTCGTCTTTGGTTCTGGAGCACATGGCGTCCATTAAAAAGAAAAAAAACATCTGCAATATTGATTCATCTGACCATAATCCATAGTACATGTTTCCACTGAGTGATGGTCCAACCCAGGTGTCTCTGAGCCCAGAGAAATCAACACCACTTCTGAACAATTTGAACATCAATCAGGCTTCTTTCTTGCACAGTAAAGTTTTCAGCAGCATTTGTGAAACAGCTTGGGTTCATACTCTCTGCAAAGAAATACAATTCCAATTTTTATTCTTATATTTCTTTATTTTTTATTTATTTATCATTATTAACATTAGTAGTAGTAGTAGTAATATTTATATTATTTATTTCATAAGATCCCAGCCTTTTCTGATTTGGGGTTGCAACTTGCAACAGAGGGACTGTGTGCAGGCAAAAAGTCTGCAACTGACAGAGAGCAGAAAATTAGAACAACACTCAGCAGTTAATAATGCAACAGACAAGAGAATATTTACAGAGCAATCCTTTAAATGGTGATACAAGCACCAAATTTAGCACAAATACTCCTTAGATATTACTGTTTTGAAAAAGCAGAGTGTCCACTTGAATTTTCAATAGGCGGCCAGGTAGGGGTCATCTGAAGAATTACACAGAGGTCATAATTAAAAAAAAAAAAAAATGCTCCAATCATATTAAAAGTATTCCATTCATAACAATTTCAAAAAGGTATAGTTTGAACTATCTATGACTGAATGCTATGGAGTAATGGGGTAAAAAAAAAAAGTTAAAGCTGTGCCAATTTTGATAAAATGTGGCGCAAATTATTGGTTGAGCTAATAGGATTAATAAATGGAATAGTTTTGACTGTGTTGAATGTTTGGTCTCCAAAGAAAAGGACAAACAGTGTTGACATCCATTGGATTCTATGACATGTGACATATCTTAACCCATAACATGATAACTAAGCATGACACGATGCAAACTATTCCTTTTTAAAACCCTATTAACTCAACCAATAATTTGCATTAATTTTTCCAGAATTAAAGCAACTTTAACTTTTGACCCCTGTACAAACTGAAACTGACCTTTGTCACCATTCTTGCTGTTTTTACCCCATAACTCAATAACATTCAGCCACAGATAGTCCAAACTATACCTTTTTGTAATCTCTGTGATCAGACAGATAATGTTGTGTAGTTTTCAATATAATTGGTGCATCTTCTAATTTTGACCCCTGTGTAATTGTTCATTTGAACCCTACCTGGCTGCCTATTGAAAATTCAAGTGAACACTCTGCCTTTTCAAAAGGGTGTTTATTTGTGCCAAATTTGGTGTTTGCATCATCATTTGAAAGATTTTTTTTTCAGTTATCCACAGCATTATTAGGAAAAAGGACATAGCAGACAGGACCCAGCTTTTCCAGTGTGGAAAAATGAAGTGGAAACAGCAGAAAGTGGTTGTTGTAAGTCCTTGATGCGGTGGCGGGCAAGATGGCGGACAGGGCACAAGCAAACTTTTGAGCTCCGTACATCTGGGTTCAAACGTTAGACTAGAACTGTCCGCTTTTGACAAAAAATTGCTGTGAACTCTGCGGAATCACTGTCTAGCCTACCAGTGAAGAAAGGTACATGAATAAAAATTATGTGTGCAAATAAAGACCAAACAAATGGAAAGGCGGGAGATTCGCTAGTCTTTCATAGCTACGCCACTGCCACCGCATCTCCGGAGAAGGCCACCCCGATGGACGCCATCAACCAGGGCAAAACCAGACGACAATTAAGCACTCCCACCAAACAATCACCTGCTAAGAGGTTGGCACAAAACACAGAGAAGACGACATTAAACACAGAGTTGGAAATAAACAGTATGGAATTCACGTTTGCTGACATGGTGAAAATCCTGAGGAAAGTTGCAAGCAAAGTAGATGACTTGACGGAGCAAGTGAAAGAACAGTCAAACATGTTTGCCGAGCTACTCCAGCATGTCGAGGTAAATGGGAAAGCAATCGCTGAATGCTGCTCGAGAGTCGAAACTCTGGAATGCGAATGCAAAGAGCTGAAAAAAGAAAACACTGCTCTTAAAGAAAAGGTTCTAGAAGTTGAACGTTACAAACGACGCTGGAATCTTCGACTATCCGGTCTCAAAGAACAAGATGGCGAAAACATCAGGGAGAAAATCGAGGAGCTTCTGTTGAAAATCTTCCCACAGTGGGCTGACAACATCGGAGACGTGATCAACTGTGCACCGCGTCGGAAGAAGGGAGAATGGACACAGCCGCCAGGTCATCATCCAGTTTGTAAGAAGAATTCAGAGATGCAGTTTGGAAATCAACCAAGGATTCACCAGTCTGCAAGGATCAAGGAGTCCGCTTTATCCAGGATTTCATCAAGGAAGATCTGCTATCGAGAGAAACTTTGGCCAATAATAAAACTGGCCAGATCACAGAATAAGGTGGCTTTTTACAAAGGCCACACTGCAGTCATTGACGGCCGCATAGTTACAGCCTAAAAACGAAAATATAAGCACCTTAGACTTGAAAACATTCAAATTATTCTAATCATTTCAATCCAGTTTGTTCTAATGAAATTTCTAACACGTTCAATTGATATTCACAATGTTACTTTTAGATGGACAAATTTCCACGTTTGTTAGGGACCTGCCTAAAGTTTCTCCTTACTTAAAGTAAGAAACTTTACCGACATCTACAACTTTTTGCTTTTTTATATATATATATGTGTATGAATGTATGTATGTGTGTGAGCAACAATGCTTCTAAAATGCAACTTAAAATTATTGACAATTAATACTCGAGGTCTAAGGGATAGTGTCAAAAGAAAGGCTCTGTTTTTATACTGCAAAAGTAGACAAGCACAATGCATTCTACTACAGGAAACTCATTCAAATGAAATGGATGAAAAATTTTGGATGTCTCAATGGGGGGACAAAATGTTTTTTTCAAATGGGACTTTAAGATCAGCTGGTGTAGCAATTTTATTCAACAACTGCCAAGGGAAAATAGTTAGTACAAAATTTGATGATAATGGCCACTGGATTATAACAGTAATTCAACTTGAAGCTATTTTAATACTAGGGAATGTTTATGGTCACTGCAGCATTATGCTAAATAGAAAACTGCTCTCTGAAATACAGGAAGTGCTATTTCAACTCAGAATTAAATATGCATCAGAAGACATTGTTTTAGGAGGAGATTGGAATATGGTTAAAGATGACTGGCTTGACAGACATCCCAGTAAATATAACACTCCTCACCTTAATCTCATGTTAACGGATTACTGCGTTTCCTTAAATCTTACAGACCCATGGAGACAAAGTCATCCTGATAAAAGACAATACCCTTGGTTTAAACCAAACGGTTCAGCAAAATCCAGGCTTGATTACTGGCTAGTAAGTGATGACATAGCCAATCAAACCTCAAAATGTGAAATACTACCAGCACCTCTCACTGATCACTGCTGTGTGGAGTTATTTGTAACACGTCTCCCACAGTCCGTCAGGAAAAATGGGTACTGGAAATTTAACTCCAGGTTACTATTTCACGATGACTTCTGTCAAGGCATAGAAGATCTTATACAAATCATTTTAAAAGATGAATCCCTAGTATCATTTACTCAAAAATGGGAATTCTTAAAATATAAAATCTGTCAATACTCAATCTCTTATAGTAAGCAACTCAAAAAGAGGAATAACATGGAAGAAGATCGCACTGTAAAAGACATACTTGCCATTACCCTGGGTTCCATAATATCAGAGAATGATAAGATAAGACTTCTACAACTACAAGAAAAATTAGATAAAATATATGAAAGGAAAGCTCAAGGAGCCTACATAAGATCACGGGCCAAGTGGATGGAGGAGGGTGAAAAGAACACTGCCTATTTTTGCAGATTAGAAAAAAGAGACAAGAACGTAAAACAATAAAATCTTTAGTGATTAATGGTGAGGAATGCTTTAATGAAACATCTATTGCAAATGAAATTACTAAGTTCTATCAAAATCTGTACACCTCCTCCTATTCGGCTCCAAAGGCCGAAAGCTTTCTGAAACAAATTAAACAACATATCCCACAAATTGATGATGAGTTTAAAGAAAACTGTGAGCAAGACATAAACTTTACTGAGCTTGACAAGGCAATTATGTGTCTAAAACTTGATCATTCTCCAGGTCCTGATGGGCTAACTGGTAACTTCTATAGACATTTTTGGAAATCACTCAGAAACCTACTCTTTCAAATGTTTAATGAGGCCATAGATAATTTAGCTCTACCAACAAGCATGAAACAAGGTATCATCACTTTAATTCCCAAACCAGATAAAGATACAAAAATACTAGAAAACTATCGTCCAATCTCACTTCTTAATAATGATTATAAACTACTTACATATATATATACTAATAGACTTAAAAAGAAAATAGACACTATTATTAATGAAACACAATCAGGCTTTGTGAATAAAAGATCTATACATAATAATATTAGATTGGTAAAAGACCTATTAGATTATAGTGACTTAATTGAAGACAAAGGATTCATTCTATTCCTTGACTTTTATAAGGCCTTTGATCAACTAGAGCATCAGTTTCTTTTTCAAGTACTGCGGGCATATGGCTTTGGACCTAAATTTTGTAATGTAATTGAAACATTCTATAGAGATACTACTAGTACAGTGACACTTCCAACTGGTACCACACCACACTTCTCTTTAAATAGAGGAGTAAAACAAGGATGCAATAGTTCACCATTCCTATTCATAATGGCAGCTGAAATGCTGGCCATTATGCTTAAAAATTCAAGTATAGAAAAATTGAACATTTTTAGTAAACAGCTTATAATTAGCAAACTTGCTGACGACACAACTATCTTCCTCAAAAATTTAGAACAAATTCCTGTAGTATTAAACTTAATTGACCTCTTCTCTGAAGCATCTGGTTTGACACTTAATCGTAATAAATGTGAACTTATGGCCATACACGATTGTAACCTTATAGAAGCAATAATAATATATAATAATATTCCAATAAAATCTTGTGTAAAATATCTGGGCATTAGTCTAACTAAAGATACTGATGCAAGTGACTCATTAAATATACACCCCAAAAATTAATCAGTGTAAATCTAAGTTGAATTCTTGGCTACAACAAGACCTAACAGTTTTTGGAAGAACATACCTAACTAAAATGGAATCTCTAGCAAGATGTATTTATCCAGCCTACTCCATGGCGATCCCAGACAAATCAATAAAAGCCATAAACAAGCTCAACTTTAACTTTGTCTGGAAAAACAAAGTTCACTATATTAAAAAATCTGAAACCATAAAAGAATACGAGGAAGGTGGACTTCAAGTAATTGACTTTGAATGTTTAAATACTGTACTAAAAATAAAATGGTAAAAATCTTTCCTAACTGAAAAAATAGCACCTGGTTCTGCCTCTCCAAAGGCCTATTTGATAAAATGGGAGGTATTGAATTCATCCTTAGATGTGATTTTAATGTTGATAAATTACCAGTTAAACTATCATCCTTTCATAAACAAGTCCTGTTAAGCTGGAAACTTATGTACAACCACAATTTTACTCCACATCAAACCCCAATATGGAACAACAGATATGTACTTTGCAATAGAAAATCTATTTTCTTGCAGAACTGGATGGATAAAGGAGTGTGGTCAATACGCCATCTAATGGATGACCAACGGAACTTGTTATCATTTGAAAACCTCTGCACCCTACACAGTATTACATGTCGAAGGGCAGAATTAAAAAAAAAATCTCCAAAGCAATCCCTCAAGCTTTCAAACGCCTAATAGAGAGCATGGAAATGAACAATCTGCCTGCTCCTAACCTCCCAAACCTGCAAATCTATGAACAAAATTTCTTAGAAAAAAATATACCCAACAAAACTCTCAGAAAATGTCTAAATAATCAATTATTCCCCATAAAGCCAAATAGAAACTCAATCATCCAAAAATTTTCTAACGTTGAAATAAAAAAAATTAGAACTGAATACCTAAAATTTCCCATTAGTCCCAAAACAAAAGAAACACACTTTAAAATTTTAAATAAAATTTATCCATCCAGGGAACTACTTAGAAAAAGATTTAATATTGAACAAAACAACTGTATATTCTGTGATAACGACATTGAAACAACCGAGCATTTATTTTACCAGTGCATATATTCATTCGACTTGTGGAACTGGCTATCTTCAAGAATCCAGCTACAAAGTGATTTGAAATGGGATGATATTGTTTTTGGTATTTTTTCAAGAGACACTGAAACAAGAAATGTGCTGAACAATACCTTATTGTTAGCAAAATATTTTATACATACATGTAAATGTAAGAAAGTAAAGCCCATTTTCACTGTCTTTAAAAAATAATGCAAGATAACTATGTAAAATCCCTTAAACAGATGACATGTAAAAATGCACTATCTCTGATGGAAGCCATAGAAGATCTACAACTTTTTGCTGACCTCTAATGTTGTGTGTGTGTGTGTGTGTGTGTGTGTGTGTGTGTGTGTGTGTGTGTGTGTGTGTGTGTGTGTGTGTGTGTGTGTGTGTGTGTGTGTGTGTGCGTGTGTGTGTGTATCTATCTTCTTTTCTTCTTTTGTTAACTTACCAGTGCCTTGTAAACCGCACCAGAATGTTTCAAATTGTTAATTGCCAAGATGGTTTGTACATTTAATCCTGTTGGAAGGGGAAGGAGAAGGAGAGAGAGGAGAAGGAAGAAGAAGAAGAAGAAGAAGAAGAAAAAAAAAAAACAACTATTTCTCATAATACTGAGAACGTTATTGTGGCCTTCCCTTTTTTTTTTTTTTTCGTTACTGTATGTTGTTGCATTTGTTGAAATAAAGTTTTGGGAAAAAAAAAAGTCGTTGACGCCGCTTTACCGACACGTGACAGAGCAGTGAGTCACCGTCACAGGATCAAAGGTTAACTCCAAAACAAAACGCTTCTGAGGACACGCCCACTTCGAGACTAACCGGAAAAACGACAAAATCAAGGCGTGATCCAATATGAACCGATCGCTTCGGAAAATGATTCACTGTGTCGAAATGCTCAAAACGTTGGCGACATCCACTGGACAAAGTGTGGAACTACTACAGCAGAATTTGTCAGAAACACAGTTTTGGCAATAAATAAATAAACAAAATAAGTAATAAGTAAAAAGCTGTCAATCATACCTTTAAAAAATAGATCATGATATTATAGGAACTTTCTGAAAAGACCGTTATCTTATTTAAAAACTTTTTACAGCAGCATTGCTTTGGTATTGGCCAGTGTTTATGTTAATCAGGACCATAAATATTTGGACATAAGTGCAGTTATTGAAATTCAATTCAATTTATTTTCATTTATATAGCGCAAAACACAGCAAAGTTGCCTCAAGGCGCTTCACACAAGTAAGGTCTCACCTCACCAACCCCTAGAACAAGCACACAGGCGACAGTGGTAAGGAAAAACTCCCTCTGATGATATTGAGGAAGAAACCTCAAGCAGACCAGACACACTGCTTAGGCCATTCTAACAGTTACAAGGTTTTTACAAATTATAAAAAAGTTTTATAAAATTTGGAAAAACAAAACATCTGCTGCAACAATTTCAGGCATTGTTGCAGCAGATGTTATTTTTGTTGTTGTTCGTTTGTTTTTGTCATTGTACATTTGTTTCTGGACATTGCTGCAATGGAGTTGAAATTAAACAGTCAATATGTGACTGAAGTGTAGACTTTCAGCTTTACATCAATGAGGTTTAATTCTTCCATTTTCAGAGTTCATATGAAACTGAAGAAACTATGTACAAAGATTACATTTAGTTTGTCAACTATTTAATGACATTGGATGCACTATGTATACAAAAGGCTGTAATCGCTAAAAGGTTGAAGTCATTTTTATTTATATATTTATTTTGTAACTGGTAAACCAGTTGAAGTCTACACTTTTTGTTTCATTTAAATTCCATTGCAATGGTGTACAGAAGCAAAAAATGGGGAAAAAGAGGTCCACAAGGCCTTATTTTTCTTCTTTTTTCTTTTGTAACTGACTGTTTTGCAACCTGATGAACATTTAATAATGTTGATGACTTGATAATAAAAGCTGAAAAAATGTGTTCACTGATTAACTTTCTTCTTCTTCTTCTTCTTCTTTGTCTTTCGGCTGTTCCCGTTAGGGGTCGCCACAGCAGATCAATCGTTTCCATCTCACCCTGTCCTCTGTATCTTCCTCTGTCACACCAACCACCTGCATGTCCTCTCTCAGCACATCCATGAACCTCCTCTCTGGTCTCCCTCTTCTCCTCCTGCCTGGTGGCTCCATCCTCAGCATCCTTCTCCCTATATACCCTGGGTTCCTCCTCTGCACATGTCCAAACCATCTCAATCTCGCCTCTCTGACTTTGTCTCCAAACTGTCCCACCTGAGCTGTCCCTCTGATATGTTCATTCCTAATCTTGTCCATTCTTGTCACTCCCAAAGAGAATCTCAACATCTTCAGCTCTGCCACCTCCAGCTCTGCCTCCTGTCTTTTTGTTAGTGCCACTGTCTCTAAACCATACAAAATAGCTGGTCTCACTACTGTTTTGTAAACTTTCCCCTTCACTCTTGCTGATATTCTTCGGTCACAAATCACTCCTGCCACCTTTCTCCACCCACTCCACCCTGCCTGCACTCTCTTCTTCACCTCTCTACCACACTCTCCATTACTTTGAACAGTTGACCCCAAATATTTAAACTCATCTACTTTCACCACTTCTACTCCTTGTAACTGCACTATTCCACTGGGCTCCCTCTCAGTCACACACATGTACTCAGTCTTGCTTCTACTGACTTTCATTGCCCTTCTCTCCAAAGCATATCTCCACTTCTCCAGACTAGACTCAACTTGCTCTCTACTCTCACTACAGATCACAATGTCATCTGCAAACATCATAGTCCATGGGGACTCCTGTCTGATCTCATCCCGTCAACCTGTCCATCACCACTGCAAACAAGAAAGGACTCAGAGCTGATCCTTGGTGTAATCCCACCTCCACCTTGAATGAGTCTGTCATTCCGACTGCGCATCTCACCGCTGTCACACTATTCTTGTACATGTCCTGCACTACCCTAACATACTTCTCTGCCACTCCAGACTTCCTCATACAATGCCACAACTCTTCTCTTGGCACCCTATCATAAGCTTTTTCTAAGTCCACAAACACACAATGTAACTCTTTCTGTCCTTCTCTGTACTTTTCCAACAGTATTCTCAGAGCAAACATTGCATCTGTAGTGCTCTTTCTCGGCATGAAACCATATTGCTGCTCACAGATCTTCACCTGTTTTCTAAGCCTAGCTTCTACTACTCTTTCCCATAACTTCATGCTGTGGCTGATCAGCTTTATGCCTCTGTAGTTACTGCAGCTCTGCACATCACCCTTGTTCTTGAAAATAGGAACCAGCACACTTCGTCTCCACTCCTCAGGCATCCTCTCACTTTCCAAGATTTTATTAAACAATCTGGTTAGAAACTCTACTGCCATCTCTCCTAGACATTTCCATGCCTCCATTGGAATGTCATCTGGACCAACTGCCTTTCCACTCTTCATCCTCTTCATAGCAGCCCTCACTTCTTCCTTGCTAATCTCTTTTACTTCATGATTTACTCTCACCACATCATCCAGCCTTTTCTCTCACTCATTTTCTTTATTCATCAACTCTTCAAAATATTCCCTCCACCTTCTCAGCACACACTCCTCACTTGTCAGCACATTACCATGTGCATCTTTTACCACCCTAACCTGCTGCACATCCTTTCCAGCTCTGTCCCTTTGTCTGGCCAATCGGTACAAGTCCTTTTCTCCTTCCTTACTATTCAACTTCTTGTACAGTTCGCAATATGCCTTTTCCTTTGCTTTTGCCACTTCTCTTCTCGCCTTACGCCATATCTCCTTATACTCGTGTCTACTTTCTTCATCTCTCCGACTATCCCAAAACTTTTTCGCCAACCTCTTTCTCCTTATGCTTTCCTGGACCTCTTCATTCCACCACCAAGTCTCCTTGTCTTCCTTCCACTGTCCAGATGTCATACCCAGTACTGCCCTAGCTGTCTCCCTCACCACATCCGCAGTACTTTTCCAGTTGTCCAAAATCGCTTCCCCTCCAACTAGTGCTTCTCTCACCTGCTCGCTAAATTTCACACAACAGTCTTCCTCCTTCAGCTTCCACCATCTGATCCTTTGTTGAGCTCTCACTCTCTTCTTCTTCTTTACCTCTAAAGTCATCCTACAAACAACCATCCTATGCTGTCTAGTGACACTCTCCCCTGCTACCACCTTACAGTCTGATTTCTTTTAGCTTGCATCTCCTATAAAGAATGTAGTCCACCTGTGTGCACCTTCCTCCACTCTTATATGTTACCCTGTGCTCCTCCCTTTTCTTAAAGTAGGTATTCACCACAGCCATTTCCATCCTTTTTGCAACTACCATCTGTCCTTCCCCATTCCTATCCTTGATACCATATCTACCCATTACTTCCTCATCACCTCTGTTCCCTTCACCAACATGCCCATTGAAGTCTGCTCCTATCACCACTCTTTCATGCTTGGGCACACTCTCCACCACCTCATCTAACACACTCCAGAAATCTTCTTTCTCCTTCATCTCACAACCTACCTGTGGGGCATATGCACTGATGATATTCATCATCACCCCTTTAATTTCCAACTTCACACTCATCACCCTGTCAGACACTCGCTTAACCTCCAACACACTTTTAACATACTCTTCCTTTAAAATGACCCCAACACCATTTCTCTTCCTGTCCTCACCATGGTACAACAACTTGTACCCACCGTCGATGCTCCTGCTCTTACTTCCCTCCCACTTGGTCTCTTGCACACACAATATGTCTACCTTTCTCCTCTCCATCATATCAGCCAGCTCTCTCCCTTTACCAGTCAGTAAGTAAGTAAGTCAGTAAGAGTGAGTGCCACTGGCCTATAGTCATTCAGGCAAGATGGGGGGTTCTTCTTGGGGAGGGGGATGATGGTGGTGGTCTTGTAGCAGGTGGGAACAGTGCATTGACTGAGGGAAAGGTTGAAGATGGAGGTAAGAACGTCAGTCAGCTCGTTGGCACACGCTCTGAGGGCACGACCAGGTATGTTATCCGGGCCAACAGCTTTCCGGAGCCGAATACTCCTCAGTGCTCTGTGTACCTGGGCTAGTGTGATAACGAGAGGGGAGGAGGGAGGTTGGGCAGCCGAAGTGTGTGTATGATCTATGGATGTGGTACAGGTGGAGGTGGAGCTCTCAAAGCGTGAGTAGAACACATTGAGGTCTTCCAGGAGGCTGTCTGTAGAGCTGATGGTGGTGGTCCTGGAGCCGGTTCTGAAGTCTGAGATGTGGTTCAGACCTTGCCACATCCTCCTGGGGTCAGCATTGGAGTAGAAGTTCTCTGTCTTCTCTCTATGCTGCCTCTTGGCCGCTCTTATGGCCTTCTTCAGTCTATATTGTGCGGCTTTGTGCTCAGCCTCGTTGCCAAATTTAAATGCAGCAGTGCGAGCACGCAGTAAGCGCAGTACCTCGGTATTAATCCAGGGCTTCTGGTTGGGGAACTTCTTGACTTGTATGGTGGGTATGATGTTCTCAACACAGGTGCTGATATACCCAGATACATACTCAGCATATTCTACTACGCTAACAGAAGAATCCTCCTGGATGGCCGCGGTTCTAAACACATCCCAGTCTGTTTTAGCAAAACAGTCCTGCAGAGTGCTCTCAACCTCTGGTGACCATAGCTGCACCTGTCTGGTGACAGGATTCGATTGTTTAAGTCTCTGTCTGTAAGCTGGGTACAGGAACAAAGAGATGTGGTCAGAGCTGCCAAATGAGGGGCGTGGTGCTGCCCTCAGAGCGCCACGGATATTACTGATTTTACCACAAAATCGTGGTAAAAAACAGGCCTGGATTCAGAAGAACTTCTCTATCGCAGGAGATCCATTCGTTCAAAACCCCGAACAAATGATTTTTATAAAACACAACATGGGCATGACAAAAGGTGGACCTTATTTCACAAAATCCTTCCCTTATTGGTCCCCCCTTGACATAGAGGCAGGTCCAGCCCTTGCCCAAAGCCTGCGTAATTATGGTAGTTGTAACTTGAATCTCTTTGCTCTAAGTGGTAAAACCGGTTCAAACCAGTTCCACATGCACATTTAAACAGATAAGACTAAAAGTATACCAACCTGTATAACCATTTAAGTAAAGCAATTACATAGGAAAGAAAACAAAATAATATATCAACACACAAATATATCTAACAGAAGCAGAAATAAAATCCAAATCAAAGGGAACCCACAGGCTCCAAATAGGGTGGCCCTGGAATAAACCTAAAACTTCAAGTCGTTCTCATTTTAATAAAACAAATTTTTACAGCATAGGTAATAATTCGGAAAATAGGTAGAATAAACTTCTGAAACTACATTAAAGTATTTTAGTGAAAAAAATAAAACTCTAACAAATTTTGTGGTCATTCAAATCGCTAGTTGGTGCTGTTGATAAACAAAACAAAACATAGGTCCTGAAAATGTAGCTTCCTTTACTGCTGGACATATTACCGAAAAATAAGTCTGAGCTTCAGAATCAGTAGATTTATTGTAAACGTGGATCGCCCCCCATGCACTAAAATCACAAAACTATGAACCAACTTGTCGAAACAGGCCGAGCGATGCTTTATTTTCAGAATGATCGAGGCTTCGAAACATAGATTCGACACTGCAGCTTCAGTGACGCTTCAAAGCTTTGATTTTGAGCACCGCCCGTCAGTTCACTGAACCTCTACTCTTGACTCGTCTCATTTCTGGATTACAAGTCCCGATCTGATAAGTAAGTTAGCTTTTTATTCTTCTTTGACCTGCAAAAGTCTGACATGTGTGTAAAGTCTTCAGTGCTTTACAGATAGCTGGGCGAGCGATTCGAGCTAATTTTCTGGTTTAACTTTTCGCGAGTGTAATGGAGGAACTAAGCCTCGCCCTTTTAAACAAACTCAGCCCATGTGTCACAGCATTAAAATAAATTGTGAAAATAATACATTTTTTTTAGAGTAGCTATACTCTACAGTAGCTGTACATGTGGACGCTGATACAAGATTAATCCGAATGTATAATTAACGTTATGAACAACCGAGAAAATAAATTATCTTGAAGTGAAGTGGACAGGTTTTTTTTATACATTTTGAACAGATTGTGGTATTTGTGCACAGATTATGTCCACAGTTAATACTCATAAAAAACACAAATCTGTTATAGGTTTCAAAGCAGGCCTCGTGTTGCGTTAAAGGTCCGTCGTAAACTTCACGATCATCGCAGGGGTCACCAACCCTGCTCCTGCAGATCACCTGCTTTGCATGTTTTTTCATGTGTACCTGCTGCAGTCACAGCTGATTCGTCAAATCTGGTGTTTCCGACCTCATGATTGATTAAGCACCCCTGATTTGCATGGAGCAGGGAGATGGTGAGGTGATTTCTGGAGACGTGGTTGGTGACTTCTGCTGGAACACAGATATGGGGATTAAAGTGAGGTTTTGTCGAAAAGTGGTACAAAGTTGGTCACTGCAACAAAGGGTTATTGCAGTGTAGTTAAAAGCGAGGTAATGCATTTCCAGTTTGACTTCCCAGAAGTCTGCCGTCAACCACACCTAACTCTCTGCAAGTGCAAATGTGAAAATCTTCAGGGCTTCTTTGTGTCAATTTTTACCAAGCTTGAGTCAGTCGTTTCTGTTTCTTTGTGCAACATCCTGAGAGCAGTGCTGCCACAGGTAACTAAATGCAACTACGAGGTCTGTCCAAAAAGTAACGGACCTTTTTATTTTTTTCAAAAACTATATGGATTTGAATCACGTGTGATTGCATCAGCCAAGCTTGAACCTTCATGCGCATGCTTGAGTTTTTTCACACCTGTCGGTTGCGTCATTCGCCTGTGGGCAGGCTTTGAGTGAGCACTGGTCCACCCCCCTCGTCGGATTTTTATTGTCAGGGAAATGGCTGAGCGACTGCCGCTTTGCTCCATGAAATTTTTTTCAGAAACTGTTAGAGAGAGCCAGTTGGAAACCATTCAGAAGATTCAGACGGCTTTCGATGGCTTTTTAGTCGAGTGAGTATCCGAGAAATTGTGTAACAGCTGGACATGCCACAACAAGTCCTGTGACACTTCCAACACGGAGGTGTTTTTTTGTTGTGCACCATGAGCGGCTCCGCCACAACGCTCAAAATCCTCCGCATGTCTTTCATTACAAAATCTCCTGTAACGGTGGAATGTGCCGCAAAAGTGCTATGTCCAGCTCTCTTGCCATTTCTGTGGTAGTTACACGATGTCCCGGATCAACACAGCGTTCAGTTTGGAAATGATCTGGTCGTTCCAGCCTGTCGATGGCCGCTCGGTGCGCCGCGCGCCCTCCGCCGCTGTGGGCCGTCTTTAAAAAGGTTTTAACAGTCCTTAATCCGTGTGACGCCGACAGAATCTTCACCGAAAGCCATCTGAATGTTTCGAATCGTTTCCAACTGGCTGTCTCTAACAGTTTCTGAAAAAAATTTCATGGAGCAAAGCGGCAGTCTCTCAGCAAGTTCTCAGACAAAAGAAATCTGACGGGAGGGGTGGACCAGTGCTCACTCAAAGCCTGCCCACAGGCGAATGACGCAACCGACAGGCGTGGAAAAACTCACGCATGCGCACGAAGGTTCAAGCTTGGCTGATGCAATCACACGTGATTCAAATCCATATAGTTTTTGAAAAAAATAAAAAGGTCCGTTACTTTTTGGACAGACCTCGTATTTAGTTACATTCTGAATGTAACTAATAAAGTAACTAGTAATCTAACAGGTAGTTTTAAAATTGAGTAATCAGTAAAGTAATAAGTTACTTTTTCAAGGAGTAATCAGTAATCAGATTACTTTTTCAAAGTAACTGTGACAACACTGCTTGAGAGTTTGCAAGATCCCCACTAAGGCGATGTGCAACTACAAATCAGAAAAAGTTGGGACCATATGGAAAATGCAGAGAAAAAAAAAAAACCTCAGTGATCCTTAAATTTATATTTCATTTGTTAATACTGGAGCTCTTGGTGAAATTCTGTTGTACCTGCATTAGTGGGAAATGTCCACCAGTTAGGGGTATTGCTCCATTTTGAGAACCTTGAGTCCAGGCTGCTGTGCACATTTCAGAAAAAGTGTGGACACTATAGCATTTCGAGCTTTGTAATGTTGGCATTCCTTCTCTCAACACTTAAAAGGTGCTTTAACATTGAGGATGCCAAGCAATGAAGCATTTAAAAAATTCTTCCTGCAAGCACGTCTTAAGGTTTGCAGTAGTACGGTGTCACTGTTGTTGCTTTTTGTTTCAACATTCTCCACACGTTTTCCATTGGAGATTGAACAATGTTAACATAAGGCTTCTTTTTTGCAAGGTGAAGTTTTAAAGTAGCATTTTTGAATATAACTCCATATTGTAGTGATTGACAAAGGATTCCCAAAGTAATCCCTTGCCCATGAGGTTATATCAGCTATTGATGAATAGCTCTATCTTTATGCAGTGCTGTCTGAGGAATTTGAGTTCATGGGAGTTCAGTTAAGGCTAGAACCCTTGCCTTTTACACATTGAAATTTCTCCAAATTCCTTGAATCATTTAATGATATTATGCAGTATGCACTATGATGGGAAAATTCTGCAAATCCCTTCCCATCTTTCTTTCGGGAACATTGTAAACATTACAATAATTTTTGCACATATGTTGACAAACTGGAGATCCTCTGCCCATCTGTGCTCCTCAGTCATGTGTGGACACTGCTTTTGTGTCAAATCAGGATTACAGTCACCGTTTGACATCACAACTCTTTGATTTTTTTAACCTTCTTACCAGCTCTCAATTGCTCTATTACAATTGTTTTTTTTGGGGGGGGGGGGGGGGGGGGGGGGGGGGATTGTAGGCATCAAATGTGTGAATGGATGTATGTTAGCAAATGCAATGAAGGTGACCAGACAAAACATGAAATATCTTGGTTTCATGCGGTCTGCAATGAAACAGAAGTCAAAGTTAACATAAGGATTTTTTATTTTAATTTTCTTTTTTTATATTTCCCCAACTTTTTTCGAATTGGGTTTGTACATTGTCATCTGACAATACACAGGCGGTGTAAAATCTGAGTGAAGACAGAGACTGACTTGTTAGTGAATTCTTGCGTACCTCAGGGATGTGTTCTGGATCCCACTCCATTAAATGCTTATGTGGACTGGGTGTTGGATAAGGTCATGGAGTCCAGCAAGTTGTATGCAATTGCACTCATATGGCAATTTGTTTTCAGCATCTCTGTCAGCTGACAGAGGCGGGGTGGAGGCTATCTGATCACCCCGTAGACTGGAGTATCTTAAAATGGGTGGGACAGATTTTTTTTGACAAAACATTACAGTGAAATGGGTTTTTGGTTTAGAGAAGACATGACTAAATTTTAGTTGTGATCCAGGGCTGCTTTAAAAAATGACTCATTTTTTAAAATCTCTTTCCATAGCATTTTTATGACATCACAACAGTCTTTGTGGTGTATTCAATTGAATATAGGTTGAAAATGATTGTATTCTGTTTTATTTACATTTTACACAATGTCCCAACTTCATTGGAATTGGGGGTGTAAATTAAATGCAAGAACATCACTGGGAATTTTTGCACATAATGACACAACAATGTAGTTGTTTTGATGTTGCTTGTTTGCATTGTGAGTGAAGTGAATGAATGCTGCAGACAATTTGGAACAGTCATGAGGGTTGTGTTTGGGAAAGCAGTGACACTCAATTCACCAATTTTGGCACATATTTCTGAGCTGGTTATGTTGCATAGTCAACTGCTGAGGCTTAATGTGACAAACTGTCAAATAATACCCTGTGTCCAAAGCCCACAGAGATGTTAGAAACCTGATAATTTGCATGTAAGTATAGAACCAGCCCAATCTCACCCGCTACTGGACTCCATCACATCACTGGGTGGTTCTATCAGGCATAAACTAATTCATACTGCTCCCAGTAAGTGTATATATTAATTCTAATCCAATCACATTTTTTCCGCAAATCTGATTGGTTAATTGTGTGAGATTTCAGACCGTGTAATATCAGGTGTAGGATGGCAAAATATTAGACCGTTTTACATTTGGATGTATTACTCCGCACTCTGACGGCACACACTGATACGCAGATGTCAGTATGGCAGCGTCAGCTGAGAGCGAGAGAAAATCGCGACGACAGTGCCGAAATGGGTAATATTGATGTGGATTCTGATACAGAATTACCGTTTCACATTTGATGGATTTTCACATTTGATGGATGACACCTCGGCCTGACTGCTGTTGGAGCGACGCTGCCTCGACAGTAAGCCTCGCCGACCGAATTACCTACAGAAAACTAAGTCGTGCAAAAGATGGAATTGGATCAGAATGGGAATAACCCCCTTGTATGTGATTTGCGGATGTTCATCCTGGATTACGGTCACAAATATCCATTTTACCAGCGACGGCGCGTTAGCTCAATTTGCGACCGTATAACCAGCATGAGTGTCCGCAAATCATCAGACACAACAGGGTCTACAACTTTATCCAAGATTTATCAACTATCAGCACCAGTAGAATTAATCAATAAAGGAATAAATGAGGAAAAAAAAATTTCCAGTTTGTTGTTTTCGTCTTCCCTGCGTTTTATGACTCTCACACACGGAGCGAGTTGCTGTGCTCTATTTGTTGTGGAAAGCTGACAAACATCGCCAGCGGCGCTGTCCCTGGGTTCACAACATCCTCATGAGACGTTCCCAATTCGGGGAGTTTCATTATTTGCTGCAGCAAATAACTGGAGCTGCAGGAGCTCCAGTTTGAGGACCTCCTGTCCCGTTCGTGTGCGCACATGTAAACAAAGAAAAGAAAAGAAAAAAAAAAAACCTGGCTGCCACTGCGGTTCCTCGCTCTCTCTCCCCTCAAACTCTGTCATAATTGTGCTATAAACCAGTCACCATTTGTTTTCTTATACATCTGTGTAGTTAATAAATAAAATAATTTTCACAGACGATTCGTTCACGCACGCACGTGAAAAAAACTGTCTGCCGCTGCTTTGAAAGTTGGAGCACTAGGAGGGAATCCATGTGAACACGGGAGAACATGCAAACTCCACACAGAAAGATTAGGTTGGACGCGAACCCATGACCTTCTTGTTGTGAGGTAACACAGCTATGCACTAAGCCACCGTGCCACCCAACAGTGGCACAGTGTATGTTTTAAACTTATGTATATCTCCGATCAATAAACTGCACGGTGTTGTTGTTGTCCTTTCGGCGCATTGGTATTTGGCACAAGTTTTATGTCGGAAGCCCTTCCTGATGCAACTCCAGTTTTAGCCGGAGAAACGCACACGGCTCCTGGTGTTCTGAAGAGGTCTCCCTTCCAAGTGCTAACCAGGGCCCACTCTGCTTAGCTTTCTGAGATCTGACGGTATCGGGCTGACACAGAGCAGACTGGCTGGCACACTTACAGTGTACGTAGTATTTCTTTATTTTTCATTCTCTCGATTTTGCCAAACCAGTGTATTTATATTTTTCTTCTATTTGCACACTTTATTTGCCCTACTGTTGCACGATTTCTCCATGTTGGACTACTAAAGTAATATTATTTTTACACTTCAGCTGGTCACTGCTTGGGTAAGAGATTCAATGAGAGATATTAATCACAGTGTAATGTCACCTTCAGGTTTCAAATATGAGCTACCCTGGGTATCCTCCTCAGTCTGGTGGCTACCCCCCGGCGGCAGGCGGCTACCCCCCGGCAGCAGGAGGCTACCCTCAGGCACCTGGCGGCTACCCTCAGGCACCTGGCGGCTACCCTCAGGCACCTGGCGGCTACCCTCAGGCACCTGGCGGCTACCCTCAGGCACCTGGCGGCTACCCTCAAGCACCTGGCGGCTACCCTCAAGCTCCAGGTGGTTTCTCTTCCCAGGGTGGGGGCTATCCTCAACCAGGGGGTTATCCGCAACAGCCTGGAGCGAGAGGCTATCCTTGTATGCCTCCAGCAGGTGAGACTGCAAGACATCTTTGTCAGAAAGTATTTAGTCACCTTGACACTTGCACAAATTCTTAATGTGTGGAAAAAGTGCTGATGTCCACGTCTTTTCACAATTCCTGTGCTAGTCAGATGACATACCGTATCAAGACAGCATCCAGTTTAAAAATGAACGGCACATTTCACTGTTACAGGAGTTTTTGTCATGGAAAGAAAAGCGGCTCCACCGCGCGTTGCGGTGCAGCCGCTCGGCGCAAAGAAACGCCGTGATGAAGCCTTCCAGGAGATGTTTGGGCATGTCCAGCTCATGCACAATCACAATCGGATATTCACATGACTGGAAAGCAACCGGAATCCGTCTGAAATCCACCTGAAAGCTGTCCTGAGAGACCAACACTGAGGTGGTTTTGTGCCGCGCCATGAGCGGCATGGTGGCGCGTGCCTCCGCTTCTTTTTCCATGAAAAAAAACTCCTGTAACGGTGGAATGTGCCGATAAAGTGCTGATGTCCACATCTTCTGCCTTTTTGTGAAAGTTAGACGAGGTCTCGGATCAACAAAGCTTTCATGTTGGAAATGATCTGGTTGTTCCAGCGGGGTGTCAGCCTGTCGATGGGGGCTGGGAGCGCGCCGCGCTCTCAGGAGTTGTGGGCAGTCCTTAAAGCGGTAGTAACACTCTGTAATCTGTTTAATCCCCATAAAATCATCCCTGAAAGCCATATTAATTTTTCGAATTGTGTCCACCTGGAGGTCTCTCACAGTTTCTGGAAAAAAATTGATGCAGCAAAGCTCCAAATCGTTCAGACATTTATTCGCAATAAAAAATAGATGAGAGGGGTGGACCACACCTCACTCAAAGCCTGCTCACAGGCGAATGACACAACCGACAGGCATGAAAAAACTCACGCATGCGCACAAGGGTTCAAGCTTGTCTGACGCAATCACACGTGATTCAAATCCATGTGGTTTTTTAAAAAATAATAAGGTCGGATACTTTTCTAATAGACCTCGTAGTTTTGGGATTCTGCGAGTTATACTCTGGTGGGACTTATATACCGAAAAATCACAAAAATAGAATCCATTTGTCATATCAATGATCATCAAAGTTGAAATTCATCTCACATTTTATTTATTTATGAATATTTATCAGGTTTTCATATTTTTTATGTTTTTATGATGTATTAAAGGTGCCTAAAAGTTTTGCACAGTACTGCACAATGATCACAATATAGTGTGCCAGGTGTGTCATGCTTCAAGATTTTTACAAAGAGCTTTATCATGAACAAGATGTACAAATTCACAATCTATAGGGACATTTGTGGAAAAAATGCTTTCAAAAAGTGAGTGTAACATATTCTGATGTGTTGTTAACAACTTGAAAAAGTTCCCTAGTAGCACAGACATACATGTCTAACAGGAAAAACAACAATATAATATTTGCATAATGTTTTCCTTGCAAAACCTTATCATGTATTTTTTGACTATGGACAAAAGGAAAAGATTTGATCAAGAACAGAGCTGCTTAGTTTTACATTTTTTTTTCTGCAGAATAGTATAGTGTAAAAATACGGAAATGTTTCTGCTATATGGTCATCCTGCAGTATATAGATTTATAGCAGTGGAGCAGGTTGTCATGTTTGTACGTCACAAAACTGCACCCCAGAGATGATACACCAGACCTGTACATCATGTTTTGTGTACGTCATGCTCTAGTGTTCCAGATGTTGACAAACCTGCTGGAAACTATATCATGCTGTGCAAGGCACTACTATTTGCTACTCACATAACATCTTACAACCCCTGGCAATAATTATGGAATCACCGGCCTCGGAGGATGTTCATTCAGTTGTTTAATTTTGTAGAAAAAAAGCAGATCACAGACATGACACAAAACTAAAGTCATTTCAAATGGCAACTTTCTGGCTTTAAGAAACACTATACGAAATCAGGAAAAATAATTGTGGCAGTCAGTAACAGTTACTTTTTTAGACCAAGCAGAGGGAAAAAAAATATGGAATCACTCAATTCTGAGGAAAAAATTATGGAATCACCCTGTAAATTTTCATCCCCAAAACTAACACCTGCATCAAATCAGATCTGCTCATTAGTCTGCATCTAAAAAGGAGTGATCACACCTTGGAGAGCTGTTGCACCAAGTGGACTGAGATGAATCATGGCTCCAACACGAGAGATGTCAATTGAAACAAAGGAGAGGATTATCAAACTCTTAAAAGAGGGTAAATCATCACGCAATGTTGCAAAAGATGTTGGTTGTTCACAGTCAGCTGTGTCTAAACTCTGGACCAAATACAAACAACATGGGAAGGTTGTTAAAGGCAAACATACTGGTAGACCAAGGAAGACATCAAAGCGTCAAGACAGAAAACTTAAAGCAATATGTCTCAAAAATCGAAAATGCACAACAAAACAAATGAGGAACGAATGGGAGGAAATGGGAGGAAACTGGAGTCAACGTCTGACCGAACTGTAAGAAGCTGCCTAAAGGAAATGGGATTTACATATAGAAAAGCTAAACGAAAGCCATCATTAACATCTAAACAGAAAAAAACAAGGTTACAATGGGCTAAGGAAAAGCAATCGTGGACTGTGGATGACTGGATGAAAGTCATATTCAGCGATGAATCTCGAATCTGCATTGGGCAAGGTGATGATGCTGGAAGTTTAGTTTGGTGCCGTTCCAACGAGATTTATAAAAATGACTGCCTGAAGAGAACATGTAAATTTCCACAGTCATTGATGATATGGGGCTACATGTCAGGTAAAGGCACTGGGGAGATGGCTGTCATTACATCATCAATAAATGCACAAGTTTACGTTGATATTTTGGACACTTTTCTTATCCCATCAATTGAAAGGATGTTTGGGGATGATGAAATCATTTTCAGGATGATAATGCATCTTGCCATAGAGCAAAAACTGTGAAAACATTCCTTTCAAAAAGACACATAGGGTCAATGTCATGGCCTGCAAATAGTCCGGATCCTAATCCAATTTAAAATCTTTGGTGGAAGTTGAAGAAAATGGTCCATGACAAGGCCCCAACCTGCATAGCTGATCTGGCAACAGCAATCAGAGAAAGTTGGAGCCAGATTGATGAAGAGTACTGTTTGTCACTCATTAAGTCCATGCCTCAGAGACTGCAAGCTGTTATGAAAGCCAGAGGTGGTGCAACAAAATACTAGTGATGTGTTGGAGTGTTGTTTTTCATGATTCCATAATTTTTTTCCTCAGAATTGAGTGATTCCATATTTTTTTTCCCTCTGCTTGGTCTAAAAAAGTAACTGTTACTGACTGCCACAATTTTTTTTCCTGATTTCTTCTAGTGTTTCTTAAAGCCAGAAAGTTGCCATTTGAAATGACTTTAGTTTTGTGTCATGTCTGTGATCTGCTTTTTTTCTACAAAATTAAACAACTGAATGAATATCCTCCGAGGCCGGTGATTCCATAATTTTTGCCAGGGGTTGTAGTTCTGATTCATTAACTAACAATTCCATCCTTTCTCTCTTATGTCTATGTTGTTGTACATCACATTTTTGTCTCCCACTGGCTGAAGTCTCGAAGGGGCATTATGTTGTGGCAATTTCTGTCTGCCTGTCTCTGTCTTTCCGTCTGTCCCAAAAGAGTATAAGCAATCTGAAATAAACTCCTCTCACATTTTTAGTAGGAGTTTCATGTAATTTCGTCTTTGTTATAGGTTAGTAATATGCATTTTTTTTCATATCATTCCAGGTGGGCTCATTGTACCAGGGTTATGACCCTTGATTATCAAAGCTAGACTCTGTCAGTTTAATGAGTGGGTGTATTCTGAAATCAACTCCTGTCACATTTTTAGAGGGAATTTCATGTAACGTGGTTCAAATCCCTGTTATAGGTTGATAATACACATATTGTGATATTGTACAAGATTGATACATTTTGGCAGAGTTATGGTCCTTGATTAACAAACGTGGACACTGCCAGTTTCATGAGTTGATGCCTGCATTCTGAAATCAACTCCCCTCACATTTTTAAGAGGAATTTCAGGAAACGTGGTACAATTCCTTGAAATGTTACTCTTGTACACTCCTGTTGTCTATGTCAAGCAGAACCAGTGATCGGATGGAAAGTTGTTAGTATTTAAGGAAATGTACTTGGTCTTTAGAGCTTTCATTTACACAGATCCTAATGCAGTAAAAGTGGTTTTCTTGTGTGTTGCAGGTCTGAAGTGGTGTATTAATACACATTGTTAACTGGATTTATAATGTCAAACTACCTGCACATGAAAAAGCACTGTGTTAGGAATTACAATCAGTTGTACATAAGTAATTGTCCAACTAAATGGAAAAGACTGTTTTAGTGACCGGTATTTTAAACACCCTAGCTTGATTATTTTGATACTGCAAATGTGTTCTGTTGAAATAAATGTGGTTCTTCAATGTTCTTGTTATTGCTTTGAATTTACATTTCAGGCAGTTTACATTGTAATCACAAGAAATATTAAAATTCCTTAATTTAGTTGTACCTTGAAAAAAACAGGTTCTAGATTTACAGTAGTCTTGTCGAGGTGATTTAAGTGTATTGTTTAAATCTGCTGTATCTCCATAATGAACAGGCATTAAGCTCTGAAATGTTCAGGGCTATTACTCCAGACATTACCCTTTAAAATGATATATTACACTAAACATTTCAGCACACTTAGCATTTGACCATGTAGTGTCCAGGCTCTGTATGTGTTCCCCTGCTACAACCTCAAATGAAAAATAACATGCCAGGGGGAAAAAGTACAAGAACACAAATGTTTTTTTTTTTGGTTTTTTCTTCAGTGTACTTGCTATATTTTGTCTATATGAACTCACTGTCAATACTTTGTTTTCAGACGGAGGCTGGGGTGCAGCACCAGGCAGTTATGGAACGGTACATTAAGTCTTACCAGTCATTACCTCCATAGTGCTACATCAGCAATAATATATTTATACATTTCAGATAAATATCAAATTTTTTTTACAACTCACTTCATTTACACAGTGTAAAGTTTGAGTTGGGGTTTTTATTGACAATAAAATCCATGCATATAATAACATTAAAAATTGTGGATGATAAAACAAACAAGCATATACAGTGGCTTGTAAAGGTATTCACCAGTTTGGGCTTTAATTTACATTTAATTTGTTTATGTTCCCTCACTGTTCTCCATATTGCACGGTCACTCAGATTTTGAGAACTGCCTAATCCACACAGATTTACCATGCAGGACTATACTGTTTGTATTTCTTAATGACATGTAAATGAAGTCTAAGGCATATTCAGTGATTTGGAAATGTACATGTATCCATCCTCTGACTTGCCAAAAGTAAACTGGCAATAAAACCAATGATTTACATGTGTTATCCCAAAGGGTGCCATTATGCATCACTTTGGTATTGGTATTTTTATCTAATTTGGATCACTTTTAGAGATTTCCTTTCAGTTTGACTTTAAGGAGGATAATTTTAGAAATCTTAATATAGAGAAGCCTAAATTATTTTTTGTGCTTGAAATGGTATGAAACATTAAAATCTGTAAAACCTCAAAGGGTTTAAGTATTTTTGCAAGGCACTGTACAAGCTTATTTCTGTTGAGGTTGCATATTTTCTGTGCATAACCAAAAAAAAAAAAAAAGATATTTTGACAAAGTTGTTACATAAATGACAGTTTACACAAAGTATTTTCAGAAAATATACAATGCACCATAATATCATGAATTGAATAAAATGTTAACTATAACAGTTATTAACAGATGGTAACCTTTCACCCATTGTAGATACTATATTTGTAAAAAATAAACCTCACTGAAGAGCTCACATGTGTTTTTGTTGGGGAGGAAAGGTTTCCTGACCATGACTTCATAGGTGATGCTATGATCTTTGCAGAATCAGTGAAGACTTGGACTACAGCGCTTGACAGGTTGAGTGAGGAATTGGAGTATGTGCATTTGCAGTTAATCTGGATCACGACTAAGATCCAGGCTTTCAATGATTTCTTGGACTCAGCCATCAAAAAGTGTATTTTTGTGCTGAAAGTATTCAACTTGGAGAGACATTCACTTGTCTCGACAGAGACGTTCATGGCTGTGGGTCCTCTGCATTTAAGGTCGAGTGACGTTTGGGAAGAGTTCATGGAGTCATGAGGTTGATGGACAAAGGTGTTTGGTGATGCTGATACTTTTGCAGGAGAATGAAGGTCCAAGTATTTATGGTCGTTGTGCTTCCTGTGTATGGTTGAAAGACTTGGATGTTGACACTGACTTTGGTGATGACTAGATGTCTTTGGTACCAGGTCTCTTTGGAGAATCCTTGGTGATCAATGGTGTGACTGTGTGAAATGAGCAGTTACTAAGGAGACTATGATGAGGAGGATTGCTTGCATTGTGAAGGAGTGCCAGCTAAGACAATTTGGCCATGTGGTGTGTTTGTCTGTGCATGATTCAACACATAGGTGTCTCAGTATTGAGGATCCCAGCTGCTGGATCAGCCCCAGGGGATGCCCATGCTTTTTCTGGCTGCGGTAGTTGGATGGTTACTTTTGAGAGGTGAGGATGAACCAGTTGTCAGCTTGAGTGGTTGTCTTCTAGACCCAAGGCGTAGTCAATGCAGGTACCTACAACACTTGTGCATGCACCTAGACTTAAAGTCCTCACAGAGTGCATGCTTATCAAAAATTTTAAAAAGTATTAATTTGTAGCTCATGGTAGTTGCTTACATTACATCACAGTCAACCTAAATACAGAGTGGAGGCAAAGTCTTTGGTTTCTTTCTGGTGAAATCTGGTGCTTCTTGGGCCAGTGTTGGGGTTTGCACTCTATTCAGTACTTCCATGGACCGAGTATTGCGTAAAGATGTGCGGTCCAGTGACTTGGGTGACCGTGAGCAAAAATTTCTGAATCTCGACTTTACATTACAGATGATGCTGTGATGTTTATGAAATCAATGGATGTTCTGATTGCAGCACTTCAGGAACTGAGTAAGGAGTCTGAATGTCTTGGTTTGCGTTCGAGTCGAGCTTTCAGTGATTCCTGGATTAAGCCATCAGCAGTGTATATGTAAGCTGTGAAAGTTGGAAACTTGTTGAGCTTGGCTGCTAAGGTCACTCAACGTCTGGAACAAGCCTATAGATGCATGAGAGAACTGGGCTGACTTGTTTGGTGATGTTGATGACTTTGCAGGAGAATGAAGGTTCAAGTCTTCAGGGTCCTGGTGCCTCTTCGCTTACTGGGTGGTTGTGAGATTGTTCTGTTGAGATGAGCTCCCCCGTCGAGTTGTGCTCCGTGTAGCGCAAATCGACAGTTACGTGTATCGAGATGAGCTCCCCGTCGATGTGATTGCCCTGTCATCTAACAACAATATTTTTGCTTTAATGACAGCGTGTACATGCAAGTCTTTACTTTTTTAAATTGAAAAGAGACATTACTGTATTTTTATGTAAAGACAAAAGTTACGTGGGTTTTCTTCAGTGGGTGAGCTCATCTCGATGGGGAGATGCGCATGCGCAGTTGTGCGGTGGAGCTCCTCTCTATAGGTAGCTTCTTACATACAAATGCCTAAGTGTTGATGATCCCAGCAACTGGATGAATCCAAGGGTCTGCCCATGTATCACCTGGCTGTGGCATGGATGGTGACATTGGTGTGGTGAGGACAGGCCGGTTGTCTATCTTGGTGATTGTAACTTATAACCTAGGGAGGTTCTGTAGTGTGGTGGGCACAGCAGTGCCCAGCTCCAGCACATGCTCCCACACTTGACCTGATGTGAGTTTTGGCTTTGTTGATGACCTAAAGCATTTTAAAAACGTTTCCGCAAGTTTTGTTCTTATTTTGGTTAAATTTTTACAAAATATTGGAACAGTTTTAAAATTAACTGCTGTATTTGACTGTTTGACCAAGGTTTAGTTCTTTGTTGAATTCTCATTTACCTAAACCTCTCCTTGTGTAATTATCACGTGTTTGCAGCCAGGAAGTGGTCCACAGGGATACCCAGGGGGCCCAGCACCAGGTCAGCCCTTGCCAAATTATCCTGGAGGCCCTGCATCTAACCCTTCACAACCTGGATATGGCGGTGGACCTGCAGCTACCCCACATGCACCTGCCATCCCAGTAAGATGTTTTCATTGTAGGACAGTCCAAAAAGATTTTACAAAGCACATGTAGATAAAACACATCAGCAAGACCTGTTGTAACTTCTATCATATTATTGCGTGTGTTTTTTATCAACAGAAAGGGTACAGGGGTACTATGAAAGACTATCCAGGAGCTGATCCACTGAGAGATGTTGAAGTTCTTCGAAAGGCAATGAAGGGTTTTGGTTAGTGTTTTTTCTTTTACTTGGCCATCAAGAACTCGTATAGCAGCTTGACTTGTTGGTGTTCATGCTGTTTCTCTTCAAAGTGACTTCTTCAGTTTAAAAATACAACCCCAAATCAGAAAAAGTTGTGATGGTACGGAAAATGTAAAAAAAACTAACTAACAAACAAACAAACAGCGATTCTTAAGTTGACCAAAGATATTTCATGTTTTATGTTTTTAGCTTCATTTCATTTGTTAATGTGCATCTATTTCTGCATTTAAAGTCTATAGAGCAGGGGTTACCAACCCTGCTCCTGGAGAGCTCCTGCCCTGCATGTTTTATAACTCTCCCTGTTTCACTCCCAGGTACTTAACTCTTATCAGGTGTTCTCAACCAATCAAGACCAGAAAAAAAACAATTAAAAAAAATCAGGTCTGATATAAGTAGGTAGACATGAAAAACATACAGGGTGTGTGCTGTCCAGGAACACGGTTGGTGACCCCTGCTATAGTGCATTCTAAACAAGTGGGGATGCCAACAGACATGTTTGGATTATTTGTGTATTTTTATTTATTTATTTATTTATTTTCATTCAGAGGAACAATACAGGTGAGCCAAAGACGCAAATTTTGTTTATCAAATTCATCTTTTTATGCGTCTCCATGCCAGACATAAACAATGGAAAACTTGTTTTACATGGACACTTGTGGTCACTCAGTATTAATATGGCCTGAGGTATGCCTGATCAATTTAAAGAAGGTAAACATAAATAAGACTGATAAATGGAATAGTTTTGACTGTGTTGAGTACTTTGTCTGCAAAGTAATGATCAAACAAGGTCAATGTCCATTGGATTCTATGACAGGACATATGTATGGTACTTTGTAACATGATAACGAAGCATGACAGATGGTGCCAACTTTTAGTTTTTAGAACCCGATTAACTCAACTAATAATTTATATCATTTTTACCAGAACTGAAGCAACTAACTTTTGACCCCTTTAGAAACTGAGTTTGAACTTTTTGCCCCACAGCTCCATGACATTCTGTTGTAGATAGCCAAACTTCACCTTCTTGTAATCTTTATGCTAAAACAAACACAATGGTGTACTTTTCAACATAGTTGGCGTATTTTTCAACGTTGACTCCTGTGTAATCCTTCATAGACACCTACCTGGCTATAGCTACCACTGTGTGATGGGGTGGGTGGTACGTTTTGGCACCCTAGGTGGGGGTGACATGCCCAGTTTCAGAGATGTAGCCAAAAGCCTAAAAGTGAAAATGACAGCAGCATTTGGATCAAGACTGGACATCAAATTATGAAATACATGAACAAAACATACCAGTGACTTTAACGTAACAAAAACAGCACCTTGTTAGCAACTGTATTAGATTTGTTGACGACTTTGGGTCTTTGCTTGATATATAATAATGAAGAAGAATTCCAGTTTTTAATTTTTTAATTAATAGATTTTTATGTCTTTATGTGTTAAATAATGTAGAACATAGCACCTTTTGTATCGGTCAGCTCAATTTGTTTTTAGTTGGGGCAAAATATTGCATACACACTTATCTCTTATCTCTTGTTTGCAAGAACTGCATCAAGTGTGTGACTCACTGATATCACACAGTTGGTTTCTTTTTTTCTTGTGCTTTTCTGAGGTTTTCCACTTGCCTCTTTCAGTTATTTGTTTCAGGGGGTTCACCTTTCAGTCTAGGTCTGTACATCTACTTGGTCAGTCCAGAACCTTCCATTTTGTCCCCCATTGAAGACCTTTGTTGAGTTGGCAGCATGTGTTGGGTGTTTGCCTTACTGTTTGATAAAGGTCCTGCTGATTATTTTGGATGCATTTGTCTCAAAATATTTGTACAGACTTATGAATTCCATCTGCTGTGACCACTAAAAGTTTCTTAATCAGTAAACATTAGTGAGCCTTTTCCAAATGTAACCATGCAAGCCAAATTACAACACTACCTCCAACATGTTTCACAGATGATTTTCTATGTTTGGATATGGGGCAGCACCTTTTTACCTTGACATTTTAGCTTTTCCATTACACTGGTAGAGCTTAATGTTGGTCGTACATAGAAGTGGCTTATCTCTGATGTTGAGAGGTGTATATCTTGTGCCATGACCTTTATGTTTTTATTGTCTGTCTTATTCAAAATCGGTGACGTGGTGATGTCATTGGTGATGCCACTGGCTGTTTGTTCATGCTTTTCACAATTCTTCTGTCATCAACTCATGTTTTCCTTGGTTGGCCTTTTCAGTGTCTGTTGCAGGAGACCTGTGGCTGCTTTATTTTTCAGGACATTCCAAATTGTTGTTGGCTATCCCCAATATTTGTGCAATGCCTTAGATCAATTTTCTTTATTTTCTCAACTTCAAAATGTCTTGCTTTTATCCCGTAGATGGCTTTCTGGTCTACATTTTGCCTTTTCCTTTTAGAACAATACTTGGATTCGACGAGGGTGAAACCCAAATACACCTGGGGCCTGTACTACGAAGCGGGGTTACTGGCTTATCAGGGTAACTTCGGGAGTAAGTTGATGACGTGTGGAGTAACTTCCCGGTTAACCCGTACTACAAAAGGTGGATAAGTTTTGATCGAGGTATGCTGCCATGGCAATTTATGCTGTGCGCCAAACCTGCTCCGAGAAGGTTATGTTCTTGGTTAGCTTGAGGTTTTCGCTTAACCACTCCCTTTATAAGTACCGTCCATCCACCTTCAATCACTCCGAAGACAATGCCGGCCTACCTGGATGATCCGTTTGATATTGGGGCACAAATTGTGAGGAGCTCTCTTCGCACGGCGAGGGTTTTTAAAGACCGCCAGAATCCGCTGACATACCCGGACGATATTCTCTATGAAAGATATAGATTCTCAGCCGAGGGAATTCGTTATCTTTGTCAGCTGATCGGGCCAGAAGTCTGTAACATCACCCATCGTACACTGTAAAAAAAGACTGTTTTTACAGGAAAACACTGGCAGCTGTGGTTACCAGGGGAATTCCTGTAAAAAATACGGCAGTTAAATGTACAAAAAAGCGAGCTCTTGTTTGTAGATTCAACAGTTCCTTTAATGTGAGTCAGTCGTGGTTCATTCACTGTAAATCCATATACATATTATGTCTGTAATGTTCTACTGTGCTGCTGTATGTTTTACAGGAATTCCCTGGTAACCACAGCTGCCAGTGTTTTCCTGTAAAAACAAGTAATTTTTTGCAGTGTAGCAATGCCCCGACGATCGAGCAGATAATGTGCCTTGTGCCTATATTGCCAGTGGACAATTTATGTATTCCATTGGTGATGCTGAACATCTGAGATTCGCAAGGTAGTACTTGCTCTATCTAAACTGTTGGATGCATTTGTCGTTTTCTCTGGCCATTTATCCGCAATGCAAATCAAAGAAGGGTTTTATGCAGTCGTGCGTAATTACTAATATCAAAATAGGTCTAATGCATGTCCATTAATTAGGCGAAGTGGGGCTTATCAAGCTATGAATATAAACCTACCGTTCTGAAGGATGTTTTTATATTTCATCTTCACCTGCTGCCAGGTGCGTTTGGCACTGCTGTTGCATCTGAAATATTGACAGGATTAGGAAAAGCAATCATACAGTCAAGGTAGTCTATTTAGGAAACATTAAATTAACCTAATATTTATTAGGAGGCCTATGCCCACTTCTGAATTGTGTTGCATCTGGGCGTAATTAATGAAAGAGGGTCATTTTTTTTTTTACACATATTAGACATTCCACAGATTAATCATCTGTAACAGATTTGGGGAACAATTGAATTGTACTTACGCATTTACCCGATCAGCAATACGTTGCCAACAAGCCTGTCTTGCTTTATTGGCAGACGATGTGTTCGATTTCCCCCTTAACATTAATTTAAATTCCTCGTAGCTCCGCATAATAATCGTGCATTCTTCTTCGGTAAAGTAAGGTGGCCGCACCATCATTGAAAAATGGTGACGTGTGCTGCAACCTGCCCCTTTTATGTGAATGCGCACAAACTCCAGTTAGGTTAACACAGGTTCAACAAATCAACATCTTATTCAGCGTCGTAGTACCGATTAACACCACTTGAGAAAACCAGGTTTTGTCAACCCCGGTTTAAGAGGTTGACCCTGGGTTACATCTGAGTAAGTTAACCCCGCTTCGTAGTACAGGCCCCTGTTGTGATAAATACTATGTTGATTTATTGCTTGATATATAAAAAGATGAACAAGATAATTTTCTGGCCTCAATATATTGCTCTTTACATGTTTGTTTCCAAAAGTCACCAACATTTCAGGGAGTTGCGTTGCTTCCCATCTGTAGAAGGTCGAGCTGCTCTACGTGAGGCGTTCATGCAGCAGTAAGGCAGCTAGTCAAAGCGAAGCGATGGCGCTATTCCACCCAGAAATCCCTGAAGCATAAATGTAATCGGTTCATTTACCTTTTTCTTCTGAAATATGAAGCCAAAAGCCAAAATGTCCTGATCCACATTTGCGTTAAATCACTGTAGATCAGACCGCTGCATGTGAGTTTAGGAAGACGACACCAACAACTTATTATGGTAAAGTTGACATTTCATATGAATTAATGTAAGATTTCATGGAAAAACAGTGCGGTTTTATGAGATGCCCTCACTTGCAAAAAATCAAACAAACTTAAACATGGCAAAATATGTTCAACACATCACAAAACAACAACAAAAAAACACTGACTGCACTGCACAGTAAATTCATACAACACGAATGATGAGATGTAATCCAATTAAAAATGTTTAATTAAAAAATAAAGTTTACATTGAGACTCTCATACGGTGCTCCAGTGCGTGGCGGCAGCTCTGTGCGTCTCTAGAAACTACTGTATGGAAATTTTGAATATGGCATCTGTATCCATCAGGAGTAGAGAAATCCACTGGTCCGAGGACACGGACTAGTTATTTTTGGTCTATGTCAAGTAGATATTTTCCCCTGCTAGACTGATGTCTAGTTAAAAATCTTGTCGGTCTTGTGATTAAAAGTGTTTTCAAACTTGCGCCTTAAATAACCGAGCCATTTGGAGATTACAAGAGCTTTGGACAGCAAGCCATTCAGCCTTCATTTGGACGATCAGTTTTTGAAAAAGACGGCCGAAAAAGCAGTGGACGGCTTGCTGAAAGCTGTGTAAAATGTGGAGTCTTTCGAATGAGCTCTGTGTGTGTGTGCGTGCGTGCGCGCAGAGCTGCTGCAGCTGGTTCACACACAGAGTGCGAGAGAGGAGGGGACTGAACGGATAGTGTCTCGATGCGCAGTGATCATCAGAAGCATTAATCACATAAAGCAGATGAGAACTCTGAGCTTTAATAGGCTTTTATTTTCTTATCTAAGTTTTTCTTTCTTTTCTAAGTACTTATTTTAGATCATGAGTTAATGTAGTTGGTTTATGTTTAAGTACAAAACTTGACTGAGGAGGAGAGAAAACATGATGAATTCATCATCACACTAAAATGGACTGCAGTCAGAATAAAAATACAAGCTGCTAATTTATGTTGTTTTTCAGAGTTATTAGGCTGCAGCAATACATTTTATTTTTTCAAAGTAAGTTACCTCTTATTTTCAAAAAAATCATGGGGAGCCAAATCAGCCTGCATTGTTCTGTTCAACAAACACCTCCATGTTGGAAGTCTCACAGGAGAAGTTGGAACATGCCCAGCTGTTAAACAATTTCTCGGATACTCACTCGACTGAAAAGCCACAGAAAGCCATCTGAATCTTACGAATGGTTTCCAACACGGAGGTGTTGTTTGTCCCGCACCATGAGCAGCTGCGTCGCGACGCGCGAATCCGTCCGCACGTCTTTCATTACAAAATCTCCTTTAACAGTGGAATGTGCCGATAAAGTGCTGATCCCGACCTCTTCCGAAACTTCTCTGCTAATCACACGACGTCCTGCATCAATAGAGCCTTAAATTTGGAAGTGATCTGCTCGTTCCAGCCTGTCTGGCCGCTCGGGGCGCAGTGCGCCCTCCCCCGCCGTGGGCCATTTTTAATCCAGTTTTAATGGTCCTTAATCCGTGTGATACCGATAGAATCTTCACCGAAAGCCATCTGAATCTTCCAAATGGTTTCCATCTGGCTGTCTGGCAGAGTTTCTGAAAAAAATTTCATGGAACAAAGCGGCAGTCGCTCCGCCATTCCTAAACAATAAAAATCCGACGAGGGGGGTGGACCAGTGCTCACTCAGAGCCTGCCCACAGGCGAATGACGCAACCGACAGGCATGAAAAAACTCACGCATGCGCACGAAGGTTCAAGCTTGTCTGATGCAAGCGCACATGATTCAAATTCATATAGTTTTTGAAAAAAATAAAAAGGTCAGATAGTTTTCTCACAGACCTCGTATATCAGTTTTCCAACACATGTCCAGCTATTTTTTTTCCTTCTTTATAAGAGTTTGGTGTTTACATTTGTTCTACAAAGTTAAAAAAAATAAATAAAAATGTTAACACTTTTCTTTATAGCAGTTCTGTAATTTCAGAAATGCAACAAGAAACAACCACAAATCAGAAAAAGTTGGGACTATATGTAAAACGAAGATAAAAATAACGTTTTCATATCATCCAAACTTTATTGATTTAGAGTTATAAAAAACAAAACAAAAAGAACAGTTAAAAACATATTGTTGAACTGTATATAGAAAAACATTATAAGCTGTGTTATCTTTATTCATTAATTTTAAAGGTCAAATATGTTTTGTGGCTCTAGAAGAATGTTATTAGTGGAAGACGGGACAAAAATGGCTCTTTTGACAGTAAAGGTTGCAGACCCCTGACCCATTCATAAAATTTTCATCATACTAGTCTGAGAAGCAATAGGTATAATTGTTGCCCAAAAAAATCAGAGATATTATAGAGCTCACGTAGCAAGAACAGACAAGTGGATTAAATAACAAGAGTAAAGGCAGTTTGAGCTCCATAAGACAAGCACAAGGCCAGAATTACAGAAAAGTATAAGGTGAACAATACATTCACATAAAAGCAGAGGATCATGTAAAAAAATGTTGTCATGCTATAGATTTACAAATGCAATATTGATTGAATACATGCGCATGATGTGATGATTAATGCTGTGCTCAGGCTTGCCATCGGAGACTCTGAGCTTCCAAATACCTGGGGCCACTACCTTGGACCAGGAGGACCAGTAGCAAAGTTAGTGCTACTGGTCCTGACCGGTAGGCTCAAAAAAATATTTTTCTAACCCTGATCATCCAGTATTAATGTTTTTAACTTTTTAAACATTATTTTTGACCTTGGCATAGCATCAAATGATATGAAATACAGGTGAATCCTGTTAACTTGCGCAAGTTGGGGTTCACAAAATCGGGCAGCAACTTCATGAGGTTGACCAAAAAAAAAAAGAAGAAGAAAAAAAAAAAAACCTGAAAATCAGCTTGCCTTGCCATATTACAGAAGTTTCAACCATTTGAAGCATGATTCCTTCCTGGATGATGATGATGACGATGATGATGATGATTTCTTCGTCTGGAGTGGGTTTAGGATCTTCTTCTTCCTCCTCAGGCTGCTGCACTTCAGCAATGAGAGCTTTGTTGGTGTGGACGATTCTGGATGATTCAAAGTTTTGAATTTGACCCTCCGCTTTAGATCCTTTGCGCCGGTTCAGATTGAGCCGAAATTTATACATGCACCCGCACTTCCCAAAAACGGTCAAATCGAAATTGACTTTTATACAGTCGTCTAAATTTTTGAAGTCCACAGATCGACCGTGATTAAAGCCAAAATCCGAGTTACGTGAACGGGAGTTAACAGGGTTTACCTATATAATGAAATCTAAAATGTATATCATAATTAACTTTAACTTAAATTGTCTTCAGTTATGGCTCTGACAATAGATTAACAAAGTATGACAAATCTTGAATTATATTATTTTATTTGACTTTGCATAGGCTCAAAGAAGGACCTTCAAATGGGGAAATGGCCTATTACTTCAGGCAATGAGAGGCCGTTTGCCCACATCACCCTTTTGAAATGTGAATCACTGATTCAGAATTATTTTCACATTTCAATTCCAGCATTGAATATTCTTGAGAATTAAAAAAGTTCTCTGTTCTTTGAAAGGATGTACTTGCATTTTCTGTGATATTATCATTATATCATTGGCATAAAATGATCTTAAAATGATGTTGATAATATTGTGATATTATCATCTATTGTGATATTTTCTGAAGCAGCATATCATCCAGCAAAATTTGACAATCCAAAGGCTACAACCAAGAAAAAAAACATTCAGGGCTATTTAACGTTAACAATCAATCAGTTGTCAACTGTATGTTTTTGTATTTTTGCTTGTCCATATTTTGGGTGGTCTTATACAAAATATCTATAAGACCACCTTGATTACCATATGTAGATGTAACTTCCAAGAAATAAAAACTGACAAGTCTAAACTGTCTTCTCATATTCATGTTTAGTCTAAAACCTAAATGTTTTCCATGTCTTTTGGAGGCGTCTCTAAATGCGTAGGTCTGTTGTAGGATGAAGGTTCCGAAAGCTTCACTTTGTAAGTAAGTTCGTCGGCTGCTCCCTTGTTTTCACTCGAGGTTGCCACAGCAGGTTCGAGGAGGACCTACATGTTGAATTGGCACAAATTCAACATGTACGTAGTAAGAACTTACCACTGGTGTGGTAAGTAAGTTCTTTGGCTGCTCCCTTGTTTTCACTCGAGGTTGCCACAGCAGGTTCAAGGAGGACCTACATGTTGAATTGGCACAAGTTTTATGCCGGATGCCCTTCCTGACACAACTCCACATTACATGACTTCACTTTGTAATGAAATGAAACCAAACACCAAAACCTAAATGCACTTCTCTTTCAAAGGCATTGTTTTCCATGCAACTGGGAAAACCAAGATTAGAGAAGTAATCTAAAATTTTTTTACAGCAACAGAACATCAGTAGTAATACACTGTAAGTGAAAAGCCAAACGGAGGTCTGTGTCATTTTTTTTATACTTTGCATTTAACAGTGTTAATGCAGTTAGCAAAATTAACAAATGATTATAACCAAAGGGGATGATTCTGATTCATGGTCTGGTTAGTCTCCATATAGATAAGTTGATCTAGCTCAAGACGTAATTGGTAAATCATCTTTTAGCATGAATTCATACGTTCATGCTCTTTGAAATGACTACCACCTAACAGTCTACATAGTCTTTCTTTCCTTTTCATCCCGTTAACTGGTTTCTAATGAATATCTTTAACAGGCACAGATGAGAACGCCATTATTGAACTTCTTGGAAATCGCACCAACAAACAGAGGGTTCCTATGGTAGCAGCTTACAAAACTACTTATGGAAAGGTAAGAGTTTCTCAAAAGCTGAAAGTTCTCCTGTAGGGTTTTCATGAACTTTATACAGCAATTAATGTTTGCACTGATTTTATTCAGAGGTTTGTTTGTTTTATTTATTTCTTTTTTTTATTGCTGTGTATTTATTAGGATTTAATCCACGATCTGAAGTCCGAGCTCAGTGGAAACTTTGAGAAGCTGGTGCTTGCCATGTTGATGAGTCCTTCATACTTTGATGCTTTTCAACTCAGAGAGGCCATAAAGGTTAAAGACTGAAGTTATTTTGATTTTGAAATCCCAACTGTGCTCTATGACTCATCGGGCCGTAGCAGACTAAACTAAAAAAACACTGATTCAATGCACAACCGTTTGAGACTTGACTCATAACCAGCAATATAAGCCTTTCTATTCAGTGATAATTGTTTTTTATTGATTTTATAATTTATAGTCTTATTTATTTTTGCCTTACAGGGTGCAGGGACGGATGAAGCGTGTCTGATTGAGATTCTTTCCTCACGTAGCAATGCAGAAATTCACGAAATCAATCAGGTCTACAAGTCTCGTGAGTTCTGGTTCTTCTACTCATCCTGTTGATTTCACCCCCCCCCCAAAAAAAACACTTTTGATATAAAACATGACAGGTCTGAAACTGTTTGTCCTTTGTCCTCATAGTGGATTGTGTAATTCTGGCACGGTTAAAGAACAGCGGGAAAAGCTTTAAGATTCAGCAAAGTAGGGACGGAGCACAAGCAAATGGGCAAGACTCCAAACTGCAAATTAGTGCATCCTGTTTATGACACTGTTCTGGAGACAGGATTTGCACTGCACATTTGCAAAAACTAACACCTCCAAACCACATGTGGATGGAGACTGGTGTGGTGTGCTTACAACTTACAATCTATTTACTTTGACTGACACATGCAACCTCCAAATCAGAAAAAGTTGGAACGGTTTGAAAAATGCACATTTTGAAAAAACACAGTGATTCTTCTTTTTTTTTTTTTTTACTTATATTTTGTTAAACTTTATAACACATTTATACAACACAACATCAACATAAAATATATCTGGGTTGCACATTATTAATTATTTTTCTTAAACAATGTCCATTTTTTTCCTCTTTTTTTTTTGTCCATTTGGGATTCCTGTAACCTCAGTCTGAGTTAGTTTCTCCATTAGGAATATGTCCTCTGTCATTGTTATCCATTGATCCTTTGATGGCACATCTGTCTTTCCCCACTTCCTCGTTATGCTTTTTTTTGTTTGTTACTGCTATTAACATTATCTTTACCAAATATTCATCACATTTATGAATAGTGCCATCTCAAAAAAATTTCAAATACAGGATTTTGTTTTTTCAGTGGAATTACATGTCCCAAAAAATTATACAGGTCATTATGAATAGTTTTCCAAAATTCGAAAGCATTTCAGGTGTTATTTTGTCTGACATTTGCAGAAGATATGGGAATGGTCAAGATCCATCATCCCACATTCTCTCCAGCATTTCTGATGCTTCCGTAACTGTTTACCTTTAACTTGGGTGTAATAAAGAATCTTAGATTTTTCCAGGCAAACTCCCTCCATGTCCAAGAACTAGTAGCTGTATACTGTAATTTCCATGTCAAGCCAATCCTTATCATCAATTTCTATAAAAAAGTTGGAACGGTTTGGAAAATACAGATTTAAAAAAATATACCCTTCACTTAGTTTGGGAAGGGTGATCAGTCATCAAATACCGTGTTGGTTTGGAATAAAAGATTACCTTGATTGTAAGACGGCCCCTTTTTTTAAAGACATATTTCTTGAAAAATGCTTTCTGAAGACCAAATTTTGTTTAATAAAAAATATTGGTAATAATGGCCCAATGAGAGAGAACAGTGGTGGTGCAGTGGTGCAATAAACAGTGCAACTGGCCTACCTTGGCTTCTCATTTCGTCATGCCATATTGCCAATTTTTTATACCTGCAATTTTTTGTCCACGCTCAGCACTGGTGTACTGATGTAAGATCTGTGATGTACTCCAGGGGATTTTCAGACAGGCCACAAAAGGTCTTCATGGAAGGGAAGGGAAGCATAGCTGTCAACCTGACACCAAAAAGGGCAAAGAGGGTGCAGGTTTCTTTGTAACAACTCCACCAGGTTATTTTGTTGATTAACAGCAGACTGGATGAGTTCATCAATGACTACAGGATACACAGTGAAAACAGTCTGCATGGCAATAGCGTCAGTGTGAGAATGACCTAAAGGCAATCGGGAGACGATGCAGAGAGTCATAACACTTAGCAAATATACCATGAAGCAGTGTTCAGACATGGAAGGAAAAGTTCGGAAACATGAGGAGGTGACATGGTCAGTAATAGGTCCTCAAACACAAGAAATAAATGTGAGAAGAGGAGCACAAAGGCTAAATGTTCTGGCACTGGAGTGAGGGGCTCTGGGTGGCTAAATTGTGCGTAATTCTAAACACAAATGTGCGGGCAGATGAACTGGATGTCCAAATGCCCGTGAACACAAAGTAAAGCCACAGAAACACACTAGGAACAGGAATATCAGAATAAAAGCATGACAGGAAGTGATTAAAATGTGAACTATGACGTGGAGTTGTTCTGAAACTTTGATAACACACCATTCTCTGTTTCAGTCTGAGGGAGGTAAAAAGTGCATGACATGGTGTGATTCTGCAGCTCTCTTTGAGATAAAATGTTGCTGCTATGTGATTGCAGCGGAACAACTAGAGCTGATTAGTGCTCATGTCAAATAGTGGTCCTGATGGGCACACTCGCTTCATGGGTATGTGACACCATCTGCTGTTGCCAGTGTACATGCCATGTAAAACCTGGACCCTGAATATAAGCATACCCCCTTTTTTCAATGTTTTTTTTTTTTTCCCAAAAATAAAAATAAATGTCTTATATTCAGACCAGTATGGTACATGTTTATGTACATGGTGGATATGAGTATAAACAAAGTACCATAATTTGTACTCATCCAAATACTGTTTATCTACTGTACTCTCCAAGGGTATGAAAGTGGTTTACTTGCTTGGTTTGTAGGTTTTGTTAAAATGTGTCATGTCTGTAAGTGTTTTGCCTGCACTAATTAAAAAAAAAAAAAAAAAAAGTTCATCAGATGAATATATACTCCCTAAAAGCCACATCTTCCATCCAGAGTACGGGAAAAAACTGGAGGACGCCATCAGCAGTGACACTTCCGGTCACTTCCGCAGACTCCTGGTTTCTCTTTCCCAGGTAATGTCTACCTTATACAACGTGATTCCTCGTGATTTTTTTTGACAAAGTTGACAAAGCCTCCATCCACATCATGTTTAATGTCTGTTTCCAGGGAAATCGTGATGAAAGAGAAACCGTTGATATCTCCATGGCCAAGCAGGATGCTCAGGTACCAACTAATGTTGGCATTATGAAATAATTAGAATGTATGCTGTATTGCGTTCCTTTTTTTATTTGTGTTTGCTTGTGCAACAGAAACTGTATGCTGCTGGGGAAAACAAGGTAGGAACTGATGAGTCTCAGTTTAATGCCATCCTGTGTGCTCGCAGCAAGCCTCACCTTCTAGCAGGTATATATGCAGACGGGTTTTCTTCTTGAACTTCTTCAGACGACGTCTCCTTCACCTTTTCACCTTTTGGTGCTGTGTCTCTTGTCTTAGTCTTTCACGAGTACCAGCAGATGTGTGGGAGGGACATCGAGAAGAGCATCTGCAGAGAAATGTCAGGCAACGTGGAATCCGGCATGGTGGCAGTGGGTACGTTCTGAAACCAACTCTCGTTCTAGCTCAGTCAAAGTCACGTGGTTTTCTGGCTTTCCTCCAAAAAGGATCAAAGCTTAAAACACATATTGAAGACATTCTTCAATATGTTTGTTTCACTATGTTCTCCTGGACAAATGTTTGCAGATGGATCAAGCCTGAAGTGGAGTTTTCAAGCTGACGGGCTGCTGTTTAATGATTATTTGAAGAGTTGGAATCTCAATCATACTAACTAGGGATGCACCGATCCACAGTTTTTCACTTCCGATCCGATCCTGATACCTGAATTTGGATATCTGCCGATACCGATACTTTTCCGATCCGATACCAGAGCACTGTTTGCTTTAATGCTGTTATTTTTATTGGTGATTTTATTTGAGGATTTTCTTAAAAAGGAGACCTGAAAGTTGAGCTACAATTTGCCAGAAGGTGTATCTAAGATGAAAGCCTAGATTTGATGTTTTGGTGAAAACATTATTTTTTTTATAGACTTAAGGAGAAAAGACAGCACACTCTCACTCTCTCTCTCTCTCTCTCTCTCTCTCTCTCTCTCTCTCTCTCTTACTCTCACTCTCTTTTTCTCCCTCTCACACTGTTTAAGTGCTGTGCAAACTTCAAACTTTTGGTAAACACAAAGCCTTTCAATTGTAAAATAAATATCATCGACGCTCACGATTTTAATGGATTAAAGGATTCTAATGGAGACTTTTTCCTTTTCAGCGAACAGAATCTCTTTTCACTGTCCTCCTTGGCTGCATGCCAAGCTGGCATTTCATAGCGTTTGACAGCCTCGGGACAGTGAAGCGGCTATCTTTTTACAATAATTCAGTTAATTTTTCGGAAAATCTGTGCTCGACCAACAGGCAGTTTGAACCCGAGAGCCAGGCAGAAATTTGCTGCTAACTGCAGCTAGAACACTGGAAGAGAGCTCTCTCAAACAGCCCGGCTTCAGAAAACCTCTCCTTCTCCCGCTCGGCAGTAAACAAGCAGAAAACAAACAACAGCAGTTGAGAGGATTCATAGCGGCTCTTCTAACATATCGGAAAATGTCGCGGGTTGGATCTGTATTTTCCGATACGTGAATTACATCGGTATCAGAACCCGATACGGATTGGTCCCATCCCTAATACTAACAACATAACAAGAGCAGTCTGAGATTTCTGACGTCCGCCAAGGGTTGAGAAGGACTCAAAATAAAAGATATGTGATTCACATCGTGACCTGGACTTTACCTGGATCCAGATTCCACAACACAATGCAACAATTGCAAACTTCTCCAGAATGGACCGACTGATCAAGATGTTTATGATATTTAATTCACAAGGTGAAACAAAATAGTGTCTTCCTGATCTTGGTTTTACATCGTGATGCCGTATCTGTGAAGTAGTTTTGACATAATCCTTTAAAAGTCTACAAAGTGAAATCCTAATCCAGAATCTGGATCCAGATCACCTCCAAAATTTAATGGAGTCTTCCAAGGCCTAACACCAATGTGTGATGAAAATTTGGTGAAAATCTGTTAAGTGGTTTTGACGTAATCCTCAAAATCCAACAAAGTGAAGCGTACAAACTGAAATCTGGATCCATATCACCTCCAAGACTGAGTGAAGTCTTTCATGCCGTAATATCTATCTGTGGTCCAAATTTGGTGAGAATGCGTGAAGTGGCCTATATAAAGAGAAATCTGGATCCAGAATCCGGATCTGGATCACCTCTGAAATTTAATCGAGTCTTCCATGGCCTAATATCTATCTGTGGTGAAAATTTCACCAAAATCCATGCTGTAATTTTGACATAATCCTGCTAACAGACAGAGAGACAAATAAATAAATGCTGATGATTTTATTACGTCCTTGGTGGACGTAATAACGGATAATAACATAATTTTGTGGAGGTGAATATTATGTATGGAGGGTGGTGGAGCCAGAGGCGGGATACACTCTAGACAGGAAGCCAGTCTCATCACTTCCCAAGTGACTGAATATGTCTTGGACTTTATTTACATCCGTCATTAAGAAACACAGTCAGTGTGGTGCTCTGTGGTTAACGGTCAGACATCTTCAAAGGGAGGTAATTGGACTCTCTTTTGCACGTTGTATTTGTCAGTTATATGTATAAACCAACCTGATGAGTTCTTCAACACAGATGTTGACCAGTTTGTGCCCACCGATGTATTACACATGCACGCACCTCATGTGGCATAGCAGGAGGCATCATTTTGTGAGCTTTCTTCTGGAGTTCATATGTTTGAACACGGTTTTCCCACCTCCAAAGAATGCAGAGGTCTGTGATTTTTACTGTAGGTACACTTCAACTGTGAGAGACAGAATCTCAACCAAAAAAAAAAAAACAGGAAATCACATTGTATGATTTTAAAATAATTAATTTGCATTTTATTGCATAAAATAAGTATTTGATCACCTACCAACATGCAAGAATTCTGGCTCTCACAGACCTGTTAATTTTTCTTTAAGAAGCCCTCTTATTCTGCACTCTTTACCTGTATTAATTGCACCTGTTTGAACTTGTTACCTGTATAAAAGACACCTGTCCACAAACTCAATCAGTCATACTCCAATCTGTCCACCATGGCCAAGACCAGAGAGCTGTCTAAGGACACCAGGGACAAAACTGTAGACCTGCACAAGGCTGGGATGGACTACAGGACAACAGGCAAGCAGCTTGGTGGAAGACAACAGCTGTTATGATTATTAGAAAGTGGAAGAAACACAAGATGACTGTCAATCTCCCTCGGTCTGGGATTCCATGAAAGATCTCATCTTGTGGGGTAAGGATGATTCTGAGAAAGCCCAGAACTACACGGGAGGACCTGGTCAATGACCTGAAGAGAGCTGGGACCACAGTCACAAAGATTACAATGGTAACACACGACACCGTCATGGTTTAAAATCTTGCAGGGCAGCAAGGTCCCCCTGCTCAAGCCAGCACATGTCCAGACCTGATTGAAGTTCACCACTGACCATCTGGATGATCCAGAGGAGGCACGGGAGAAGATTATGTAGTCAGATGAGACCAAAATAGAGCTTTTTGGTATCAGCTCCACTTGCCATGTTTGAAGGATGAGAACAACCCCAAGAAAACCATCCCAGCTGTGAAGCATGGGGGTGGAAACATCATTTTTTGGGTGCTTTTCTGCAAAAGGGGACACGACGACTGCACCATATTGAAGGGAGGATGGATGGGGTCATGTTTCGCAAACAACCTCCTTCCCTCAGTAAGAGCATTGAAGATGGGTCGTAGCTGAGTCTTCCAGCATGACAATGACCCCAAACACACAGCCAGGGCAACTAAGGAGCTCCATAAGAAGCATTTCAAGATCCTGGAGTGGCTGAGCCAGTCTGCAGACCTGAGCTCAATAGAAAATCTTTGGAGGGAGTTGAAACTCCAAACCTGAAAGATCGGGAGAAGATCTGTATGGAGGAGTGGACTAAACTCCCTGCTGCAGTGTGTGAAAGCTTGGTCAAGAACCACAGGAAACATTTGACCTCTGGAACTGCAAACAAAGGTTTCTGTACCAATTATTAAGGTCTGTTTTTCTATTGGATCAAATACTGCAATAAAATGCAAATTAATTTTTAAAAAATCATACAATTTGATTGATCTTCTGATTTTTTTTTTTTTTTTTTCTGTGTCTCACAGTTGAAGTGTACCTATGATAAAAATTACAGACCTCTTCATTCTTTGGAAGTGGGAAAACCTGCAAAACTGACAGTAGATCAAATACTTATTTTCCTGACTGTAGTATGCTAAGAAATACTTCATGCATCAAGATGTAATGTAGTGCCCAAGATCAAGTCACTAAGATCTTTGACAAGTTTGAGGTTTGCCACATTTCAATTCAAATTATGGTCACCAGAGGGTTGGGGTCTCTGAAACCTTGTGTATGTCATATCTTCAGAAAGACTTTTAAGTAACACCTTGAAATTTTGTATACAATGCCAGCTCACTATAGCCTCTGACATGTTCAGCTTTGGGGGTGTTTTGATTCTAATTCTAGGAGACTGAGTCCCCAAAGCATTGCGTGTGTGATGTCTTAAGAAAGATGTCATGCATCAAGGTGAAACTTTGTCTACAAGTTCACCACACTAAGAACTTGGACAGATCATTCAGTCATTCATTTTCTGTATGCACTTACTCCAATCAAGGGTCACAGGGGGCTGGAGTCTATCCTGGCAGTCATAGGGCGTGAGGTGGGGTACACCATGAACAGGACACCAGTCTATTGCAGGGTGGTTTCTGTTACAAATTTGTGCAAATGCTAAGTGATATTTTCCAAAGGTTGACAAAACACAGTTGCAAAATGATAGTATTTCCACTGAGTGATGGAATACAACTGCTAGGTTTTGTACTTTTACGATAACTATCACTACAGTGAGGCTCTCGCGAGAAATGTAATTCCAGTGGTCATTTCGATAGATGAGTAAGGCCTGTTAAATATTGCCATTTTGTTGTTTTCTTTTCCAAATTCAGTATTGCCGTAATGTCATTTCTTGAGGTTTAACGAGCTCTCCATGTCTTCCTTCAAACACATGTACCACACCATGTACTTTAAAATGTCATGTGAGTCTTCCTATATGTCATGTGATGTGCAATCGAGGAAAAAGTTTTTGTTGCAGTTTAGTGAAGTATGGCTTTTTTGAATCACTTGAAAAACCATCTCATGCAAGTGTAACACCATTATTCCAGTGTGACAAATTCTTTTTCGTAATACACGTGTTTCCATTTAGTGTATTTTAATTCACTAATTAAAATTGCATAATTTGGAGGGTAATGGAAGCCCACCTTTTGAAACCTTGGGTACGAGAAAAAACTGCATGGGCTTCATGGCCTATGGTAAAACTTGTTACTGTAGATTTTACCCCTCTACATCTCCACAAGTTTGTGGTTGGACTTGGCTATGCAGTATAGGGTCAATGCTGGTCTGGTTACGTCCTCCAAGGACATAAAAAATAATCAGCGTTTATTTATTTGTCTGTCTGTCTATTAGCAGGATTACATCAAAATTACTGCATGGATTTTGATAAAACATTTTCACCACAGATGGAGATATTAGGTCATGGAAGACTCCAATAAATACTGGAGGTGATCTGGATCTGGATCAAGATTTTACTTTGTATAGCCTTTGAAGGATGAAGTAAACAAAACAAAACAAAAAACTACTTCACGGATTCTCACCAAATTTGGACTACAGATAGATATTAGGTCTTGGAACACTCCACTGAATTTTGGAGGTGATCCAGATCCGGATTCAAGATTTCACTTTATATAGTCTTTGAAGGATTATGTCAAAACTACTCCACGGATTCTCACCAGATTTGCAACACAGATTGCTATTAGCTATTAACTAGGGAAGGTGATGTCTAGTGGTTAAGCTGTTGGGCTTGAGACCAGAGGATCCTCGGTTCAAATCCCAGCCTGACCGGGAAATCACTAAGGGCCCTTGGGCAAGGTCCTTAATCCCCCAGTTGCTCCCGGTGTGTAGTGAGTGCCTTGTGTGGCAGCACCCTGACATTAGGGTGAATGTGAGGCATTATTGTAAAGCACTTTGAGTGTCTTATGCAGATGGAAATTGCTATATAAATGCAGTCCATTTATCATTTATTACTGCATGGAAGACACAGCTGGAGGAAATCCAGATCCAGATTCTGTCTCAGGATTTGTTGGGAGTGATCTAGATCAATATGCAGGTTCTGCAGTAGAAGGATACATCACAATGTAAAACCAAGATCGGGAAAACACTACTTTGTTTCACCGTGTGAATTAAATATCAGATTGCGACATCTTGGATCACTCGGTTCATTCTGGATCAGTATACAGTTATTTCATTGTGTTGTGGAATTCGGATCCAGGTGAAGTCCAGGTCATGATGTGAATCACATATCCTTTATTTTGTGTACACGTCAGCCATTGGCAGACGTCAGAAATCTCTGATTGCTCTTGTTTCATATTGAGTTTATGTATTTGCATGGGAGGTGATGGTCTAGTGGTTAAAGAGTTGGGTTTGAGACCAGAGGATCCTTGGGCAAGGTCCTTAATCCCCTAGTTGCTCCCGCTGTGTAGTGAGTACCTTGTATGGCAGCAACTTAACATTGGGGTGAATCTGAGGCATTAATGTGTAAGGGCCCTGTCCCACTGGAGAGAGGATTAATTGCACATGAATTGAGTACACAAATTGCGGGCGTTCATTGTCATCCGCAACAAAATGGCCAAAAATGACAAATGTCCCAGTATGAATTACGGATATATTAATAATATATAGCGAATATATGATGAACAATCACGGTTATAAAACGCATGTAGTGAGGAAACTGATCCGACGCATTGAGATTATCACGGCAGTATTACGGGTGTATTATGAATGCATCACGCACATGTTGCGTGTGCACGGCATCTGCATTGCAGTCATAAAAGAAGCGCACTCGGGCCATCGGCATCACTATTCACACCAACAATACAGCCTCTGGAGCATTTGCTGGACTTGGACAAGTTGATCACAGAGTTAATGTTCTTGTTGTCATTCGAGGGTTAACTGTTCATGAGTTTGGGGAGCGGGAGGGGGGAAGCCGCTCAGGGTGTGAGACGGTGTTTTGTTTTGTTTTTTTGAGAGTGTCACAGAAAACAGACGTCAGCGTGAGTTGTGGGTAAACAGCAACTCTTCCTTTTGTTGGTGTTAAATAAAAGTCCTGGATTGCAGCAGCTATTACGTCTTTGTGGATTTACACAGCCGGACCGGCACTGACTGGCAGGTATGCCGTTTTATGCCACACTTTGGGTTTACGTGACGTTTTTGTTAGGCATTCACAGAATGTCCGCAAAGCAGATGTAATAAAAATGCTTTATTCATGGCCAATCTGTATGCATTCGCTACAACATATTTTAGTTTGTGATGTGGACATGATGGGCACGATATATATCTGTTTTACACACTGTCCTGGTCCGCTGCCAAGCCGCAAATCCCCATCAGTTGCGGATATCAGCGGTTAACGGCAGATATACAGCGCATAGAGTGAGTATGTATTGTGTATGAATTGAGTATATATGGAGTATGTAAGGTGGATATTATCCGCATTCAGATTTTTGAACAGCTCAAAAATCCTGGCTGCGGACATGCGTGCCTCTGCGGATGATCACGGGCGTGTTTGGATGACGGCCGACTCATACAGGCATGTTACACAGATATTGCGGATGTTTGGCGAATATGGGCCAATTTTGTGCGCAATCCATATGCAAATCCTCCTAAATGCCAGTGGGACAGGGCCCTAAAGCGCTTTGAGCATCTGATGCAGAAAAAGTGCATGGAAAAGTGCTATATAAATGCAGTCCGTTTAGTTTCTGTATTTGCATGCAGTGGCTAACAGTATTTGCTCCTGTTCTCTAGTGAAGTGCATCAAGAACACCCCTGCCTACTTTGCAGAAAGGCTCCACAATGCCATGCAGGTACATGTGCTCATCATCTCACATTATTCACATTTATAATAGACGTGACTAAATGCCACACAGTTTGTGGTAGTTCAGTATTGTAGTTCAGTGTCCGTGACAGTTCAGTCTGCTGTAGTGTTTACAGAAGATACAACATCACTGCAGTATTGAGCCAAATATCAATGTGTTTGCTGGCAGGGAGTAGGAACTAAGGACAGAACCCTCATCCGTATCATGGTGTCCCGCTCTGAGGTGGACATGCTGGACATCAGAAAGGAGTACGTGAAGAATTACGGAAAATCACTGTACAACCACATCTCGGTAGGTCCACTCGGTCATGTTGTAGGAGCAGCCATCACTTCAGCTGCTTTTCCTTCTTCGTTTGCCTGAACGGCGGTGGACTGGTCTGAATTTGTTGTTTGTGTCAGGGTGATGCATCTGGAGACTACAAGAAGCTGCTGTTGAAGCTGTGTGGAGGGAGCGACTAGAGAAATGGGAAAAATCACTTCTTATAAGACAGTCTCCATGTCTGCAGTAAGCAATGTTATAGAACCGTGTGTCACGTGTGACGCATGTAACCATTTGTCCTGACAACAATCCAGTGATATGAAGTTTGTACTTAATGACAAATATAAACATTAAATATTCATGCTACTTGTGTTGGTACTCACCGGCCACTTTGTTAGGTACACCTTGCCAGTACCAGATTGGTCCGCCTTTTGCCTTCAGAACTGCCTTAAAGAACATGTCGCATGTTTTTTAACGACCAGGTTAGCAACACAACATCAAACTGCTCATGATTATACATCTCTCTGTGCACATGCGCTCATAATTAGTGGTTTCTGATGCTTTTTATTCCTCTCCCGAAGCGAGGTAACAGGTGCATGTCCAGAAAACCTGTCACTTGGCAATTGTGACGTAGTTAAGAGCAAAACAGAAACATCCCAGACAGAGACAGACAGAGCAAAATGAATGCGGTTCTGTCCAGTAATGAAGCTTCTGAGCTTCTTCTTTTTTTTTTTTTAAAGCAGTGGCTCAGATTTAGGAGACGACACACTTCACCCCGAAACTCTTAACTTTTTCAGTCTGTTGGATTTTGGAACTTGTAACACTGCTGATTGTGTAGCAGGATGCTGGTTTAGTGGAGCTGTGATCACGGATGTGCCTGGACATGTAGCTGTATATCTCGAAAAACTCAGACGCTATTTTCAGGATATAACGGACTCTCTAATGTGCCACAATCCTGACAGAATTTGAGTTGAAGGCAGAGCTGCGATCAGACATTATGTGTGCGCACCCGATCCGAACCTGAGAGCAAGTGGACCTGGACAATATTCTCTGGCCGAGTGGAAATTGAAAATGATCTCTGGCTGTGGACGAGTGGACTGTTCCATGGTTGGCAATCGCAATTGCGATTACGCGCGTGCGTGATGCGTGCGTGGGGGCTTGTTTTTGTTGTGGACTTATTTGGAAATCTTTACACTGGGAGAGGTGGAATGTTCATTTTTAACCCCCAATTTAGATGGACTTCTGGTTGAATTTGAACTATATATAATCAATATTAAGCTTGTAGACTCTCAAATGTCATAAAACTGTCCATCTCTATAAGGAACTTTTTAAAAGGGAATTAATGTTGAATTAATTCCTTAATAAACAGCTGGCATATGGGTTAAAACGGCTGTTACGCTGTTTTAACCCATATGCCAGCTGTTTATTGCCTCTTAATGGACGTGGAATGTTATCAAGTAGGTGTACCTAATAAAGTGGCTGATGAGCGTATTTGTGTGTGTGTGTGTGTGCACTTTGTAAAAGTCTTTCGTTTTCATTTGATGTTTCAATTTGATGTTGAAAGTAAATCAAATTTTGTGGATATTAAAGCTGCAGTGTTTTGGCTTTCGGGATGTTTATTACACATATTAAAGATATCTTCACGCCTAAACCACTTTTTATGAACACTGGCAGGTGCATTGGGCCTATAAATGGGAGGAAGTGATTTGATTTACAATGATTGGCCAGTAATTTGATGGAAATGAGTAAGACTTTTGCAGAGTGTGTATGTGTGTGTACTTATACATTTTTAAAGTTGCAGGCATGCTTTTATTATTGGCCAGGAAATTTCACTATATATATATATATATGTATATATATATATATATATATATATATATATGTGTGAAGTTTAGTAAAAACACAGTGTCTTTTGTCAGTAGATGTCACACATACTATATCATATACATGGCATTTTGGTGCTTCTTTAAGTAGTTGCAGTTAAATTGTATGTTAATTATTAACAAAAGGGGACAACTGTTTACAAAAAGTTGTCTCCTCAGTCTTTAAAGGATCATTTTGTTCTAACTCCCTTTTGATTCCTTGCTTCAATATCTATGCAAATGAGAGCTTTGCTTTCCAGATTTAGAAAATTCTTCTCTACGTAGTTTGTGTTTAAAAAAAAAAAAAAAAAAAAACATTTACAGAGAATATTAATATTTACCTGAAGCCTAAAAAGCCAAAGTCTGAAGACGGAACACGTGCCTTTTGTTTGCGCTGCTCTATCAGCTGCTCACAGCTCGTTGCCAGTGTGTGACTTCACTTCTATTTTTATGACAGAATATTACGGTCATTGTTGAGGAAACAGATTTCAGAATGTCATAATTCTAAATGGATGTTATTCATACCAGAACAAAGTGGTATTTATGTAAGAAGTTATTGTTCATTGTAATATTGTTAATATTTCCAGAAGAAGAGCTGATACTTTGAAAGTAAAATGAAAAATATTTAAAGTCAGACAATTAGAAGAAAACGTTGGGTAATTTTAACTAAAAGGTTTCTCATTATAACAATGGAGAATTAAGTGTTTAGTGACGACAATCCTGTTCTCTGGTGGTTAAAGTGACTACAAATGCTTTGTGAATCCCGAACACAGGGTGGGCGTGGCTCAAAGGATAAAAGGATACATTTCTGTAACATACAAAATTTGTCCTTTCAGCAGATCTTTCTTCAGTTGAACATCAGCAACAGTACATCCACTTTTTATTGTTGTTGAATTACCAGCCAATAGTTGTTGGCGTCCGTGTCGTCTGTTTATTACGATATCTCAAAAACTGTCTAACTTTTTTAATTTGGCAAAGGCGTAATATGGGTCACCGACATTGTTCCCATCTAAAAATCATATTTGTTTGGAAATGGCAACCGTTTTTATGCAGAAAATAGCCATTTTGACCACTTAAAGGAAACGTCCTCAAAAACTGTCTGATAATATGGGTCATTGACATATGTCATTGCAAAAAAAAATGATAGTCATAGATTCGCTTGTTTGGAAATAGTGGCCATTTTTATGCCTATTTGGGCTTTTAATTGAGCCGGTGTCGCCGACTGAACGGTCCCCCTAAAAATCAGTACGCCTTTTGCATCTGCTCATGCATCATTAGCCACGGTTCATGGATTAACACCTCGTTTGTGCTTCAAACTGCACTCCAGTCATCATCTGTGTCAGCGACAGATATCTGAAGCTTTTTGTACAACAATCATTTCTACATAAATTCACCATTATTTCATCATAAAAGGCGGTGGAAGCACTGGAGCCAAATGAGCTGCTAGCTGATGCGTTCACTGAGCATCAGACATTTCAAAGCGTCATGGAATTTTGCAGAGTTTCTGCTTAAAATGGCCTTGTTTCTGCTTAAAACTACCTTTATCATCTGATGGTTAATAATCACATTAATCCATTTGATCACTTTGGGTGAAGAGACTCTCTGACATGCTGCTATGGTCCGAAATGACGCATGTGCAGATGCAAAAGGCGGACCGATTTTTAGGGGCGGACCGTTCAGTCTACAACACTGGTAACCCACAGGGCTCTTGGCACTTGAGGTTTTTTTTTTTTTTTTTTTTTTTTTTTTTTTTACAAGAATGTTTTGCAAATACGTTCTTGTCATATGATGTACTTTTCTTCACCGTAAACATTTTTTGATATAAACATTTTCCCCCCTCAAAACATAGAGGAAAAATACCAGTATTATAAGGTCCCCCTAAAACAAACAAAAAAAAATCAAACAAACAACCTTAACGCTGTTAAAACATTATTTCCAGTCGAGCCTCAAACTGCTCTACACACCTTGAACAATTGTTAGATGAGAGAAATGTTCCATAGTGCAGTTATTAAAAACATTCTTGCGTTTTATGATAAATTACAACGTAATACATGTGTAGATATAAATTTTCACACACTTTGGCTAAAAACATTCAAACTCTTTTTATACCGAAGTCACATTTTATGTGTGTGTGGTAAGTCACTGAGAATGTTAAAAAGTCATTTTATAAAAGTATGTGGAAGATTTATTTCAACTTTTTCTTCACATTGTCACATTTTCAGTGGGCCACGAGTTTACATACAAGATGCCTGCTTCTTCAAACTGCATGAACAATTCTGTAAAAGATCAGAATTTGATGGAATTATCTTTAAAAGCTTCTGAATCACTATTTCACACAATTTGAGATTAATTGGGGAAAGCTTTGGTTGTAAGCGGGGAGGGGTGGCTGATTTCCGTAAATCAGATTCTTCCTAAGGAACCATGTCTGATAGATTCCTGCTGCCACAAGAAACCATTATACAAAAAAGGACCCAGTAATTAACAAACCTTTGTTATAAAGGTCCAGCAGGAACCATGTCTGATAGATTCCTGCTGCCACAAGAAACCATTATACAAAAAATACAAAAAAGGGCCCAGTAATTACCAAACCTTTGTTGTAAAGGTCCAGCAGAACTTGAGAATCCTAACTAAAGAAGTGATGAGTTGGAGGTATCAGACGGACATGTGACATGATCCCCCTTCATGAGAGCTCTTCATCACCATGATCTGAAGACTGCCTGATGGACCTTTAGAACAAAATTCCTAGGTGTTAATTTGCGGCTCACAGCATAGGGGGGAACTTAGCGGGGCATAGCCACGTGATGAGCGTTGCAGGTGTGAGTATTGCAGGAGGGTCCAGGGACATCCTCCCATGGAGAAAATTTTGAAATTTATAACCTTTTGAAACACTATTTCCTGCATTTTGAGGCCCACTTTGTGTTGCTAACTGGGATGTTAAATAATGTGACATGTCCTTTTAGAAAAAGGAAAACAAAAAACAAACAAACACTCCCCTATGCTGATTAAATCACAGCATAGGGGCCCCCTATGCTCAATTGCGCTGGTAAGAACCCTGGTCATATAAGGTTGGAGTGGTGAGCAGAACCGTTGTTAGGATATTTGGGGACTTCAGTGGTCTGCAAGATACTATTTTTTATTCTTGGTGACGTGTCCTTGAAAAAAATTTGATACCACTCTTGTATCGGGAGTTTGTACTGTGTGCGACGTCAGCACCAACCTGAGCCATACTGTGTTCTAAGCCTGGTAGCAGGATGGAAGAAGTTAAGTCCTATATAGGCCCCGAGGCCCAATGGTGCATTATTATTATTATTATGATGTCAAACCTGATTTATTGCAAACAGAGCAGTTGTCAAAGCTGAGCTCATCACTCAGAGGGTTGATTTCAATGTTTCATGACTTTTTTCTTCTTTTTTTTTTGTATTATTATTTCGTAGTGCACCTCAGTGGTTGTTTAACTCTACAGCCAGTAGGGGGCTCTTGGTTTGCATGACTGCTCGCTACTAATCTCACTGTTGGGTGGTTTGGCCTGATTATGTTTTGCTCTAACGTCTTTGTTGTTACTCTGATTTCAGTGATTTTGAACACTTTGCTCTGTGGAATGTACTTTGATGTTCTTAAAAAAAACACACACATACCTATCACTTTAAATAAAATATTTTTTGCCAAATCTGGAATGTTGGTGAGATGGGGTAATTTGTTTGTGCACAATGATTAGATACTCAGACTGATGTTACCTGTACGTGGTCTAAGATGTGCAGACGTGGCGCCGCAGAGCAGCGACATCTTCAGTGGCATCATAGAGCTTTTCTCAGTAGTCGGTAGAGGTGGGCGATACCGAGAATTTTGGTATTGATCCGATACCAAGTAAATACAGGCCCACTATCGCCGATACTGATACCAATACTTATTCATATTTAAGTTTCATAGATGCAAAGGCTCCAAAAGACCTAGGATAGAATTTCGCCAAACATTGTACGTGACAACAAAATACTTTATTATCACAATCAACATTTTTGTTTAAAAAAAAATCACTCAACACAACTTAAAACAAAATCTTCTGAGGTAGAGGGCTGACAGACCACAGTACAAGGGTGCGTTGCTCCATGTTGTGTGACACAGCGCAGTGCTGCTCTTACAGACAAGCTTGAGTATCGGTCTTTTTACACGAGGATCATTCAATATCAATACCAGCGTTAGTATCGATATTAGGATCGATCCGCCCACCTCTAGTAGTCGGGCAGCAGAGTCGGCATTTTTAGCCTAACCTAGAAGTAGGGTAGAACAAAGGTTTTTTTTAATGGATTTTGATTCTATAGATGGTCCATAATGAGAATCCAACTGATGACACACTGTCAGCATTGAGCATTTTACTATATCAGCATTTGAAAAAGCAGGATTTAGAGCAGCTTTTTCCATGGTATTTAGTGGTTTTTGAGTATATTGCCCTAAATGGAGGGAGTTTTATTTCCATCCAGTCCCCTCAATAAACTACCAATCATACTCTGAAGTATTCTTGCACAAAATTCTGATCATATCTGTCCATTAAAATATTTACCTGCAGATAAAAAAAAGCTAAATTTATCTGAATCACCACAATTCATCTTAATAGGTGTATTTACACTCTTTTTAATAGGCCTATGTACAAAATTGTTCATTTTTATGGTTTGAACATATATTGACTAATTGAACAGTTGAGATTAACTTGTTTTACAGAAAAGCATTATTTAGCAGATGCATATTATAGATAGAAAAATCAGGCATGAGCAGAGATATTAAGTGAAGTCTACTTAATAAACTGCAGGAGGCACTAGTACTGATTTGTAACTTAATTTGTCAAGCAGAGACTGAAAGCAAGATTGTATCTTATTGGAGACAAACAGTGTAAGTTTGGACATGAGGAAGTTGATGTGAATATCTTGGTTTACATGTTGACAGTCACACACAAAGCAAAGTAATGGCAAGTTCATTGATATAAAGGTGACTGCCAGGTTACTGGCAGGAAAAAAAAATGATCTACTGTTACTTCATGCCCTTAGTGGGTGTGACTCTGTGTCATATACTTTTTGAAAAAGGAAAAATAATGGCACTCAATATTTTATTGGAAAATAAAGATATTCAGTTGCAAGCTTTTGGTGATGCTGAAAGCAAGAGAAATAATGTGGTAGCTGCAGGGAAAGCCACCTTTGCAAAGTTTTATGATGGTAAACAATCTAGGGACCTGACTATGAACCAACTCAGGTTGAAGATTTTCACTTCCAAAAAGATGAAAACACTCCCAATCAAAATGTTACCTCCCATAGAGGACGCCCTTGAGCATCATGTCGTCTGCAGGTTATGATATGGAGAGCTGCAGATGCACAGGAACCTCCATCTACAACAACGCAAATAGAGAAGTTTGGATGGAAAGCTGAGGACAACATACCTCAGCCAGTGACACCACCAGCAGAAATTGCACCGAGTTACTGAAGGTTGTTGGTTGCTCTTGTGCTGTACATATGCCTTGCTCTATTGGAAAGGTGCTCTTGTGTATCTTTAGCATTGTCATGCACAAAATATTGCAGATGTGAAGCTTAAAAAAAAAGTGCCAAAACATCGATACTAAAGAAACTGCAGCAGATGAAAATGATGACGAACATCTATATACATAAAGGGCTACATCTGTCTGTCTGTCTGTCCGGGATAAACTCCCAAACTATAAAAAGTAGCCCTAAAAACTATACAGTAGTGTTCAGAATAATAGTAGTGCTATGTGACTAGAAAGATTAATCCAGGTTTTGAGTATATTTCTTATTGTTACATGGGAAACAAGGTACCAGTAGATTCTCACAAATCCAACAAGACCAAGCATTCATGATAGACACACTCTTAAGGCTATGAAGTTGGGCTATTAGTAAAAAAAAAAAAAAGTAGAAAAGGGGGTGTTCACAATAATAGTAGTGTGGCATTCAGTCAGTGAGTTTGTCAATTTTGTGGAACAAACAGGTGTGAATCAGGTGTCCCCTATTTAAGGATGAAGCCAGCACCTGTTGAACATGGTTTTCTCTTTGAAAGCCTGAGGAAAATGGGACGTTCAAGACATTGTCCAGAAGAACAGCGTAGTTTGATTAAAAAGTTGATTGGAGAGGGGAAAACTTATACGCAGGTGCAAAAAATTATAGGCTGTTCATCTACAATGATCTCCAATGCTTTAAAATGGAAAAAAAAAAAAGAAAAGACACACGTGGAAGAAAACGGAAAACAACCATCAAAATGGACAGAAGAATAACCAGAATGGCAAAGGCTCACCCATTGATCAGCTCCAGGATGATCAAAGACAGTCTGGAGTTACCTGTAAGTGCTGTGACAGAAGATGCCTGTGTGAAGCTAATTTATTTGCAAGAATCCCCCGCAAGTCCCTCTGTTAACCCTCCTGTTGTCCTCATTTTCTGTATACATCCTGTGTCCTCTGGGTCAAAATGACCCGTCTTCACTAAACCCCCAATATAAGCAGCTTAATTGAATTTTAAACACCAAATTTCATCTTGCATATTGTTATTCACCACAAAATGTGTGAATACCTGAGTTTTCCCTCTTCACTTGAATTTCTATAGCTTAAGAAAAGAAAAAAAATGTGCAAAAAGTCGTTTTGAATGCATTTTTATTCATCCCAATGACTTGTTTCTTTTTTTTTTCTGCAGTGAACAATTTAAGATAATGTACAATACAAAAATATGAAAAATAACATAACCCATTCAACTAATTAGCACATGTAGGGCAGTATGCAAGTGCACAGCCTTTGCAGATATATTTCTTACACCTGCAGCACACAGTATGTGTTTTACAGCCCTCCTTTTGAGGGCAGAACTGACATCTCTTCCTCTTACTTGCCCTAGCTGGGGAAGTAGCTGTAGTAGCTGGATCCTCAGGTTGATCAGGAGCTCCTGCACTCTGAATAGCTTTCACAACTGCTGCTGAGGCTTCTGTGCGGGGAACATGCTTCCTTCTTTCAATGAGTGGAGTTACAAATGCCTTTCCTAGCTGCTCCACGAACACCCTCCTCTTGTTCTGCTTACGAGACATCCAGGTCGGGTTGATCTCTCTCCAAATCACAAAGGCATTGTAGGAGGAAACATCAATGACGTTGTGGAAGATGACCAGGAGCCAGCGGGCAGTCATTCTTCTGCAGCTGTATGTTCCAATCACCTTATCTAGGTTGTCCACACCTCCTTTGTTGCGGTTGTGGTCTAGGATGATGATTGGCTTCCTGTCCTCACGATCGCTAATGTCACCGTCTGTGTGCAGTGTGCTCAGAAGAACTACATTCTTGTTTTTCTTTGGGAGGTAAGAAACTAGAGTGGTGGTGGGCATGAAGGCAAACTTTGACGCAAGCAGTGCAGGTGGGAGCTCAGGCTTGTTCTTTCGAACTGTACCAACCATGGTGATCTTCCTCTTCAGGAGCTGCTGTCCGAGTTAATAAGAGGTGAAGAAATTGTCACATGTCACATTGTGACCCCTCAGCACAACTCGCATCCCCTGGTTCTTCTCTGGGCATCCACTGGTCGGCTTCCCAGTATAGACTTGCATTTTCCAAGCATAGCTTGATTTGGCATTGCAAGCCACACATGACTTGATCCCATACTTTGTTGGCTTGCTGGGCATATACTGCCAGAAAGGACAACGACCTTTGGACAAAAGACATTAGCATCAGTGATTAGTATCAGTGTCACAGAAAACAGTCAAAGAAATCAATAGTGAAAATCACTTTTATTACAAATATGAAAACAGATTACCTCTAAATGGAACCAGTTGCACATCCACTGTTACGTCAGGCCCTGGATTGTAGAGGTAGGGCAGCCGCTCTACCCACTTGTCCCATACCTCTCTTATGGCTGCAAGTTTGTCTGTCACACGTCTTGCTGGTCTTGACTCACGGTCATCAAATCGTAGCAGTCTTGAGTAGGTGTGAAAGAGTTTGAGTGGCATTGTGGCTCAGAAAATTGGCCTTCCACTCTCTACATCCCATAGACTAGCTGCAGCCTCACCTCGGGACCTGTATACACCTGCTAAGATTAGCAGCCCTAAGTAGGCCTGCAGGTCAAGCGCATCCATCTTTTTTCAGCTGTCTCCATATTTGCGAAAACCCTCCAGATTTGTCATCTCCAGGATTATTTTTTCTATTGCTGGTGTGATAAACAGGTAGAACATAGAGACAATGTCATGGGCATGAGAAACGGCATACCTTGTGGGTCCTGGGGTCATCTTTATGACGTTTTGTTCTGCATGCCTGCCTTGTTGGTCATATGCTGCTGAGGACCATGTTATTTTGCCATTTTTTGAAAGGAAAGTCTCTCTTTCAGCTTCAGGGTTTTCTTCTTCTTCTGAAGATGATTCATCATGCTCTGGGTTGTATTCCTCCCCATCTTCTTCTTCGGATACATCCTCCACTTCCTCTTCTGAATCAGAGTTGTCTTGCTGGACATCTGAGAAAATCAGCTCTACAGCCTCTTCAACGTTATAACGCACACGCATGGCTTCAGCACAGACAGAATTCGGGGTCCTGTTATCTGCAGCACCTTTATAACCTCTGGAAATAAACAGGTGGTCTTCTGCAGTCTGTGAGAACAACACTTGATTTGCCTTGTTTACTTCTGCTACTGATTGATCTGAGACACAACTAAAACATTGTAACATTCTGTGGTTTGTAAATAACTGTGACCTTGATTTAACCTCTATTTGCCTCACGGGTCATTTTGACCTGAAGACCACCTTTGTACCTTTTTTTGTACAGCTTACATGGAAATGTGAATAAAAGCAACATTTCACTTTTTCTACTGTTGGGGCCAATCTAGGAAAAGTCATAAAATTTCAAGTTAAAAAAACAGCATTTTTTTGGGGGGGGTTTTAACACAGTGGCGGGTCATTTTGACCCGCGGACAACAGGAGGGTTAAATAAAAGACGTGCAGAAGAGGTTACAATTTGCCAAAGAACACATCAACTGGCCTAAAGTGAAATGGAGGAATATTTTGTGGACTGATGAGAGTAAAATTGTTCCTTTGAGTCCAAGGGCTGCAGACAGTTTGTGAGACGACCCCCAAACTCTGAATTCAAGCCACAGTTCACAGTGAAGACAGTGAAGCATGGTGGTGCAAGCATCATGATATGAGCATGTTTCTCCTACTATGGTGTTGGGCCTATATATCGCATACCAGGTATCATGGATCAGTTTGGATATGTCAAAATACTTGAAGAGATCATGTTGCCTTATGCTGAAGAGGACATGCCCTTGAAATGGGTGTTTCAACAAGACAGTGACCCCAAGCACACTAGTAAACAAGCAAAATCTTTGTTCCAAACCAACAAAATTAATGTTTTGGAGTGGCCGCCGGACCTAAATCCAATTGAGAACTTGTGGGGTGACATCAAAAAAGCTGTTTCTGAAGAAAAACCAAGAAATGTGAATGAATTGTGGAATGTTGTTAAAGAATCTTGGAGTGGAATAACAGCTACTATATATATATATATATATATATATATATATATATATATATATATATATATATATATATATATACTCAACAAAAATATAAACACCATGATTAGTGCACAGGTGTGCCTTAGACTGTCCACAATAAAAGGCCACTCTGAAAGGTGCAGTTTTGTTTTATTGGGGGGGATACCAGTCAGTATCTGGTGTGACCACCATTTGTTGTGTGTGTGTATGTATGTATGTATGTATATATATATATATATATATATATATATATATATATATATATATATATATATATATATATATTCTGAATCATGACATAGGGAACAAACTCGTACCATTTTTTTGAAAGTTGAACTGAAAATTACAGATTCAGATTTCCAGCCCTGTATATGTGTTGGCCATCTCTGTTTTTTAATACCTTTCTACAGCACATTCAGCAAAACAACAACATGCTTAGGCTGAGGTTGTGGGTATGACAAGGCAGATTCAAATTTCCAGCCCTGTATATGTGTTGGCCATCTCTGTTTATTTAATCCCTTTCTTCAGCTACTTTATGTTCTCAACTGTTAAGCACCTGACTGTCCTGTACAACCCAGGTTGCCTTCCTGTCTGAATACATTAATTTTATGTTTGTAAAATTGCAATGTAAAAACAGTGAAATACACCACTACCTCAATTTTGATTCATTGATATTTACATTTACTGTTGCCTACCTTTTGTGTGTAATTTTGTTAGAAATTTGATTGCAAAACAAAGTTTGCATGAAGGACTTCAAATGTGTTTGTCTTTTAACCAAGTATTTCCACTTAGTTTGGGGAGTCCACCTCTTATAGTTCTGCTGGACAAACTTTAGCCCATTAACTATTATATTTATAAGACATCAGCCTTACAAAAACAAATGTTGGGCAATTGTTTTGATTAAAAGGATTGGCATTTGGCTTATGTCTAAAACAGGTTAACCCGGGCAGCGCCGGGTTCCCCAGCTAGTAGACATTATAAAGGGTTGACGCCACATTGGCTGCTGGGCTGCATCATTGTTGTGATTCTATCACAGGGCACAGTGAAGGTTTGATTTTATATTCTTGTTTATTTTTATTTTTTAGCTTTCTATAATAAGGTTGCTTTGTTCTTTGTTCTGTAAAGTGTCTTTTAGCACTGTATAAAGTGCTATATAAATATAATGCATTATTAGCAGTAGTATTATGATGAGGTGCAAAGAGCTACAGAGGGCTCTGTATACAGTCCTCTATAGTGCAGCAGATAACTGAAACAGTGAGTTAACAGGGTTTTCAAAAGGAATAGTTTGGACCATGTATCATGCATAGTTATCATGTTACGGGGTAACATATGTCACATGTCATAGAATGCAATGGACGTTGACTTTGTTTGTCCTTTACTTTGGAGACCAAACATTCAACACAATAAAAACTATTCCATTTATTAATCCTATTAACTCAACCAATAATTTGCATTACTTTTTACCAAAATTGAAGCAACTTTAACTTTTGGCCCCTGTACAAACTGAAACTGACTTGTCACCATTTTTGCTGTTTTTACCCCATGACTCCTGATCATTCAGTCATAGATAGTCCAAACTATACCTTTTTGGAATCTTTACAATCAGACAAATAATGTGGATTAGTTTTCAAAATGATTGGAGCATTTTAAATTTTGACCTCTGTGTAATTATTCAATTGACCCCTACCTGGCTATATTGAAAATTCAAGTGGCCAGTTGGTTTGTTCAAAAGAGTAATGTCTAAGGAGTATTTGTGCCAACTTTGGTGCTTGTATCACCATTTGCATGATTTTGCTCTAAATATTCTCTTAACTACTGCACTATTTAGGGCTTTTAGCTGGAAAACTTTCATGAACAAGTTTGTACATGTGTAAATATGGTTTGGGGTGGGACGTCATGTTCTTGTGTTAATTTGACAATTTACATTTACATTTTATTCTCCGTCTGCTTTGTACAGCCTTTCTCTCTCTGTCCTGATATGAAGTATATTGATACACTATGTGATTTATATATTATCATTTTCTGTTATATAACTTTTTAATGTTTATGTATGAATGATATTGATACTCTATATATGATTTGTACGCTTTTGCCCCCTGCTGGAAGCTCCTGTTTACTACATATTTTGCAGCAGTGTAGCAGTTGAGAGGAGTTAAGCTCAACTCTACACAAAACAAGCCATTATTTCTTAACAGGATACAGCCGTATGGAGTTAAAATTGTCTCAATATTTGTAAATGCACGCAGGGTGATCTACAAATAATCACTGATTTGCAAATGTGTTCAGATATCCACAAATGCAAATTTCATATTTGTAACTTGTAAATTGGTCTTTGCAAATAATGTTGTATTTGCAAATATAAAACTTAATCTGTAAAAAAAAAAAATGACATTTGTAAAACTGGAAATTGTATTTGTGAATTGAGTTTCAGCATTTGTGGATCACCAATTACACGCATTCAACGCTTTCCTTTGCGACGTCATTTTGAGATTCTTTTCGCGAACACAGATCCACAAACAACTACTGATTCACAAATACACACGCACACTGGATATCCACTAGATGGCAGTGTGGTTCCATTCACCAATGTGGCTGAAACTATATGCTCCCGGATGACTCTTTAATCGTGATCGTTACTGAGTATTTAAAATGCTTATCGCAAAGCGTTCTTTTTTTTTTTTTACGACATAATGCATGTTTTATAAGTCCGCGGACGCTGATCTGTGTGTTACAGATACAAATCAGTTTCCTCGGATCCGCGGAGCCTGGCTGTTGCGACAGTTGTCGTAAAGCGGGACTGGTTGGTTGCTGCGGTGACGCTGTGTGGCTCCTGTGCGAAGCTTAGCTAAATGTAGCAACTTTTAGAACTTTCACTTTGTCTGTGTCACGGAGCACGCACAGGCGCAATGCTGTTTAATACGCTTATTTGAACCACGGTGTTAAAGAGTACAACACTAACACCCCCGCCCCCTTTCCCATGATGAAATCTGCGGACACATAATTTTAAAAAATAATTCAGCTTGCCACATCAATGAATGGAACCACACTGCCATCTAGTGGATATCCAGTGTGGGTGTGTATTTGTGAATCAGTAGTTGTTTGTGGATCTGTGTTCGCGAAAAGAATGTCAAAATGAAGTCGCAGAGGAAAGCGATGAATGCGTGTAATTGGTGATCCACAAATGCTGAAACTCAATTCACAAATACAATTTCCAGTTTTACAAATGTCATTTTTTTTTTTTTACAAATTAAGTTTTATATTTGCAAATACAACATTATTTGCAAAGACCAATTTACAAGTTACAAATATGAAATTTGCATTTGTGGATATCTGAACACTTTTGCAAATCAATGACTATTTGTAGATCACCCTGTGTGCATTTACAAATATTAATGAGACAATTTTAACTCCATGCAGCCGTGCCACTGCGAGGCAGAGGTCTTGGAAAATAAAGCAGTTTTGGCTTATGGTTTTGATTAAAAAAAAAAATAACTCCGTTAATGTCAATTCTGTCATTTGTACAAAGTTAAAATATAACACATCTTTTAATTTTAAATAATGCACTAATTCTGAAGTTTTGTAATAAACACAGACAGATGCCAAAGGGATTATGGGTAAATGAGCATCCACTGATTGGATGACTCATTCATTCAATGTGAAAACCAACACGTTAATGTGACGTGACGTGTGTAGTGGTATTTACATATAAATGTGCTTTTGTAAACTATGCTATTTTATTCATATGTAAAAAAAAAAATAAAAATGGAAAAGCCAAAACTCAAGTTGTGATTTTTCAACCATCTGATATAACCGGGGTCAAAATGCATAGAACACTGCTATCTACTGGCACCCAGATGCTCAGACCCTTACCCATAATCCTTTGCGTACCAGTTTTTTTTTCACATGCCAGAGAGTTGCTGCTGTTTAAACAGAATCTACGACGATAATTGTAAATCAACATTATACAACCAAAATGTACATTTTTATTTCTTTAGCTGCTGCAAAAGGCTACTCTCAGTTGCGCAAAGGATTATAGGATATCTCAATACTTAGGGTGAATACTGCCATGAACACTACTGGCCAGTAGATGGCAGTAGAAACTGTGAAAATTTGCCAAAACCAATATTCCAAATGATCAGTGTGCTGTTTAATCTGCATGGAGAAGCAACCTGAGCTTCTTTTGGCATTTTTACATAAAACAAACACAATAACAATGTCTATAAACCCAAACAATATATTCTCATGAGAGTTTTAGGCACAGTATACAAAGAGTTTAATGCTGTTGTCCGTGTGGAGCCTGATCAGAGCGTCTCGGGTCAAATGCATTTCTCCTGTCGTGACTGTACTGAGATTACCCATAATGCACCTGGACACAGCATGTCCACACTAAATCTTCAAAATTAGTGCAATACTTTAAAACTAAAACATATAGCTGATGTTTTCACTTTATAAAACTTCAGAAGTGACATTAATTTAAATAACATGTCTGGAATTAGTTTGGTTAAAATTTAAAAAAATTTAAAGTTAAAATTTTCTCTCCTGTTTACAAAAAATAGGGCTGTTTATCTGCTGCATTTAACAGGTAAGTGCTAAAATCTTTTGTATCGGACTTAACAAATGTTTTAACTGATTAATAGAGGTGGGCAATACCGGGAATTTTGGTATTGATCCGATAGCAAATAAATACAGGCCCAGTATGGCCGATAACGATAGTTTTTCATATTTAAGCTTCATAGATCCAAAAGACCTAGGATAGAATTTCGCCAAACATTGTACATGACAACAAAATACTTTATCACAATCAACATTTTTGTTTAAAAAATATCACTCAACACAACTTAAACTCTCCTGAGGTAGAGGGCTGACTCGCTGAGTGGGCCGGTGTTCTGTCGAGATGAGGTGCGCCGTCGAGATGAGGTGCGTCGTTGAGATGAGGTGCCTCGCGGAACTGCATATGTGTGCACTGAAAAAATTACTTGATGAAGTTCGCTTATTTTGATGGGCAAGTAAATGTATAAATTTTTCATCCAAACATAGTAATGTATAAAATCTGCTCACTATAAAACGATAAGTATTTTTAACCTGGAGTTAGCTTATTTCCACAGGAAAATATACATATACATAAATTTATGCTCCTAATGTAAAATACAGAAAATGTTTTACTTACTAGGCTGTAAATACATAGAATACAATTAATAAATAAAAAAAACTTTGACGGAAAAAACAAACAAAAAAAAAAACAATGCGCATGCGCAGTTGCACGTCAAGCGAGTTACATCATCTCCCCATGTGCAGTTGCGTGAGGCACCTCATCTCGACGGGTGACATCTTCAAGTCCGGGGTAGAGCGATGTGCGCATGCACACGCATGCGCAGTAGCGCGACGCACCTCATCTCGACGGGACACCGGGCCAGGCTGATCCTACCTGCATGGCTGTTGGCTGGCGCCACTGATCCACGTGATGGCGCAACAACAAAAGACCAGAGGGGGGAGGGTGCCCTGCTCTGTGTTGTGTGACACAGCGCAGTGCTGCTCTTACAGACAGAGAGTAGACTTTGATGAATCTGTGTGCACAGCAGTCAGTGCGTGCAGGAGAGAAAAAACCTTGAGTATCGATCTTTTTACACGAGGATCGTTCAATATCAATACCAGCGTTGGTATCGATATTATCAATATTAGGATCGATCCACCCACCTCTGCTGATTAAGATTGATTCACTTCACCTACAAAAACATGTTAGCGACCAAAATTTATCGGAAGATAATTGGTCCAATGATGGTTTTCAAAGTTATCTGAAAAGCTAATGCGATAATGAAAACATTAGCTTTGATAAATAGCGAATTAGCGGAACTGTGCCCACCACTGTGTAAATGTGAAGAAAACAATGTTCCGAGGCCATTTTGAAAATATGCAGATTTACAAAAATGCTCAAGGATGACAGAGTGTCATCAGTCAGTTTCTTACTAAGGACCATCAAATGGACCTTTTACCGCTGAAAACGCTTTGCCGTACATTACTTCCAGGTTCATCTTCTCTGCTGCCCGACTACAGGCCTATAAATACAGAGAGACACCGATGTCCCAAAGTGTTTGTGCTCTCAGGCCTCAAAGTGCAGCCTCAGAGGGAATGTGATGTCTTCACTTTTTCTGCACTTTGGTGGTGGTGTTTTTCACCTGCACTCTCGCAGTAAAAGGGCAGCAGATGAAGAGACATGAATATTTGATGCTGGTTTTTGTGTCTTCTATCTTTTGTGTTTATACACTGTGCCAAGTTCCAGTGAAATCAGGTTTTCACATTTCTTTTTGTTATTACCTTCCTGATCCTGAATTCTCATAAATGTGCTTTAAAGGGGTCTTAAACAGGGATATTCAATTTTATATCTCAAATATCCCACAGATGTGGTTGCACCCTGAAGTAAACTCATTTTCGTTGCATTAAACCATTTTGACTGGATGCAACATATGTGCACTTCTCCCTTTGGATCCAGATGTAACAAGATGTAAGAGAGTTGTAATTTACAAGCTGTAAACAAAATTGAAAATTCCTGCTTCAGTGGCGTTCCCTTCGCCCAGGCACTCCGCTATTGTCTGAAGCGAAACTTTCAAAACTTTTCTGGAGACGAAGGGCCCTATCTTCTACCCAGTTGCCATTTTCAGGCCCAGCACCCACATTGTATAAATTGGAAGTGTACTTGTGCACCTGTGGGTGCATTGACAGTAAGTACGTATTGACAGTAAGTAAATACAGACCCCCCAAAAAACGTCGTTGAGCACAGTTTTTCTGCTATTTATACAGACATGCATAGGTGGGTTCACAACACACATATATTCCACTTGCACACGAGTGCTCATTGCCGTGACTCACCAACTGGAAAGGACTCGGAGAACACGTACCTTTGCTATGACCACATATTCCTCGTCACCAGGTGAAAAAAAAAAATTTCACTTGCATTTAACATCATGCATCAAGCCTCGTTTCCTCATATTTTATCAAAATGTTCATAAAATTTCATCAAGATCCGGTCATAACTTTTTAATTTCATTGCTGCTATATCTCCAATGGCATGCTGCATTCACAGTCTGATGATTTAGCTTGGTGTTTGCCGATGGAGAGTGAGAAGTTGATTAACGATGACCAGTAGTGAGGTCCGCCAGACTCCACAGGAGTTAAGTTGACGTCATCCAACATGCTTATCACAAGTTCAAGTTCAACTCTGGCAAGAGTTGAGCTCCGCTACTGCTACATCACAATTTCACTTTCAATATTTTTCATTTATATAGCGAGAAATCACAACAAAGTTGCCTCAAGGTGCTTCACACAAGTAAGATCTAACCTTAACAACCCCAAGAGCAAGCACACAGTCGACAGTGGTAAGGAAAAACTCCCTGTGATGATTTGAGGAAGAAACCTCAAGCAGACCAGACTCAAAGGGGTGACCTTCTGCTTAGGCCATGCTAGCGACACAATTTACGAAACAAATATACAGGAAGTTTTGGCCGTCCATGCTCCTGCACAGGACGGGAGACTTGCAGAAGAAGACACCCTCTCCTATCTTTGGATGGAGCCGCACATCAAACAGAGAGAAACAAAACAGAATCAGGCATCGGAAAGACAACAAACAGTATCATTTGTCAGCATTAAGCAACAAGAAAAACAGAAGAAATACTAAGGTAATCGTCAGCCAGAAGCCCCAAGGCCTAAGATTTTTGAGAACCTGCTACGTTGGGAATATTCAGCCACTTCCCCTCATAGTGTGAATGGGCTGTCATGTTCTTCTGGATCCCAGATGTTCCAGACTGACTCAAAAAGTACCTAATTACATTCGTAGGACGTTATTCATCTGCTCACAAAGTGCTATTGAAGTTCATGATCAATATTTTTATTCAATGTTTCTGAATGCTTAAACCTTTTCCAAATTTTCCAAAATATTATTAATATAATAATTATATATTACTAGGACAGACTGGCGTCTTGTCCAGGGTGTACCCCACCTCATGCTCTATGACTGCTGGGATACGCTCCAGCCCCCCACGACACTTAACTGGAGTAAGCGGTTGAAGATGACTGAGTAATTATTTAATATATATTATATTTGGATCTAAAATATCCACTTGCTGTGATATTTTAATGCTTAGCCAATGTGGCTAAAATGATGTATGCTATCTTTAGCCACAATCGGTTTCCTTGAGCAATATCATGTAGCTGTAAATTATACCAACGGCATTAGCAGACAAATTCACAAAAAGGTTTAATCAAAAATATCACAGTATGTACACTCAACAAAAATATAAACGCAACACTTTTGGTTTTGCTCCCATTTTGTATGAGATGAACTCAAAGATCTAAAACTTTTTCCACATACACAATATCACCATTTCCCTCAAATATTGTTCACAAACCAGTTTAAATCTGTGATAGTGAGCACTTCTCCTTTGCTGAGATAATCCATCCCACCTCACAGGTGTGTCATATCAAGATGCTGATTAGACACCATGATTAGTGCACAGGTGTGCCTTAGACTGCCCACAATAAAAGGCCACTCTGAAAGGTGCAGTTTTATCACACAGCACAATGCCACATGTCGCAAGATTTGAGGGAGCGTGCAATTGGCATGCTGACAGCAGGAATGTCAACCAGAGCTGTTGCTCGTGTATTGAATGTTCATTTCTCTACCATAAGCCGTCTCCAAAGGCGTTTCAGAGAATTTGGCAGTACATCCAACCAGCCTCACAACCGCAGACCACGTGTAACCACACCAGCCCAGGACCTCCACATCCAGCATGTTCACCTCCAAGATCGTCTGAGACCAGCCACTCGGACAGCTGCTGAAACAATCGGTTTGCATAACCAAAGAATTTCTGCACAAACTGTCAGAAACCGTCTCAGGGAAGCTCATCTGCATGCTCGTCGTCCTCATCGGGGTCTCGACCTGACTCCAGTTCGTCGTTGTAACCGACTTGAGTGGGCAAATGCTCACATTCGCTGGTGTTTGGCACGTTGGAGAGGTGTTCTCTTCACGGATGAATCCCGGTTCACACTGTCCAGGGCAGATGGCAGACAGCGTGTGTGGCGTCGTGTGGGTGAGCGGTTTTCTGATGTCAATGTTGTGGATCGAGTGGCCCATGGTGGCGGTGGGGTTATGGTATGGGCAGGCGTCTGTTATGGACGAAGAACACAGGTGCATTTTATTGATGGCATTTTGAATGCACAGAGATACCGTGACGAGATCCTGAGGCCCATTGTTGTGCCATACAGCCAAGAACATCACCTCATGTTGCAGCAGGATAATGCACGGCCCCATGTTGCAAGGATCTGTACACAATTCTTGGAAGCTGAAAATGTCCCAGTTCTTGCATGGCCGGCATACTCACCGGACATGTCACCCATTGAGCATGTTTGAGATGCTCTGGACCGGCGTATACGACAGCGTGTACCAGTTCCTGCCAATATCCAGCAACTTCGCACAGCCATTGAAGAGGAGTGGACCAGCATTCCACAGGCCACAATTGACAACCTGATCAACTCTATGTGAAGGAGATGTGTTGCACTGCATGAGGCAAATGGTGGTCACACCAGATACTGACTGGTATCCCCCCCCAATAAAACAAAATTGCACCTTTCAGAGTGGCCTTTTATTGTGGACAGTCTAAGGCACACCTGTGCACTAATCATGGTGTCTAATCAGCATCTTGGTATGGCACACCTGTGAGGTGGGATGGATTATCTCAGCAAAGGAGAAGTGCTCACTATCACAGATTTAGACTAGTTTGTGAACAATATTTGAGGGAAATGGTGATATTGTGTATGTGGAAAAGTTTTAGATCTTTGAGTTCATCTCATACAAAATGGGAGCAAAACCAAAAGTATTGTGTTTATATTTTTGTTGAGTATAGTTACCTCAGAAATTGCACCTGGTGTGTAATTTGTATGAGCTGCATATGACCATGAAAAAAGTTCTTAGCCACTGTGGTTAAAAGCAGCTAAATTCCTTTAGCCAAATGCCATTTGTCTTAGCATTTGGCTAAGTGGTTAACAGGGAGAGCTCGTCCAGGGTTTGTAGCATTTTTAGAATAGTTTGCATTGTTTCTGGGTTTGACTAACAATATGGCGATGGTTGAAGCTGGTGGTCTGAGGAGGAGATCAGGTCTGAGGAGGTGTTGTTGCAGGGATGAGGCACTCAAATGTTTCAAAACAAACACGAGGGCATTCAGTTTTCACACAAGGTCAGGACTTTAATGTTTGTATGTTTTGTTAATTGCTTGGATTCATGTGTGCTGAAATAAATTCAGTTCAATTTAAATGCTTTGAAATGTACTGCATATCTACTACTATAAGCAACAGCGCAGCCTGTGCTCAAGGTTCTTGAAATGGAGCAATATCTCCACCTGGTGGACATCTTCCATTAATGCAGGTACAATAGAATTTCCACGAGAGTTGTAGTGCGCACTTTTTTTTTACAATGAGTACAAAACACAGACTGCTGATAATATATCCTTAAGATACGTAACAACCTTTGTGTGTGGACACAAAAAAGTAAGTTACAAACCAAACACACACTCCAACCTAAACTAAAAAAAGAAAAGCTCACTGCATGACTGCGTCAGCCAATCAATAGTGTCTGTGTGCATCATCAGTACTGCAGGGACACCGGAGCCGTGAAGGTCAGTCGGCTTTTGATGACCACTTAGCCATCGCACCACAAACATTTTTGTCCCCTTCAATTTTATACGTTTGTCCTCAGCAAAGTCAAAGAGCTGAAAAATGAATGGCATCAGAAATGTAAGTCCCTGACTAGTCCTGATGGTGCGCTTGTATAAACAGCTCCATATATATTTGGACATTACTGTGGTTTTTGGTAGATTAGTTGCTGATCACATCATATTGAGCACATTGTGCACGCTGTCCGATTTCATTTGAGGCTAACTGCATCCAAATCAGGTGACAGGAATATTCCACCTCTTTTGTATGAGGGCCACATTTATAGGGGACCAAAAGTAACGGGACAGTTGGCTTTTGAGCTATTTTACATCCACTTCCATAGGAGGCTCCAAAGTAGGGACTTGATGGGGCTGTAGCCCCCACACAGAAGTCCTCAACATTTAAATGACATAATCAGGTTTTTTTTTTTTTTGTCTTGATTATTCCTGTGTTGGTGTGCTAGCTTGATAAAAAAAATCACAAACACATCAACCTATATAAAATATTAAATTATATTGATTTCCTTCCATTTACATAGTTCACTGATGTACAAATTGTACTTTTTTTTTTTTTTTTAAACAACCTCATTCAAAATGTATTCCAGAAATATGGCACAATATGCTGTGGTTGTGAAATATTTGATTTGCAGTCCTGCACACAGTGTGCTGCATTAAAGTTGCCAAAACACCACAGTTTCAACATTTCTATATGAGTGATTTTTGTTGGAAACCTGGCAAATAAGATTTTGAATGAGGACTCAAATATTGTAAAGAATGCTGAAGAACACCGGGAGGTTTCTCTGGAAAGAAATGTTCAGTGGCCACATGAAAGTGAAAAATTAGGACATTGCACAGTTTGTGTGCATGGCATCAAAATGGTAGCATTTGACATCAGTTTTCAGTAGGGATGGGTATTGATAAGATTTTATCAATATTGATGCCATTATCGATTCTGCTTATCGATCCGATTCCTTATCGATTCCCTTATCAATACCTCTTGTAAATTTTGTACTAAAAGTAGGCTTTACAGGTTTTCTACGTATTTCATTGAGTCTTAAAGTAAATAAATATGAAATTGGTCACTGTATCCTTGATCTCTGGACATAAATAAAAATAAACAAAACGGTGTTTCGCTTTGAAGTTATTAATTCTGACTGGACACTATCATTCTAACTTGACTGGGCAGAGAGCCGCGCAGCGTTTGGAGCTGTGTGAACAGAACAGAGGACGATTCTCGTTTCTTTCTTGCAACAAGACAGGAGTCCCAGTTAGTGACTTTAATCCTCACAAAAGTGACTCACGATTGACATATTCAGGGATGAAAGTGGTGAAAAACAAAAAAGCTGAAACCCAAAATTACCCCCAACACCACCCGCACGAAAATGTTTGAATTCTAGAAGCTCTGAAATGCAATCTGGGACTATTCCAGACAATAAACTGCAGTGAGTGCAGCATCCATTTAGGTGAAGAAAAAAAAAAAAAAAAACTTTCCTTATTCAGATTCATTCCAGTAGTATTCTGCTCTTACTAGGATGCAACAGTTTTCTAGTTTGGCAGATAGTTCTGGAGGAAATGACTGAAGAAATTAACACATTGAAAATATGGATTGACCGAAACAAACTGTCATTAAACTTATATAAAACAGGGATGAAGTGGAGGTGTGAGAGTCACTAGGTGTTCAAAGGAAACATTTATTTCTGTATGTATGTATGTATTTATTTATTTATGTTCATTGTTAGTTGGTTTTATATTTTCTGTTGTGTTTCTATTCAGGTTCTTTTTGTCTCTTTCTCTAAAATTGTATAAAATAACTAATCATTAGATTATTAATATATAAACAAAAATACATTTTAAAAATATTACAATTTGAAAACAAATGCACCCGAACGTGCTGACAGCTGCATCTGCTTAATGCTAACTTTAACATAGAAAATGCCATAGACATGCTAACGCGTTAGCATCACTCCCGTTTTTAAGTTATAAAATACATCTATCAACTGTTTCAGAAGACCATAACAGGTCGGTTTAACATAAAAAAGATAAATAATACTCAGACGTATGCTCTTTAGGGTTTTAGCGGGGGAAAATTAAGCGAAAGAAAAAAAATGAATAAATGAAGCAATAGATCGAAGCACTGCTTCAATCTGTGAACCACTGCTTCGATTGGTTCAAGGTTCAAAGCAAAGCCGCGCTGCAGAAAAGATGATTACGGTCCCGCTGCAGGGTCTGTAATCAATGTAGAGAAATGATCATTTTCCTGACAAACACCCCGAAAAACAACGGCCACTCTGAAGGACAGATAACAGAATCATTAAGCAAAAAGCTTATTGATGACGGTGGATTGAATCATTTCTTAATGATATTTCTTAACAATACGAAAGGAACCAGTTCTCGATACCCATCCCTAGTTTTCAGTGTTTTCAGTTTCAGTGAACAATGGAAATCCAAACTATGCCAAAATGCAAACAATGATTTCTGTTTGCTAATTAGCCGTGTTATTTGTTTCATTACAGAGCCCAGAGTATTTATTTACCTATTATAGCTGCTCACTGATTTTTAATGAATTTCATTTCAGAATAACATTGATTGCATCAAAGACTTGTGGGTGTTTGTTCTTTTTGAGTCACTCTTCAAAATCATGCTTTGCACATTAGTTGGCTTCCTTCCTCTATAATGCAGTTAGGGTTGTTTTTTTGAATAGACAAAATATTGCCACTCCTTTGGCCATGCTGTGTAGGGTTTTGTTATGCAAAACTCAAAATGATCCATGTGAAATAATGTCATATTGTGGGACAGCTTTTTGTTGTTGTTGTTGTGTGTGTGTGGGGTGGGGGGTGTGTGCTGTTGGTTTGGTATTTTAAAGCTGCACTTCACTATGAAACTGATAATCTGCTCGAACCTACACTCTAAAAACTGTTACTGTGCTCTACTTAATTTTTTTTGGTGAAACATTTTTACACTTAAAAATATTGAGTAAATTAAAAAGCTGTGAAATCATTTATATATACTTGATGATCTTGGTAAATCTAAGTATTAAGTATATTAGTCCTTTCCAAATATTCTGATTGGAATTTACCAAACAACTTAAATATATTTCAAAAAATATAATTTGTTTAGCAATTTTTTTTAGCATCATCTATCTTCAATAAAACACTTCATGTCCAAAACACACTCGTGAGTAATAACCTCCGCCAATGAAGTTGGAGGAGGTTATGTTATCCCCCCCACCCCCCCTTTGTTTGTTTGTTTGTGAACAGCCTGGAACCCACAGTTTTTCATATATCGTTATGAAATTTTTACTGAAGATTCATAACCTGATAGGCGAAAACTGATTCAATGTTCAAGGTCATAGGTCAAAGGGCAAAGTCAGGAAAAATCTTGGAAAATTGGAAAAATCCCTATCTTTATCATTGAATGAATTTACAAAAAAATATCAAATTTCTTTCATATTTGAGAGTGCTATGTAGGATGCTATCCTTTATCAACTGACAAAGCTTGATCAGGTGTCCCCCCTAAAAATCAGTCTGCACTGCCTTCACTGCGCATGAGTCATTTCTGAGCGTCACCAGCGTTTTGTCGATTATCACCTTGTTTTTGCTTCAAACTGCACTCCAGTCATCATCTGTCTCAGCGACTGATATCTGAAGCTTTTGTACAACAATCATTTTCACGTAAATTCAGCATTATTTCATCATAAAAGGAGGAGGAAGCGATCAGAGCGCCGCAGCAGCATGTGCTGCTAGCTGCTGCGTTCACTGCACCTGCGTCATTTCAGTGACAGTAGCAACTCACCGATTATCTCCTCATTTCTGCTTAAAACTAACTTTAGAATGATTTAAGAGGTTTTACTTTGTCATCTGATGGACAATAATCACATTATTCCCTTAGATCGCTTTGGGTGTAGAGACTCAGTCTCAGATGAGCTGCTGTGGTCCCAAATGACGCATACGCAGTTGAGGCAGAATGGACCCATTTTTAAGGGGGGACCATTTGGTCTGTGACACTGAATCTGATCCAGATTGTGGATTTTGTGGACATTTGAATTTAATATAGAAAAGCCTATTTGGTGTACATTTAGCATCATATCTCAATCAAAAATGCCTCACTCACTCTCATATTTGTAAGTGAGGCGCAGACTGCCACTTGCTATCGTGTGACAAAGAGTGATCCGGATCTGGTCCAGATTGTGGATTTTGTGGACATTTGAATTTAATATTGAAAAGCCCATTTGGTGTACATTTAGCATTATATCTCAGTCAAAGGTACTTCAGTCACTCTCATTTGTGACAATAAGGTGCAAACTGACACTCTCAATGAATCGACTAAGTTTGATCTGTATTGCATCTAATCCGTATTGCAGATTTAGCGGATATTTGATTCTTCTTAACATTAAAAAGCCCTTTTGATCTATATTTTGTATTATATTTTACCATATGAAAACCCACTTCTAACAGGAAAATGTTTTCCAAAGTAAAAATTTGTGAAATTGGAAACTAGTGTTGGTGGTGGTTTGCACTCTAAAAAGCTTCACTGAAACACAAGAAATAATCAGCACTAAATTTGAGGAGTAAATGCTTTAATATTAGTGAATTCTTATTAAGAAATCTTAAAATAAATCCCATCCAGTCTGGAGATAAGTTGGCTCTGACTTAGTTCCAGTTTTACTTGAGGTCAGATCTGCCACAGTAAAATACACCAAATATTGGCAATCTCAGATTTATGCACAGATCACTTTGTGTCTCCTCCATAGTTGATCTTGACCACTTCACATTTTGCTCCATCTTCATCAACTATGACTAAGGTGGGATTTGAACCCACAGTCTCCAACTCCTGTCCCCTACACCTTTGAGATATTGGCCCTTCCTGACTGTCACTAACCATAATTTTCAGGGCACCAGATAAATTTCAGTCTGCAGGCACTTTAGTCAATTTAACTGCTGGTGCAGTTTGTGAATTTTACTTGATGTGGCATCTTGAAATAGATCAGGCTGTCTGACTTTGGCAGAGGATAGGGAAGTGTGGGAGGAGCTGCTTGGTCTGCTGCCATTGTGGCCCAGACCATCTGACTCAATATAGCACATAAAAGCTTGGAATAAGAGCTAAAAAGACTCTTTTAGCCCATCTACAATGCGGCATATAAAGTTAGGCTTCTGCAGCAAATAACTCAAACACGTTTGTTATCAAGATAAGTGACATCTACATGAATTATGCCACGGGATCTCTGTTCTAAATCCATTTATACTACAAAGAAGACCAATGAGCTTTTGAATCTAAATATACTAAGATGACGGCACTTGCCAATCGTTGTTGCTGCCATCCAGGATCCATGGTGGTTCCATAGTGTGGTGGATGCGATGATGTGCAACGATTTTCCATCACTACACAGGGCCGTATCAAGAACATTAAGAATGGGGGATCCAGGGGCACACGCCCAATGGTGAAATTTTGAAATATGGGAATTAAAATGGTGCATTTTGTTGGAATCTAGCAACAGAATAGACATGTTTTGATGGAGAAAATTTACCTGTATTTGTTTGTCCTTTTTTAAATGAACTTTTTGGCCTAATTATTCTGGACTGTAGATTCTAACATTGTATATTAATAAGGCAAATGCATTCCTGATGAGGTACCAGAGATATATATTAAAATGAATGCAATATATTTAGATAATTATTTGAGTTCTTAAATATGGGCCACAGGGACATGAGCATTGTGATTGACAAAATAATCATAATATGTCAAAGAAGGTCAGAAATTCAGTGTAAATAATACAAAATATTTTGTATTTTGAAATAATCACCAATAATCATAATGCTTGCTAAGCCACATAAAATGAGAAGTTGTATGGCCAACATCCTAGCTGATGACTAAACAGTGTAAGATCAAATTTTTTGGGGGGGGGGGGGGGGGTTACAGACACCCCCTGGATACAGCACTACTACATGATGTTGTCACTATATTCCAGTGGCCTGTCTGCAAATATTTTTGTTGATTTTTCTGCCGCCATCACAGATCAAGGTTCTCAGTAAGCTTAATTTATTATTAAAATGATTATTATTATTATTATTATTATTATTATTATTATTAATTGTAAGATACCAGGGTGAGAAGTTCTGCCTCCTACATGATTATTTCAATAAAATATAATGACAGAGGGAAATGGCTGGATATGTTGGCAAAACAGTGCCCTCCAAAAGTATTGGGTTGCTTGACATTTCACACATTTTACTTTGTTTATGCCATTCCAAATAAAAAAAAATTAATCAGACTTCTCAATATTAAAATTTCAAAAATTATCTTCCTTAAACTCAAACTCAAAGCAAATCTCTACAACTTCATATAAATTAATTAGAATTATTAACATAAGTATATACTGGCATAACTTAACTTCCACTAGTTGCGTTAACATGGTTTTAAAAAGGAATAGTTTGGATCATGTATCATCTTTACTTATCATGTTACGGGGTAACATATGTCACATGTCATAGAATCCAATAGACGTAGACCTTGTTTGACCTTTACTTTGGAGACCAAACATTAAACACTGTCAACACTATTCCATTTATTAATCCTATTTGCTCAACCAATAATTTGCATCACTTTTTACCAAAATTGGAGCAACTTTGACTTTTGACCCCTGTACAAAATTATACTGACCTTTGTCACCATTCTTGCTGCTTTTATCCCGTAACTCCATAGAATTCAGTCACAGATAGTCCAACTATACCTTTTTGGAATCTTTATGATCAGGCAACTAATGTGGAATATTTTCAATATGATTGGAGCATCTTTTAATTTTGACCTCTGTGTAATTCTTCAATTGACCCCTACGTGACCACCGATTGAAAAGTTAAGTGGCCAATCGGTTTTGTTTTGTTTGTTTTTTTTTCAAAAGAGGAGTGTCTATCTTGACTGTGATTTTTCCTGTCTGAATACTTTACGACAACAGAGTTGCAATGCAGCATCATAAAAAATACATAGATAAAGTGGTATTTAAGTATTTATAAAGAGACTACTGCACGAAAACGCAGCTTGACAGCTCCTAAGATCACTGAAGTTCAACAAACCGAGAACCAGGTGTGTCTGGAACAGAGGCCCCGCCCTCTTTACCTTAAAAGTCGCGCGGAGGCGTGATTGACAGCAGAGCAGCGCACAGCTGCTGAGACATGGCGGAGTTTGCGCTCCTTAAGACCTGTTGTTTTGCTTTTCAGTCTGTCCCAAGAACTTGATATTCGGGGACGGCAGTGTCTTGGTAGTGGCCGTTCGAGGGACAGAGACGTTCTTTGTTCGGAATGACTCAGCGTGGTTGTCGGGAAGAGTGCAGTAAACATGGCTACTTGTCGGCCCGTCCCGTCTAGTTTGGACTCCGGTTGGTTCCGAGTGACGCCGAGTATCGGAGATGGAGCCCGAGCATAAGGAGTTGTTGGAGAAATGTTACCAGGACTTGGTGGACTCTGTAACGGACGTGGACCGGGTCGTGGAGGTTTTATCTCGCTGCGGTGCTCTCAGTCCGTCCGAACGGTACCAGCTCGGACAGGGCTGTTCGTCCGACCCGGATAAAGTGGACCTGCTGCTGAAGATCCTGCTCAGTCAGGACAGAGACCACTTCTCTGAGTTTTGCATGGCCCTGGAGAAGTTTCACCCTCACCTGCACTCCGTGCTGCTCAGCGGTACCGGTACCGGGCCTGGTTACCACACAGCTGGTGAGAACTGTTTCTGTTCATACATATTATGTGCGTGGAACTACTGAGGGAGGGCATCGTGTCTGATACTGAAGTACCAGAACTCAGTGGTACTGTGTAGTCCATCCAGTCTGTGGTCCGGTGTTGGTTGGGTTCGATCCGGCTGTGTCCAAACAGAGGTATTGATCACATAATGACTGATTAGGGGAATTAGTTTTCCCTCAGGTAGACAGAAACTGGGAGAGAACTGCACCACCACGAGGCTGGTGTCTGTTTACAAGAGGTGGGAAGATCGATCCTAATATTGGTACTATCGATACCAACGCTGGTATTGATATTGAACGATCCTCGTGTAAAAAGATCGATACTCAAGCTTTTTTTTCTCTCCCACACACTGACTGCTGCACACGCAGATTTATCAAAGTCTGTACTCTGTCTGTAAGAGCAGCGCTGCTCTGTCACACATCACGGAGCAGCTCACCCTTGTATTGTGGTTTGTCAGCCCTCTACCTCAGGAGATATTGTTTTAAGTTGTTGAGTGGTATTTTTTTTTTTAAACAAAAATGTTGATTGTGATAAAGTATTTTGTTCTCACGTACAATGTTTGGCGAAATTCTATCCTAGGTCTTTTGGATCCTTTAGGTCTGTGAAGCTTAAATATGAAAAAGTATCGGTATTGATATCGGCGATACTGGGCCTGTATTTACTTTTTATCGGATCAATACCAAAATTCCAGGTATTGCCCACCTCTACTGTTTACACTCTCACTGCAGTGGCGTATGCAGTGGGGAGGTGCTGTGCGTGTTTTGCTCATCGATTTCTATTTACCTACTAGATTGAGGACCGAGCCAGTCGGCTCATTCGCTGGCTGGTGCCAGAGTTGGGATGGGTATCGATAAGATTTTATCAATGTCGATACCATTATCGATTCCGCTTATCAATCTAATTCTTTATCGATTCCCTTTTGTGAATCTCTTGTGATTTCCCTCTTCCCCTCTTGTGAATTTTCTGTGTACTAAAAGTAGGCGTTACATGTTTTCTATGTCAACAGCATTTTATTGAGGCTTAAATAAATATGAAATTTGTTTACTGGATCCTTGCTCTCTGGACATAAATAGAAATAAACAAAATCAGTAGTTTTGTCAAAAGCATTTCCTTTCAGTCATTAATGGCATGAATGTCACTCCATACATAGCCTCTGAGCTGAGCTCAACTGCGCTGCACGTCAGGATGTAATTCATAAAGAACGCAGGACGTCTGGTTTTGGGAGGAAAAAAATGTTTTGGTCGATTGTAGTTTGTTTGTTTTACAATGTTTGGAAAGAGGTGTCATTTGATTTAAAATGGCGATTTGCTTTGAAGTTATAAATTCTGGTGTCGCAGAGCGAATGGTCCGCCCCTAGAAATCCGTCTGCCTTTTGCATCTGCGCATGCGTTATTTCGGACCACAGCAGCGTGTCTGAGACGGAGTCTCTTCACTCAATGCAATCAAATGGATTAATGGGATTGTTAGCCATCGGATGATAAAGGTAAAACCTCTTAAATCATTCTCAAGTCAGTTTTAAGCAGAAACGAGGCGAAATTCCGTGACACTTTGAAATGTCCGACGCGCTGTAATCGCTTCATCCTCCTTTTATTATGAAATAATGCTGAATTTATGTGGAAATGATTGTTGTACTAAAGCTTCAGATATCTGTCACTGAGATAGATGATGACTGGAGTGCAGTTTGAAGCAGAAACGAGGTGTTAATCCGTGAACCACGTCATCAGGGGGTACCGGCCAAACTCTAACTTGACTCGGCAGAGAGCGGTGCAGTGTTTGGACCTCTGTGAACAGAATGGAAGATGATTCTTGTTTCTTGACTGCACCAAGACAAGAGTCTCAGTTCGTCACTTTAATCTGCACAAAAGTGACTCATGATTGACATCTTTAAATGGTTTTGAGAGCGGACTTGCCAAGTCTAAAAAGCAGCCAAGCAAAGAATCAACGAAGCAGCGAGTTGGGGCACTGCTTCATTGGTTCAAGCTTCGAAGCGGAGCCGTTACACAGAAGCGGTTGATTACAGACCCGCTGCAGGGTCTGCAATCAACATAGAGAAATAATCTTTTTTCCCGACAAACACCCTTAAAAACAACGGCCGCTCTGAAGGACCGATAAGGGAACTGTTAAGCAAAAAGGCTATTGATGTTGGTGGGTTGAATCATTTGTTAATGATACCCGAAAAGAACCGGTTCTCGATACTCATCCCTATGCCAGAGTGCCGCCATCTTGTTTAGCGTCTCACAACGGGTGAGACTAACGCATGGGTTGAGTGTGCAGTGTCGACACAAACCATTTGTAGGATGTGGGTGTCAGCGGAAACCATCTTTAACCAGCACGTCAAACGTGCCGAACAGAGCTGGGTCCAGAACTTTGGAACTTGTCGCTTACATGTGCAGCTTGTCTTGCAGATCCAACAAAAATAGCTAGAAAGATCTGTGGAGATAGATCTCCTTTCTTGTTTATTTGAATTACGAGGGCTGTCCGTAAAGTATAGGTCCTTTTTTATTTTTTTCAAAAACTATATGGATTTCATTCATATGTTTTTACGTCAGACATGCTTGCACCCTCGTGCGCATGCGTGAGTTTTTCCATGCCTGTCGGTGACGTCATTCGCCTGTGAGCACTCCTTGTGGGAGGAGTCGTCCAGCCCCTCGTCGGAATTCCTTTGTCTGAGAAGTTGCTGAGAGACTGGCGCTTTGTTTAATCAAAATTTTTTCTAAACCTGTGAGACACATCGAAGTGGACATGGTTCGAAAAATTAAGCTGGTTTTCAGTGAAAATTTTAACAGCTGATGAGAGATTTTGAGGTGATTCTGTCGCTTTAAGGACTTTTCACGGTGCGAGACATCGTGCAGCGCTCTCAGGCGCCGTCGTCAGCCTGTTTCAAGCTTAAAACCTCCACATTTCAGGCTCTATTGATCCAGGACGTCGTGAGAGAACAGAGAAATTTCAGAAGAAGTCGGTTTCAGCATTTTATCCGGATATTCCACTGTTAAAGGAGATTTTTTTAATGAAAGACGTGCGGACGGGTCCGCGCGTCGGGACGCAGCCGACGCAGCGCGGCGGCACAGGAAAAACACTTCCGTGTTGATAACATTTGTTAAAATCCAGTTGGCTTTTGATGGCTTTCAGTGGAGTGAGTATATGAGAAATTGTTTATCAGCTGGAGATGTTTAACTTGTCCTCAAGGCTTCCAACAGAGGTGTTTTTCCTGTGGCGGAGCGTCGCGGCGGCTGCGAGCCGACGCTGCAATCCGCCCGCACGTCTTTCATTAAAAAAATCTCCTTTAACAGTGGAATATCCGGATAAAATGCTGAAACCGACTTCTTCGGAAACTTCTCTGTTCTCTCACGACGTCCTGGATCAACAGAGCCTGAAATGTGGAGGTTTTAAGCTTGAAACAGGCTGATGACGCCGCCTGAGAGCGCTGCACGACGTCTCGCACCGTGAAAAGTCCTTAAAGCGACAGAATCACCTCAAAATCTATCATCAGCTGTTAAAATTTTCACTGAAGACCAGCTTAATTTTTCGAACCATGTCCACTTCGATGTGTCTCACAGGTTTAGAAAAAATTTTGATCAAACAAAGTGCCAGTCTCTCAGCAACTTCTCAGACAAAGGAATTCCGACGAGGGGCTGGACGACTCCTCCCACAAGGAGTGCTCACAGGCGAATGACGTCACCGACAGGCGTGGAAAAACTCACGCATGCGCACGAGGGTTCAAGCATGTCAGACGTAAAAACATATGAATGAAATCCATATAGTTTTTGAAAAAAATAAAAAGGACCTATACTTTACGGACAGACCTCGTATACCCAAGATTTGGTTTCTTGGTAGTCCTTGCATTCCATTTCTTCTTTTTGTTTTGTAATTCTTACTTTATATTTCTCTGTATTTTGTACACTTTTATTGTATAAAAGTGTGTAGTCCTTATGAGAAGGACGTGTATATATTTTCTGTGTTCTGTTTTATTGTATTCAATTAAAAAATAAAATAAAAGCGTATCTTGCTGATAGCCACTAGTTTGAGGAAAGAAGAACCAGAACTGTGAATAACAAAAATTACATGAACTGAGTACCATAAACTTATGTTAATTAATATTACAAAGGCAATTTCCCAATGGAAGTATTATTATTTTCGGCCACAGCATACTCTCGCCACCTACCGCCGACTCCCCCATCCACCGAACGGTTTGTGCCGACACTGCGCACTCAACCCATGCGTTAGTCTCACCTTCTCATAATGAGGCAAAATTAGAAATCAATGTGGACATGATCAATGTTTTCAAGAAAGTTTCACCATAAATCTGCATTTTCCGTGCAATTACTGTGCTGTTAAACTCAGTCCCATATTTGTACAGCCGCTATTTGTCAAAACAAATACAGAAGAGGATCAGACTATTTATATAATAGACTTGAATTAATTTGTTAATCCAGATGTTGTGAATCAAGATGGAAAATAATACCATCAGTTTGTCAAACACACTATGTCTGCCACGACACAAGATACTAGTCTGGTCCTTAATTAATTTCATTATAAAGTTAAGTTAAAGATGGGAAATACAATTTGCGACATGCCTATCTCGGCTTTCAATGCTTACCAGCGAATCGGTCGTGACGCACAAAGCCTCCGTGCGGCTTTCCATGACAAAATCTCTTGTTAAAAGTGAAATCTGCTGGAAAATGGTTGATGTCCAGCTGCTCTGATAACCAGAGAAAGTGCACACGACGGTCCCAGCTCCACACAGCCATCCATTTAGAAATAATCCGGTGGTTCGTGCCTGTCATCGCGGCTTCGGAGCGCGGCGTGCCGAGCGCCATTGTGGGCCATCCTTAAAGCTGTAGTAACAGTCCTTATTCTCTGTGAAGCCCGTAAAATTTTCACCGAAAGCCAGATAAATTTTTTGAATGGTTTCCAGGTGCCAGTCTAACAGCTTCTGAAAAAATTCTGATGGGAAAAAACCCCCCAAATCATTCCGCCATTTCCAGACAATGAAAATCTGACGACGGGGCGGGACCACTCCTTCCACAAGGCGTGCTCACAGGTGAATGACGTCACCGACAGGCGTGGAAAAACTCACGCATGCGCACGAGGGTTCAAGCTTGTCTGACGTGAAATATATGAATCAAATCCATATAGTTAAAAAAAAAAATAAATAAAGGTACGATACTTTATGGACAGACCTCGTAATCAGTGGTGAAAGTAAGAGCTTCGCGCACTCGCATCATATTAAAGATATTAATTTTAAAGAAGGCTCTTAACCCACCTGCGGCGCCGCTTTTATGGATCGCTTCTCAGTGAAAATTTCAAATATATAAATAAAATGAAACGGCCACGCCTGCCGGGGTGAAAGTAAGATGATTCAACAATTTCTGGACCAAATTGAAAGAAATCTGAAAACGCTACACTGGAATATGGAGTATATCATGGAGAAATGAATCTCATTTGTGTATATTCTTATGTTCTTAGAATATACAATGTCAAAGCGACTGTCATGTGACCCACCAAACTGAGAGGAAAAAAAAAAACATTTCCATTCTATGAATTTGTTCTTACAGAATATGTCAGGATGGAAAATCAGATGTGAACCTAAGGCAAATTAAAAAGGGATAAATTGAGACTTCTAATTGAATCACTAAACGAATGGTGAGATATTTATCATGACAAAGTATCCAGGCAGGAAAACTGAAGTCACTACTTTACAGAATACAGATTGACGCAACAAAATAAATCATTTTCTAACATTCACTCAGCAATTTTAGTCATTTCGCCACATCATTAATATGATGTATAATACACACTTATGAAAGCTCACTCCACAAACTTTTGTCAAGCATGGGTGCGCTTTCACCTGTTCCTCTCCCTTTCGTGCACACGCAGCACTTAAAAGCACTGACTTCTCCCCTTTGCTTCCCTGCCAACACTGCGCCTGCTGGACTCTCCACCACATTCTGGACAGATTAATAAGTGCAATATACAGAATGTTTATTAGTTACTGAAGAAATTTACACTATCACTTACATGTATGTTTACAAGGCTAAATACTTCTGTGTTTACAAAGTTCAGTGCAATGTTCAGTCTACTATGGTTACACAAATCAATTATTATTTTTTTTTTTTAACTAATGGTGGTGGTTTTTATTTTAAATTTAATATTTATTTCTTGTCATGTTTGGTGCAATTGTTAATGCTAAATTATTTATTTGCAGCTATTTCAAAACATTAATAAATTATTATTAAAATAATAATTTAATATTAAGTATTGAGAAGTTATTTTGGAAATAAAGAGAACTGCACTGACAAATTCTGAATTACTGTTCATTTCGGGAGGGGGGGCACCACAAAGCATTTGTGCTTAGGGCACCCAAATGGCTACCACCGGCCCTGCTAGTTGTTCTTTTTACGCGTTCAGAATTGGCTGGATGTTTGTTAAAGTGATGCTGTGTGCGCTGGTCATCTCCTGCTGGTGGTGGTGCTGCGGCTGTTTGACTTTTTTGACTCGAGATGATTACTTGCTAAATGGGCCGGAGCATTTGTTGTGTTTATGAAACGTTTGACCTTCATTTTTGCACAACTTGCATATTTAATTCTCCCTACCTTGTATTGGGAAAAATCGATCCAGAATGCATTGCTTTAACATCCTTAATTTTTTTCCAAATTAATTTTCAGTCCCATTGTTTACAGTGCTTGATGTCATATTTTGTTTTCACGAGAAAGCCATAAGTTTAGATTTTTGCAAGAGGGGGCCTTGAAGGCTTGGGGATGAAGCAGGTACCACTGCAATCTGTTCACGATGTCTGTGCTTACCGGTGTCACTGACCGAACGGTCCACCCTGCCTTCACTGCACATGCGTCATTTTGGACCAGCATCATTTCTGAGCGTCACCACCAGTTCACTGATTATCACCTTGTTTCTGCTTCAAACTTCTCGCCAGTCATCATCTATCTCAGCGACAGATATCTGAAGCTTTTGTACAACAATCATTTCCACATGAATTCAGCATTATTTCATGATAAAAGACGGCGGACCGAACAGAGCGCCACAGCTGCTGCTGCGCCTGCATCCGTAGTAACTCGCCAATTATTGCTTCGTTTTCTGCTTAAAATGGCCTTTTCTGATGTAGATCCCTAATGACAGTCAGGTGGAATTGTAAAATATTGATTGTCACAAGCCCTGTGATACCAGAAGCAAGTTCGCACAACAGGACAATATTATCAGTTATCAATTTGTTCACCATTGAATATGGCTTTATACACCCTGAAACAAGGCTCGGTTGATTATATGGAAGAAAATAACATTTGCGGTAAAACAAAGTTATTTAGCAACTAATCGATGACTAAATTAGTTGACAACTATTTTAATCGATTAACTCGATTAGTTTCAGCTCTACAGTCATGCTTATTTCAAGCACTGTGAATAAATGTCTTTGCAGAGCAGCAAAACATCCTTTCAGATAACACCAACAACACACTAAATGTTTGTTCCTGCACAGTGCTGCAGCGCACAGCTGCATCTTACCTCACACCCATAAACAAGACCACAAGATACTTGGAACTCTTACACTAGGGGCAGTAGCTCTCCCCTGACCCACAGATGACAATTCACTATTTTCAGGCAGAGGACTATAGCCTCAAATTTGGAGGACTACAGGACCTGAAAACATTCAAGACTGGATCAGGACCTAAAAGTAGATTAGTCTGCTGCCACCAGGCATGCAAACAGTTTGAGTTTCAATTGATCTGCAGGATCCTGGATAGAGTTTTGCTCTCTTTATTATTATCATTATTATTACTATTATTATTATTTTCTATCTGGAATGAGCGCATGTAGCTTTTTTTTTTTTTTAAGTGGTAGGAATTTATTTTAGAGCATATTTTGCATTCCCTCGTAATAGTTTTGCATTTCTGTGTGAATTGACTAATACCCGACGCTGAGGATTGGATGCGCTCAGAGGTGTATTTTGAGCCATATGTATTTTGCGGCCTTTTGGAAATAATGTAGTCTCAGAAGATGCCTCCTTTTCCTTGGGGAAGTCCAATTCATGCACAAATAGGTGAACATTATTATTAATTTAGGGGGCAGCCTCTTTTCTGATGAGCGAACCACGTTCTCTGCATTTGGAATGCCTCCATCTGTGTCCGTGAAGTTCTCTGGGGTGCCATAACTGATGACAAATAAAATCGCCAGCATCTACCAGAGTACGGTAACATTTTCTGACACAGCCCTCTTATACAAAGAAATAGTTGTAGTATTCTCTCGCTGTTGGAATAGCTGTAATTTTCATTCAGCATCCATGAGATGTCTGCATATTTATCCCTCTGGGGCCGACACCGTCGTATACAACAGCAAAGACCAAGCTTTACTAAATTATAAATAACTTTTTAATGATATGAGATAAATCAATTCAAATCAATTTTATTTATATAGCGCCAAATCACAACAAACAGTTGCCCCAAGGCGCTTTATATTGTAAGGCAAAAGCCATACAATAATTACAGAAAAACCCCAACGGTCAAAACGACCCCCTGTGAGCAAGCACTTGGCGACAGTGGGAAGGAAAAACTCCCTTTTAACAGGAAGAAACCTCCAGCAGAACCAGTCTCAGGGAGGAGCAGTCTTCTGCTGGGACTGGTTGGGGCTGAGGGGAGAGAATCAGGAAAAAGACATGCTGTGGAAGACAGCAGAGATCAATCACTAATGATTAAATGCAGAGTGGCGCATACAGAGCAAAAAGAGAAAGAAACACTCAGTGCATCATGGAAACCCCCCAGCAGTCTAAGTCTATAGCAGCATAACTAAAGGATGGTTCAGGGTCACCTGATCCAGCCCTAACTATAAGCTTTAGCAAAAAGGAAAGTTTTAAGCCTAATCTTAAAAGTAGAGAGGGTGTCTGTCTCCCTGATCCGAATTGGGAGCTGGTTCCACAGGAGAGGAGCCTGAAAGCGGAAGGCTCTGCCTCCCATTCTACTCTTAAAAACCCTAGGAACTACAAGTAAGCCTGCAGTCTGAGAGGGAAGCGTTCTATTGGGGTGATATGGTACTATGAGGTCCCTAAGATAAGATGGGACCTGATTATTCAAAACATTATAAGTAAGAAGAAGAATTTTAAATTCTATTCTAGAATTAACAGGAAGCCAATGAAGAGAGGCCAATATGGGTGAGATATGCTCTCTCCTTCTAGAAAGAAACTTACTTTTTTTTTTTGCTGAAAAGTTAACTCCGCGGACTTTCAAGCCGGCCATCAGCCATCTTTGTACTCCTCATAAAAGCTGTGTGATGATGTTCTTAATGTGAGTGTCCAATCAGCATTGGTTCACCGTCACATGGTTTTCCAAAATCCAATTGTAGGGCAGATTTACCTCACGTGAAAAGCCAAAGATCGTTTTCAGGAGTGATGTGTTACTAGTTGGCACATTTGAATAGCCCCCTGGGTGCTCCATTGAGTACATACAACCCCTGGCAAAAATTATGGAATCACCGGCCTCGGAGGATGTTCATTCAGTTGTTTAATTTTGTAGAAAAAAAGCAGATCACAGACATGACACAAAACTAAAGTCATTTCAAATGGCAACTTTCTGGCTTTAAGAAACACTAAGAAATCAAGAAAAAAATATTGTGGCAGTCAGTAACAGTTACTTTTTTAGACCAAGCAGAGGAAAAAAATATGGAATCACTCAATTCTGAGGAAAAAATTATGGAATCACCCTGTAAATTTTCATCCCCCAAACTAACACCTGCATCAAATCAGATCTGCTCGTTGACATTGACCCTATGCCATGACATTGACCCCATGTGTCTTTTTGCAAAGAATGTTTTCACAGTTTTTGCTCTATGGCAAGATGCATTATCATCTTGAAAAATGATGTCATCATCCCCAAACATCCTTTCAATTGTCCAAAATATCAACGTAAACTTGTGCATTTATTGATGATGTAATGACAGCCATCTCCCCAGTGCCTTTACCTGACATGTAGCCCCATATCATCAATGACTGTGGAAATTTACATGTTCTCTTCTCCCCAAAACTAACACCTGCATCATATCAGATCTGCTCATTAGTCTGCATCTAAAAAGGAGTGAACACACCTTGGAGAGCTGTTGCACCAAGTGGACTGACATGAATCATGGCTCCAACACGAGAGATGTCAATTGAAACAAAGGAGAGGATTATCAAACTCTTAAAAGAGGGTAAATCATCACACAATGTTGCAAAAGATGTTGGTTGTTCACAGTCAGCTGTGTCTAAACTCGGGACCAAATACAAACAACATGGGAAGGTTGTTAAAGGCAAACATACTGGTAGACCAAGGAAGACATCAAAGCGTCAAGACAGAAAACTTAAAGCAATATGTCTCAAAAATCGAAAAATGCACAACAAAACAAATGAGGAATGAACGGGAGGAAACTGGAGTCAACGTCTGTGACCGAACTGTAAGAAACCGCCTAAAAGAAATGGGATTTACATACAGAAAAGCTAAACAAAAGCCATTATTAACACCTAAACAGAAAAAAAACAAGGTTACAATGGGTTAAGGAAAAGCCATCGTGGACTGTGGATGACTGGATGAAAGTCATATTTAGTGATGAATCTCGAATCTGCATTGGGCAAGGTGATGATGCTGGAACTTTTGTTTGGTGCCGTTCCAATGAGATTTATAAAGATGACTGCCTGAAGAAAACATGTAAATTTCCACAGTCATTGATGATATGGGGCTACATGTCAGGTAAAGGCACTGGGGAGATGGCTGTCATTACATCATCAATAAATGCACAAGTTTACGTTGATATTTTGGACAATTGAAAGGATGTTTGGGGATGATGACATCATTTTTCAAGATGATAATGCATCTTGCCATAGAGCAAAAACTGTGAAAACATTCTTTGCAAAAAGACACATGGGGTCAATGTCATGGCATAGGGTCAATGTCAACGAGCAGATCTGATTTGATGCAGGTGTTAGTTTGGGGGATGAAAATTTACAGGGTGATTCCATAATTTATTCCTCAGAATTGAGTGATTCCATATTTTTTTTCCTCTGCTTGGTCTAAAAAAGTAACCGTTACTGACTGTCACAATCTGTTTTTCTTGATTTCTTATAGTGTTTCTTAAAGCCAGAAGGTTGCCATTTGAAATGACTTTAGTTTTGTGTCATGTCTGTGATCTGCTTTTTTTCTACAAAATTAAACAACTGAATGAACATCATCCGAAGCCGGTGATTCCATAATTTTTGCCAGGGGTTGTACTATTGGTCTCCATGCGCCATACTATTCCAATGCTCCCTGCGCCATTACGCACAGCGAAAGTGAAAGCAGGAGCAGACGGGGGGCCTCTGACAATCTCAAGTGCTCAAACAAAGTGTGTAACTATCAGGATTGCTCCACTAGTTTGCATGTGAATGTTACTGGATAACGCTGTTGCTTTCTCGGCATAAAGCACTTGTTTACCATAACAAAATGCATAGACCATTTTGTATATATTGTTCAAAATGTGCATTTGTGTTTGTTTGAACCTTTTTGTTGTACAGTCTTTCACACAAGACCTCAAATTACCTTTATAAAGTGTCAAAACAGTTGTTTATTATAGTTTGCTGTGTGTTTTGAATAAATGTGTGGAAAATTATTTTTTGCTTTATTTTTTCCTTGCCTATTTTTGATTGTAAACCTTTATTACGCTTATAAAACACAACAAAAAACATATTCTGAAAGCACAGGTTGTTCTACAAAAAAAAAAGACATAAAACTTGATTGTGGGATGCAGGGAGAGCTGTTAACAGTAATAATAAAACATTTATGCCAGGCGAGTGAACTGTCCAAAAAATGCCCTCGGACCTCAGAGGGTTAACACCGAGGTCAAAGTGCTGGCAGTGCTGTGAGGGCATTCATTTTGTAGCGTCTGGTATTAAGACTGGCTAATTGAGAAAGAATGTCGCCAGTATTGTGAGGAAACACAAAATTGGTTCTAAAAATTCCCACCTCTTATAAAAAATAAAATGATTTCCTCCATGGCCCTTCGGGGGCTCTGTGTGCCCCTGAACCAGGACTATAGAGACTATCTACAGCGAGCACATCTGCTTCCAGTGACCTCTGACTTCACAGCCCGACACCCTTAACAGAGAAAAAGGAATAACAATCCAGGACTGGACTTTCTTCCAAAGAAGTCCATAAATGAGCAAAAGTGGCACAAAGGCAGTGAGGCCAAAACTGAAATATTCGGAGGCCTTTTTTAGTAATGAATAAACTACCAGACCATAAATAATTATTGGAGACGAGATGTCAGTGCAGTAATTTGTCCAATTCCTGCTGTGGTTTTGTTTGGGTCATGTTGGACTGGAAGGCCAGACTTCATTATAACATTGTATTCAGTATATTATTCTGTATGTGCATATATTTAATTTAAATGTCAGCGTGTGCATTTATTTTCAGTTTCATGAAGAATATTTTAGTGATTTGACTTGCAGCTTTGTAAGAATAAAGCATTTGTGGTTCAAACGTATTTAAAGACATCTTGTTTGTACACATTCTCCTTATGACACTACTGTCAATATGCTGTTTGTTGTATGTTTTCAAGCGCTCCACTGTAAGTCTGATATACAAACACAATATTTAAACTTGGAAGGCACAACCTGTTGTACATAAAATTTTAATAATGGTGCTGCTATAAACATTAAAAAGAATATGCCGCATTTCAAAGTACAGAGTAACAGATAAAAGGTGTTTGAATTATGTTTGTATTGATGATTATTACAGCTCTTACAGCATTTAATCATCTGTAGCAAAAGCTCATGGAACTGATATTGTGGAATGATCGCCAATGCCAGTGTGGTACATGTGACATCACAGCTGCTGATGTAAAGTTAACAAGTGGTGTTGTGTTTCTTGGGGGAAGGTTTTTTTTTTTAAACTATTGCCCCTTGTCACGCCATTCCTATAAAGCAAGGCATCAGGCTCAGGGAGGAGAAATGGTTTTGGGTTAAGTATGCCCACAGTCATTGAGGGGATCTTTAGTGTGTTGGCTACAAAGACTAAAAGAGAGGCTGTAAAGGCAAAACAATTCTAACAGCACTATTTGAGAAAGACGCCGTGTAACAGGACAAAGAAGAGCTGGAAATCCAGTGACCTCATCAAACCCATGAGCTCCATTCAGAAACTGTGGAAAGTAACAAAGTCAAAAGGCCACTCAGAATAGCTGAGAACATTGAGTCTGACTCTGTTATGACAGTGAAAGTACTGCAAAAATATGCTTTAAAAAACAAGAAAAAAAAAAGTTAAAATTTAAGGGATATATCACTTAACAGGAGCAAAATGATCTGAAACAGAATAAAATGACTTGTCAAGTTTTTTAAAAACAAGTAAATATGTCTAGTTTAAAAAAATATGCTGTATACTAGGGGTGCCGGAAAAAATCAGTTAATGTCCTAATCGCGATTCTTATTTATTAAGATTCTGAATCGATCCAAAATGTCCAAGAATCGATTTTTTTTTTTTTAAAGCATTTTTTTAAAAACATTTTCTTACTTACTCGCTGCGTGTACTGTTTGTCAGGCAACGGCTTCCGTACTACAGCGTCCCCGTGAGGGGAGGGTCCGGCGTGCTTCAAACATTCATGAGCTGTAGCTTAGCATGGCGGACGAAGAGCTAATTCAGCCGGCACCGTCTTTGCTGAAGGCAAATGTTTGGGCGCATTTTGGATTTTATTATTTGCTGCGTAAGAAGGAGCTTGAGATGACTTACAGTGTGCAAAAACTGCAAAATGAAGGTCAAGTACTTCGGAAACACTTCAAATCTGCAAGCCCACATGCTACGCCATCACCCGGAGCTAAAATAACCGGAGCAGCGGTTTCTGCCGACTACTGACCAGCGCTTTGCTAAATTGCCAGCCAACTCTGAAAGAGCAAAGCAGATAAGTAAATTTACATCTAGAATCGCTTGATTAACCTTCTAAAGCTGCATTTACATAAACATTTTTAAGTAATATAACTATTTCGCAGAGCTCTTTGAATCAAAAATCGATTCTGAATCGAATCGTCACTCCAAGAATCGGAATCGAATGGTGAGTTGTTGTACGATTCACATCCCTACTGTATACCTAGTGTTTTTTAACATGAAACAAGGAGAATATCTAGGAATTACTTTCACAGTATAAGAAAATGTTTTTAAATTCTGTATTATGTTAGTGTCATCATTTTTAAATAAGAATTTATGGTAGGTAATTTATCTTGAATCTTATACAGCTGGACCAAAATAAGATATTGTAACAAAATGCTTGAAACAAGTGACATACTCTATTAGAAAAAAGTGCTACAGACGAAAGTTCTTAAAGGTATAAGTTATATATGTAGGTGGCTTGAAATGACATACTTCCCAGAGAGAATGTTGAGGACTGAAAGAGGTGAAGCACAGACAGTGGAGAGAACAAAGCACTGCACTCGCCTGTTAGCGCTTTGGGCGCAGACTTGATGGAGCCGTTGTTGAGTGAAAATAAAATATTGCCACTGGCAAATAGATAGGGACTTGTTTAATTATAATAATGATACCATTATATAAATAAAAGGAGCGCACACTCGTGTCCAGAGCACCCACAAAGGGTAACTTGTACCATGGCCTTCAGTTCATTTCATTATGAGCTGTTCACTGAAGGATGTCTTTGAGTTCTAATTATGTACTCGGGGGGGGGGGGGAAACAACCAGCTGTGTTGTTGACCCACCCATGCTACCTTGTTATGATTTGGGTAAACAGAATATTGGAAGTCATGCTTTGAAAATTTAAAGCTGGTTTATAATGTGTAGTTACGTTCAGTTTAAGTCAGATCTGTAGCCGGCTGTGTGGACGCTTTTTGACTCTGTTTTCTGCTGGTTTGTTAAAGTTACAGCCTTCATTTGTGTTGCTAGATTGATTTTTTTTTTTTTTTTTTTTTTTTTAAAGCAATAATAGTGACACCAAAGCAAATGCAACTTCTGATTTTAAATTAAAAATAAAAAGTTCAACAGTGCTCTTGTTAATGCTGCAATATACAGTGGGGTAAAAAAAAAGTATTTAGTCAGTCCCTGATTGTGCAAGTTCTCCTACTTAGAAAGATGAGAGAGGTCTGTAATTTTCATAATAGGTACACTTCAACTATGAGAGACAAAATGAGAAGAAATCCAGGCAATCACATTGTAGGATTTTTAAAGACTTTATTTGTAATTATGGTGGAAAATAACTATTTGGTCACCCACAAACAAGCAAGATTTCTGGCTCTCACAGACCCCTAACTTCTTCTTTAAGAAGCTCTTCTATCCTCCACCTGTTACCTGTATTAATGGCACCTGTTGGAACTCGTTATCTGTATAAAAGATACCTATCCACAGCCTCAAATAGTCAGACTCCAAACTCAACCATGGCCAAGACCAAACAGTTGTCGAAGGACACCAGGAAGAAAATTGTAGATATGCACCAGGCTGGGAAGAGTGAATCTACAGTAGTCAAGCAGGTTGGTGTGAATAAATCAACTGTGGGAGCAATTGTAAGAAAATGGAAGCTATGCAAGACCATTGATAATCTCCCTCGATCTGGGGCTCTACGCAAGATGTCATCCTGTGGAGTCAAAATGATCATGAGAATGGTGAACAAAAATCCCAGAACTACACGGAGGAACCCAATGAATGACGTGCAGAGAGCTGGGACCAAAGTAACAAAGGCTACACACTACACAGAGAGGGACTTGAATCCTGCAGTGCGAGGTGTGTCCAGGCCCATCTGAAGTTTGCCAGAGAGCATATGGATGATCCAGAAGAGGATTGGGAGAATATCATGTGGTCAGATGAAATCAAAATAGAACTTTTTGGTAAAAACTCAACTCGTCATGTTTGGAGGAAGGAGAATGCTGAGTGGCGATGAACTTCTGAACCATTTCAGACAGAGGGGACATAAATACGAGGGCTGTCAATAAAGTAAGGGTCCTTTTTATTTTTTTCAAAAACTATATGGATTTCATTCATATGTTTTTACGTCAGACATGCTTGAACTCTCGTGCGCATGCGTGAGTTTTTCTACGCCTGTCGGTGACGTCATTCGCCTGTGAGCACTCCTTGTGGGAGGAGTTGTCCAGCCCCTCGTCGGAATTCCTTTGTCTGAGAAGTTGCTGAGAGACTAGCGCGTTGTTTGATCAAAATTTTTTCTAAACCTGTGAGACACATCGAAGTGGACACGGTTCGAAAAATTAAGCTGGTTTTCAGTGAAAATTTTAACGGCTGATGAGAGATTTTGAGGCGATTCTGTCGCTTTAAGGACTTCCCACGGTGCGAGACGTCGCTCAGCGCTCTCAGCCGCCGTCGTCAGCCTGTTCAAGCTGAAAACCTCCACATTTCAGGCTCTATTGATCCAGGACGTCGTGAGAGAACAGAGAAGTTTCAGAAGAAGTCGGTTTCAGCATTTTATCCGGATATTCCACTGTTAAAGGAGATTTTTTTTAATGAAAGACGTGCGGACGGGTCCGCGCGTCGGGACGCAGCCGACGCGGTGCGGCGGCACAGGAAAAACACCTCCGTGTTGATAACCATTTGTAAAATCCAGGCGGCTTTTGATGGCTTTCAGTGGAGTGAGTATATGAGAAATTGTTTAACAGGCAGGACATGTTCCAACTTGTCCTTAAGGCTTTCAACAGAGGTGTTTTTCCTGTGGCGGAGCGTCGCGGCGGCTGCGTCCCGACGCGCGGACCCGTCCGCACGTCTTAAATTAAAAAAATCTCCTTTAACAGTGGAATATCCAGATAAAATGCTGAAACCGACTTCTTCTGAAACTTCCGTTAAAATTTTCACTGAAAACCAGCTTAATTTTTCGAACCATGTCCACTTCGATGTGTCTCACAGGTTTAGAAAAAATTAAAATCAAACAAAGCGCCAGTCTCTCAGCAACTTCTCAGACAAAGGAATTCCGACGAGGGGCTGGACGACGACTCCCACAAGGAGTGCTCACAGGCGAATGACGTCACCGACAGGCGTGGAAAAACTCATGCATGCGCACGAGGGTTCGTGCATGTCTGACGTAAAGACATATGAATGAAATCCATATAGTTTTTGAAAAAAATAAAAAGGACCGTTACTTTATTGACAGCCCTCGTAGCCTTTGATTAAAAGGGCTACACTGGCCACAATTTCTCCAATCACAGCCAAAGCACGGCCCGGTCTTTTTGGTGAAGCATTTAATGGACAAACGTCAAATAATCAATGCAGTGATGGCACAGCTGCCTAAGTTGCCTGAGGAAGCTGTCATCTTTTAATATTGACAAAACCATCATGACACTGTCTTATCGGTCTCTTATTTATTGAATCTGTTGTCATATTCTTTAGTGTCATGGTATGGTGCTTTGTCAGTGAAGGAAAGGAACAAACTAATGCAGATAGTGCAGTGGTCAGGGACGCTGATTGGAGAGCCACAGCTTAGCCCCGAGTCGTCGTATATCAGACAGCTAAAGAGGATCACGAAATTGATTCTACATGACCATTCACATCCTCTATATGTGGAATTTCAGCTTGTCCCCTCTGGTCGGAGGTTTGTAGTCCCAAAGTGCAGAACAAAGTGCTACAGGAACAGCTTCATTCCAGCTCCTATTATTCAAGCAAATAAATTATAGTAGGAAAATTTGCACCAATTTAGGTAGTTTCTAAGCTGTGGTTTGATGTGGCTTTGAGCACTTTATGAATGGGTCGGGTCTTTAAGTCAATCAATCAATCAATCAATTTTTTTATATAGCGCCAAATCACAACAAACAGTTGCCCCAAGGCGCTTTATATTGTAAGGTAAGGCCATACAATAATTATGTAAAACCCCAACGGTCAAAACGACCCCCTGTGAGCAAGCACTTGGCTACAGTGGGAAGGAAAAACTCCCTTTTAACAGGAAGAAACCTCCTGCAGAACCAGGCTCAGGGAGGGGCAGTCTTCTGCTGGGACTGGTTGGGGCTGAGGGAGAGAACCAGGAAAAAGACATGCTGTGGAGGGGAGCAGAGATCGATCACTAATGATTAAATGCAGAGTGGTGCATACAGAGCAAAAAGAGAAAGAAACAATGCATCATGGGAACCCCCCAGCAGTCTACGTCTATAGCAGCATAACTAAGGGATGGTTCAGGGTCACCTGATCCAGCCCTAACTATAAGCTTTAGCAAAAAGGAAAGTTTTAAGCCTAATCTTAAAAGTAGAGAGGGTGTCTGTCTCCCTGATCTGAATTGGGAGCTGGTTCCACAGGAGAGGAGCCTGAAAGCTGAAGGCTCTGCCTCCCATTCTACTCTTACAAACCCTAGGAACTACAAGTAAGCCTGCAGTCTGAGAGCGAAGCGCTCTATTGGGGTGATATGGTACTACGAGGTCCCTAAGATAAGATGGGACCTGATTATTCAAAACCTTATAAGTAAGAAGAAGAATTTTAAATTCTATTCTAGAATTAACAGGAAGCCAATGAAGAGAGGCCAATATGGGTGAGATATGCTCTCTCCTTCTAGTCCCCGTCAGTACTCTAGCTGCAGCATTTTGAATTAACTGAAGGCTTTTTAGGGAACTTTTAGGACAACCTGATAATAATGAATTACAATAGTCCAGCCTAGAGGAAATAAATGCATGAATTAGTTTTTCAGCATCACTCTGAGACAAGACCTTTCTGATTTTAGAGATATTGCGTAAATGCAAAAAAGCAGTCCTACATATTTGTTTAATATGCGCTTTGAATGACATATCCTGATCAAAAATGACTCCAAGATTTCTCACAATATTACTAGAGCTCAGGGTAATGCCATCCAGAGTAAGGATCTGGTTAGACACCATGTTTCTAAGATTTGTGGGGCCAAGTACAATAACTTCAGTTTTATCTGAGTTTAAAAGCAGGAAATTAGAGGTCATCCATGTCTTTATGTCTGTAAGACAATCCTGCAGTTTAGCTAATTGGTGTGTGTCCTCTGGCTTCATGGATAGATAAAGCTGGGTATCATCTGCGTAACAATGAAAATTTAAGCAATACCGTCTAATAATACTGCCTAAGGGAAGCATGTATAAAGTGAATAAAATTGGTCCTAGCACAGAACCTTGTGGAACTCCATAATTAACTTTAGTCTGTGAAGAAGATTCCCCATTTACATGAACAAATTGTAATCTATTAGACAAATATGATTCAAACCACCGCAACGCAGTGCCTTTAATACCTATGGCATGCTCTAATCTCTGTAATAAAATTTTATGGTCAACAGTATCAAAAGCAGCACTGAGGTCTAACAGAACAAGCACAGAGATGAGTCCACTGTCCGAGGCCATAAGAAGATCATTTGTAACCTTCACTAATGCTGTTTCTGTACTATGATGAATTCTAAAACCTGACTGAAACTCTTCAAATAGACCATTCCTCTGCAGATGATCAGTTAGCTGTTTTACAACTACCCTTTCAAGAATTTTTGAGAGAAAAGGAAGGTTGGAGATTGGCCTATAATTAGCTAAGATAGCTGGGTCAAGTGATGGCTTTTAAAGTAATGGTTTAATTACTGCCACCTTAAAAGCCTGTGGTACATAGCCAACTAACAAAGATAGATTGATCATATTTAAGATCGAAGCATTCAATAATGGTAGGGCTTCCTTGAGCAGCCTGGTAGGAATGGGGTCTAATAAACATGTTGATGGTTTGGATGAAGTAACTAATGAAAATAACTCAAACAGAACAATCGGAGAGAAAGAGTCTAACCAAAAACCGGCATCACTGAAAGCAGCCAAAGATAATGATACGTCTTTGGGATGGTTATGAGTAATTTTTTCTCTAACAGTTAAAATTTTGTTAACAAAGAAAGTCATGAAGTCATTACTAGTTAAAGTTAATGGAATACTCAGCTCAATAGAGCTCTGACTCTTTGTCAGCCTGGCTACAGTGCTGAAAAGAAACCTGGGGTTGTTCTTATTTTCTTCAATTAGTGATGAGTAGAAAGATGTCCTAGCTTTACGGAGGGCTTTTTTATAGAGCAACAGACTCTTTTTCCAGGCTAAGTGAAGATCTTCTAAATTAGTGAGACGCCATTTCCTCTCCAACTTACGGGTTATCTGCTTTAAGCTACGAGTTTGTGAGTTATACCACGGAGTCAGGCACTTCTGATTTAAAGCTCTCTTTTTCAGAGGAGCTACAGCATCCAAAGTTGTCTTCAATGAGGATGTAAAATTATTGACGAGATACTCTATCTCCCTTACAGAGTTTAGGTAGCTACTCTGCACTGTGTTGGTATATGGCATTAGAGAACATAAAGAAGGAATCATATCCTTAAACCTAGTTACAGCGCTTTCTGAAAGACTTCTAGTGTAATGAAACTTATTCCCCACTGCTGGGTAGTCCATCAGAGTAAATGTAAATGTTATTAAGAAATGATCAGACAGAAGGGAGTTTTCAGGGAATACTGTTAAGTCTTCTATTTCCATACCATAAGTCAGAACAAGATCTAAGATATGATTAAAGTGGTGGGTGGACTCATTTACTTTTTGAGCAAAGCCAATAGAGTCTAATAATAGATTAAATGCAGTGTTGAGGCTGTCATTCTCAGCATCTGTGTGGATGTTAAAATCGCCCACTATAATTATCTTATCTGAGCTAAGCACTAAGTCAGACAAAAGGTCTGAAAATTCACAGAGAAACTCACAGTAACGACCAGGTGGACGATAGATAATAACAAATAAAACTGGTTTTTGGGACTTCCAATTTGGATGGACAAGACTAAGAGTCAAGCTTTCAAATGAATTAAAGCTCTGTCTGGGTTTTTGATTAATTAATAAGCTGGAATGGAAGATTGCTGCTAATCCTCCGCCCCGGCCCGTGCTATGAGCATTCTGACAGTTAGTGTGACTCGGGGGTGTTGACTCATTTAAACTAACATATTCATCCTGCTGTAACCAGGTTTCTGTAAGGCAGAATAAATCAATATGTTGATCAATTATTATATCATTTACCAACAGGGACTTAGAAGAGAGAGACCTAATGTTTAATAGACCACATTTAACTGTTTTAGTCTGTGGTGCAGTTGAAGGTGCTATATTATTTTTTCTTTTTGAATTTTTATGCTTAAATAGATTTTTGCTGGTTATTGGTAGTCTGGGAGCAGGCACCGTCTCTACGGGGATGGGGTAATGAGGGGATGGCAGGGGGAGAGAAGCTGCAGAGAGGTGTGTAAGACTACAACTCTGCTTCCTGGTCCCAACCCTGGATAGTCACGGTTTGGAGGATTTAAGAAAATTGGCAAGATTTCTAGAAATGAGAGCTGCTCCATCCAAAGTGGGATGGATGCCGTCTCTCCTAACAAGACGAGGTTTTCCCCAGAAGCTTTGCCAATTATCTATGAAGCCCACCTCATTTTTTGGACACTACTCAGACAGCCAGCAATTCAAGGAGAACATGCGGCTAAACATGTCACTCCCGGTCTAATTGGGGAGGGGCCCAGAGAAAACTACAGAGTCCGACACTGTTTTTGCAAAGTTACACACCGATTTAATGTTAATTTTAGTGACCTCCGATTGGCGTAACCGGGTGTCATTACTGCCGACGTGAATTACAATCTTACCAAATTTACGCTTAGCCTTAGCCAGCAGTTTCAAATTTCCTTCAATGTCGCCTGCTCTGGCCCCCGGAAGACAATTGACTATGGTTGCTGGTGTCGCTAACTTCACATTTCTCAAAACAGAGTCGTCAATAACCAGAGTTTGATCCTCGGCGGCTGTGTGTCGTCGAGTGGGGAAAAACGGTTAGAGATGTGAACGGGTTGGCGGTGTACACGGGGCTTCTGTTTAGAACTACGCTTCCTCCTCACAGTCACCCAGTCGGCCTGTTTTCCCGGCTGCTCGGGATCTGCCAGGGGGTAACTAACGGCGGCTAAGCTACCTTGGTCCGCACCGACTACATTGGCCTGGCTAGCTGTAGAATTTTCCACGGTGCGGAGCCGAGTCTCCAATTCGCCCAGCCTGGCCTCCAAAGCTACGAATAAGCTACACTTATTACAAGTACCGTTACTGCTAAAGGAGGCCGAGGAATAACGAAACATTTCACACCCAGAGCAGAAAAGTGCGGGAGAGACAGGAGAAGCCGCCATGCTAAATCGGCTAAGAGCTAGTAGCTACGCTAAGCTAGCGGATTCCTAAAAACACGCAAAGTGAATAATGTGTAAATAATTTAGAGGTGATTCAGCAGAAGGAGTGCTTTAGTTAAGGCACGTAAAGATTACACTGTCAAGTAAGTATGTCAGTGTTGTCCTTATATGTTCTAAGTTGGATGATTTCTGTGATTGCAACACAAATCTACCTACAGGTATTAATAAAGTAACCTGAACTTAAGTTGTGTGTGTCTGCATCTGGTTAACTCATGTCAAAGTCAAATGAATGATTAAAATGACTAATTATGTGTACTTCATAGTGGTGTGTGTGAGTCTTGGTATAATGGTGCAAGTAATGATTAATGAAAGACTTTAAGTCCCTAAAATAATAGTTGTTAAAAATTAAATCCTTGGTTATTTTTATGCTTTGTGAAGATGTCAGAAAATGAGAGTCTCAGAACAAAGCTGCTTGCTGGATTGATCTAGCACATCCATTGTCACCATATGCACATTCTCCTGATGCTTTGAGGTGAATATTTCCATACTTGGAACCCAACATGCATCAAGCCATTGGCGGCTTTGATGTAGCAGAGACAATGTAGCAGGTGCAGCGCTGTCTTCCTTGCTCACAACTGCTTAAATCAGTGTTTTCCCTCTCGTGGTTCTCGGCACCCAACGTACTGGACGTATTCTATTCCGTGTACTAATCAGTAGGGATGGGTATTGATAAGATTGTATCAATATCGATGCCATTATCGATTCTGCTTATCAATACCTCCTATGAATTTTCTGTGTACTAAAAGTAGGCTTTACAGGTTTTTTTCTATGTCAACAACATTTTGTTGAGTCTTAAAGTAAATAAATATGAAATTGGCCACTGGATCTTTGAACTCTGGACATAAATAAAAATAAACAAAATCTATAGTTTTTGTCAAAGCTTTTCCTTTCAGACATTAATGGCACAAATGTAACTCCATACCTCTGAGCTCAGCTGGCTGTCAAGATGTGATTCATAAAAGACGGACGAGGTCTCATTTTGGAAGAGAAAAAAATGTTTTAGTTTATCTGTATTACAGAGTTTGGAAAGAGGTGTCATTTGATTTAAAATGGCAATTTGCTTTGAAGTTACTAATTCCATCTGGACTCTTTCTAACTTGACTCGGCAGAGAGCGGTGCAGCGATTGGAGGAGTACGAACAGAACGGAGGACGATTCTCGTCCCAGTTAGTGACTTTAATCAGCACAAAAGTGACTCGTGATTGACATTTTTAAATGGCTTTGAGAGGGATTAAGAAGCGGACTTGCCGCCTCTGAAAAGCAGCGCAGCAGAGAACCAACGAAGCAGCGGGACAGAGCACTGCTTTGTTGCTTCAAGCATAGCCGCTGCAGAAGCGGTTGATTGCAGACCCGCTGCAGGGTGTGCAATCCGTAAATGATAGTTTTCACGATAAACACCCTCAAAAACAACGACCGCTCTGAAGGACCGATAAGGGAATCGTTAAGCAAAAAGGTTATTGATGTCGGTGGATCGAATCATTTTTTTAACGATTTTTGAAAAGAACATGTTCTCGATATCCAATCCTACTAATCAGTGTAGATCAACTCAGTCAGGTCAGTTCAGCTAATCCAACACACCTGACTGAGCTGCTCTACTGTGTTCAAGGACAAATGGTAAATGTGCAGTATGTTGAGTTCGGGAGACCAGGACTGGGAAATAATGGCTTAAATGTCATTATAGCTGTATCGAGATTTACATAATTACTTTAAAATCAATTCACCCTAAAAATAAATTTGTATTTCACATGGTTATGTCAGCTTTGCAATTAATCTGTGGTTGATATGCATGTAGAAACATTGCAGTTTGTGAAGTGGTATGACAGCTGTGACCCAAAGGACTTGGGCCTTCCTTCTCCGGCATGGAAACCTGGATGTAGTATGGTATTTAACCAGGTTAGTCCCATTGAGATCGAGATCTCTTTTGCCCTGGACAATTTGGAAGTATCCAATTCACCTAACCTGCATGTTTTTTTTTTTTTGTTTTTTTTTAATACACTCAACAAAAATATAAACGCAACACTTTTGGTTTTGCTCCCATTTTGTATGAGATGAACTCAAAGATCTAAAACTTTTTCCACATACACAATATCACCATTTCCCTCAAATATTGTTCACAAACCAGTCTAAATCTGTGATAGTGAGCACTTCTCCTTTGCTGAGATAATCCATCCCACCTCACAGGTGTGCCATATCAAGATGCTGATTAGACACCATGATTAGTGCACAGGTGTGCCTTAGACTGCCCACAACAAAAGGCCACTCTGAAAGGTGCAGTTTTGTTTTATTGGGGGGGGGGGTACCAGTCAGTATCTGGTGTGACCACCATTTGCCTCATGCAGTGCAACACATCTCCTTCGCATAGAGTTGATCAGGTTGTCAATTGTGGCCTGTGGAATGTTGATCCACTCCTCTTCAATGGCTGTGCGAAGTTGCTGGATATTGGCAGGAACTGGTACACGCTGTCGTATACGCCGGTCCAGAGCATCCCAAACATGCTCAATGGGTGACGTCTGGTGAGTATGCCGACCATGCAAGAACTGGGACATTTTCAGCTTCCAAGAATTGTGTACAGATCCTTTCTACATGGGGCCGTGCATTATCCTGCTGCAACATGAGGTGATGTTCTTGGATGTATGGCATAACAATGGGCCTCAGGATCTCGTCACGGTATCTCTGTGCATTAAAAATGCCATCAATAAAATGCACCTGTGTTCTTCGTCCATAACAGACGCCTGCCCATACCATAACCCCACCGCCACCATGGGCCACTCCATCCACAACACTGACATCAGAAAACCGCTCACCCACATGATGCCACACACGCTGTCTGCCATCTGCCCTGGACAGTGTGAACCGGGATTCATCCGTGAAGAGAAGACCTCTCCAATGTGCCAAACGCCAGCGAATGTGAGCATCTGCCCACTCAAGTCGGTTACGACGACGAACTGGAGTCAGGTCGAGACCCCGATGAGGACGACGAGCATGCAGATGAGCTTCCCTGAGACGGTTTCTGACAGTTTGTGCAGAAATTCTTTGGTTATGCAAACCGATTGTTTCAGCAGCTGTCCGAGTGGGTGGTCTCAGACGATCTTGGAGGTGAACATGCTGGATGTGGAGGTCCTGGGTTGGTGTGGTTACACGTGGTCTGCGGTTGTGAGGCTGGTTGGATGTACTGCCAATTTCTCTGAAACGCCTTTGGAGACGGCTTATGGTAGAGAAATGAACATTCAATACACGAGCAACAGCTCTGGTTGACATTCCTGCTGTCAGCATGCCAATTGCACGCTCCCTCAAATCTTGCAACATCTGTGGCATTGTGCTGTGATAAAACTGCACCTTTCAGAGTGGCCTTTTATTGTGGGCAGTCTAAGGCACACCTGTGCACTAATCATGGTGTCTAATCAGCATCTTGATATGGCACACCTGTGAGGTGGGATGGATTATCTCAGCAAAGGAGAAGTGCTCACTATCACAGATTTAGACTGGTTTGTGAACAATATTTGAGGGAAACTGTGATATTGTGTATGTGGAAAAAGTTTTAGATCTTTGAGTTCATCTCATACAAAATGGGAGCAAAACCAAAAGTGTTGCGTTTATATTTTTGTTGAGTGTATATGGGAGGAAACTGGAGCACCCAGAAGAAATTCACGCCAACACGGGGAGAACATACAGACTCCACTCAGAAAGGCCACAGGTGGGAATTGATCCCATGACCTTCTTGATGTGTGATAACAGTGCTCACCACTAACCCACCATGCTGCCCTGTCAATAAGTACTGGTTCCTCTGCTATTAGTATCTACCAGACCAAATCGCAATGCAGTTTGGTGCCTGATGTTTGTGCTAGGTTAGTGCCTAACCACAACGTGAGCGCCGAGAACACAAACCAAACCAACGGCCTAAATAATCAAGCCGGACCTGAATAATGCAGGTTTCAATTTTTTTTTGTAAACTGGACAATGGATTCTGATTAATGATTCATTAATGATGGTGAAACATCTTTAAAAATCGTAACGCATGTCTTTTCAGGCACATTCGCTGTTCTAAAAGTATCATTTAGGCACCAGTATCATCTGAAAGCCAAACGATACCCAACCCTACTTATTACTTCATAAACTCTTCCCAGTAAAAGGCCATTCTATTTTGTGCTGTTGATGTTGGAAAAAGAGATATTTATCAGGTGACTAAGCCAGAAGTGACTGTTCTGTGCTGGCGTGGTTGTGCATTCAACAATTATGACGTTAGTTGGAAACTACTTTAGATGTTGCTTATGGTGATGAAATACTCAATTCACGGGCAACAGCTCGGGTGAACATTCCTGCAGTCAGCACACCAACTGTAGGATCCCCCAAAAACTGCGACATTGTGTTGTGTAACGAAACGGCACATTTTGCAGTTGCCTTTTGTTGTGAGCAGTCCAAGGCACACCTGTGCAATAATCAAGCTGTTTAATCAGCATCTTGATATGCCAAACCTGACCGGTGGATGGATTATCAAAGTTGAAGTGCTCACAAACACCGATGTTAACAAATTTAGGAGAAATAAGCCTTTTGTGTGCACGTATAGACGAAATATTAATCGTTGATTTAAATGTGTGGAAGAATGTGAATGAGAACAAAAGTGTGGCATTTACATTTTAGTTTTTATGCATTTATTTGGGCTTTTTTCATAAGACGGCTACAGTAAGTGCAAGTTATTTGTTTTGGCACTTCTTTCAGAACTGCACAGTCTTGCATTGCTGATGGGCTGCTGAAGATGTTTGTGTATGAACTCTATAGTCCTGTTCTAGTTTTGTGGTGTGTGTGTGTGTGTGTGTGTGTGTGTGGCTTACAGCTGCGTTGGGAGTCACACGTGACACTAACTGGGCAGACAGGTTTCTCCACTGCACAGCAGAGAACACAGGCCTTTCCCAGGACGGCAGCGAATTGTGACGTCCTTAGTTTTTTCAGTAACGTGCAGCAATTGCAGCCCGCTGTATCGCCTCCCTAGTCACGTGTGGTCCATGAGCATGAGGGCACCACATGATGTTTGTATTCAGAGTGAAAGGCAACCATAGTGGCTGCTCAGAACTTGAGTCTGAACAACGGAGAAGCCAAATGTACCTACTGGTGCTCTAACAGTTCACAAATCGACAATGTAAGGATGTTATAAAAAGGCAGAACATTCTTTTGACACTTGTGTCAATACCTTTTTATTTTTTAAAATGCAGACCTGTATAACTGTTATGTGACTGTAGCTCCAGCAACTGACAGCTGAGAACTTTTGGATGTAGATTGTTTTCACCTTCTGTTGAGCAATAATAGTATGATGCCAGCATAAGGGTGTGGATCAAGATTTGTGCACACTCAGGTCAATAAGCATTTGGACAGCGACCCAAATTTTCAAATGGTGTTAAAACGAAACTGTGAGATCAGCGTTAATTCAATGGGATAATTATGGCCCTGTGGTGGACTGGTGGCCTGTCTCATGCACCGACAGTTGGGATTGACCCCAGCCTTTCCGTGACACTTAATCTTTTGTGCAATGACGATAAAGATTTTTATTGTGAATGAATGAATTACAGCCATTTTTTATGCACAGTCCCTTGTTTTTCAGAGGCCATACATAATTGAACAAACCAATTATTCAGATTATTCCGATTCAGATATTCAGATATCAATTATTCAGATATTCCAATTCCGATCATTCCGATTATTCAGTTTTCTGCAGTTTTCAAATCGGGGAATGGTGAATTCAGTTTTGTTAATTTGTACAGCACCAACTTGCGACAAGTCATCCCAAGGTCTAACAGTGGGGTGGCCATCTGCCTTGGAAATACTACCAACAGAATAACAAACAAATGTTAAACATGCCAGGACAGAAATGTTACAACTAGGCAATCCATATACATATAGGGCCTGATTTACTAAAGGATTGTGTGTGTCAAAATGTGCTCAAACACCATTGCACTGTTAAATACACCTGAGTGCTGAGTTACAGTGTGACAAGGATTACATCCGCAAAATGTGCAGAATAGCGCATATTGTCAGTTTAGTACATTTTCCTTCATGAATCTGCAGTCTGGGGTTTGTCCACCCGAGAGGGCAAAATTATGAGAGGGAGCCTGCAAATAAAAATAAAAGGGAAATTAAGTGGGTGCTGATAGCGTCTGTTTTTTGCGACTTTGAAAACTTGCTGTTAACTGATTTCACTTGATAGAATGCTGTTGCAGCACAGAGGCCCCAGAGAATTATGAATAATAGTAATGATAATAATAATGATGCAATGCCAGTCATATTTGTGTAACAGGTAGACCAAAAACAGACATACTTATCAAAGTATGTGGGACATTACTGATGTGTGCAAAGGCTGCACAGCGCTCGAACACACTCCTGTGTTGGCTGTTACCAAAAAAACAAATGGATAAAAACATCTCCTGTTTCAGACATGTTCTTCTTTTATCTGTGGTATTCTGCCAGACTGCTGGGTGGTTGCAGTGCATTCCGCGGGTGGAACACACGGAGAACTGTGTGCATGGTTCTCTGAGCTCCCCACTGGTGGAGAGCATCATGATTGTTTGCCGGAGTGCCAGGCATGGGGCAAGAGTTGAATGTCTGAAATAAGAGATTTTGTTTTGTGCATAACAAAGAGCAAGGCGCATACTGCAAGGGAATGTAGTCTTGATCTCCCAACAACAGGAAGGGTCACAGCAAGAAATTATTAAAAAGAAGCTCACGTCTAAATTTGAGGAAATTCCTGCTTACAGTGAGAAACAGCACAGTGTAATCAGTTTAAAGAAATAATACAGACAGCATTATAGAAATCAATCAAATATACTGCTGTTTGAGGACTGAGTTGTCTTCCATGTGCATTAGATCTGGATAAAGAGGTGTCTTACATCTGCATCCAGTAACTTAAGTGGCAGATTTAATTTCATGAATGTGCAAAAGCCTCATTTACATACTCCTGTGCACGTTATATTAAGGGCTGTTAGCAATTGCACTTTGTAAATTGCTCGTGAAACTGTCTCCGCCCCAACGTGGAGCTTGGATTGCCCATACAACTTAGCAGTTGTTATCTGGGCTCTTGGTAAATCTTGGTCATAGAGTCCAGTGGTTCCAAAAACCTGATGGCTCAGAAATCATCCAGAGCTGCCATTAAAACCTGGGAGTACAAGTGGCGAGTTGGTTTTCCATGAAGTCTTGCAGTGCCTTGACACTTGCACGACTTTGATCTGCACACTTGCACAGAAATCGTCGTGATGATCCCACCTGCTGTGTTCCCAGTTTGACGCCACGCTTTGTTCCACTGGATGCCCCATGTTTTATGCTGGATGCTGCGTATATAAAATAATATTGTAGCGGATTAATTATTTTTCTCAGAGTTTGGCCGTTGAAAACGCCTTTTATTGCTTCCGGAATCACAGAGGTTTTTGTCTCTCTCTCTCTTTTGTGCACTGAATGAGGTGGAGAAAACATTTGGAACTGTCTAAAAAGGTAATTTGTCATATTTATATTGTAATGGCTTGGTAAAACAGTTGCATGTTCTTTCCTTCTTGTGAGCAGTTGTAAAAGTACGTTTTATAACATCTCGTTATAATCGTTCAGACGAGCTGTGCTATGATGCGGTGCGCTGACGCAATCACCCACACTCACACGCAGCGTTTTTGAATTGTTTGCATAATGTTCACGTAATTAATGCGTGGAGATTTTAAACATTTCAGAATTTTCTTTTGACACGGATCAAAGTCGTGCAAGTCTCGGAGCACCTTAAGTCTGTGTTGCTCCAGCAAATATCTCTTGGAGATGTCAACACACTCCAGTTTTCCAAGCAGCCTCTGTACTTCACGTCGTCACTCGTATTCCTCACACCTCCCATCAGTGTGACTCCTTCTCATCAGCTCTGCCTCGGACAGAGACGAGCACAAATCAGTCAGCTAGAACCACTCTCATCAACAGTATGTATATTTTCAAGTCACAGAATAAGACTGGGACTTCTTTAAGAAATCCACACAGTATAATAAATCTAGAGGCAGCAGTTATCAAAAACTGTGAGTGTACAAGAAGGAGACTAGTGAGGGAGATGACCAGCAGAAAAGATAATCTTGCAAATATCAGTTAATTGCAGTCTGATTACACACTTCAAACCTGAATGTTTTAGCTCAGCAGTTTAACTGGAAAAGAGATCAGTGTTGAGGGTCAGACAGTAGCAAGATCCAAGTCACATGACTTCCACGAAGCAAAAAAGTGAGTGAGCAGTGACGCAGTGAACCTTGCCCGTTGAAATAGTCTTTACTCAAACAGAGTCATGGGAAACTTAAGCTTGCAAGAGAACAAAGACAACTTGATCTGTGCCACAGTTCCTGAGGCACATCAGTCTTTTTTCCTTTGAACCGCTTGCTGGGAAAAAGACCATCAGTTGGGCTCCTACCAGTCTCCATCAAACCTGGAGTCTCCCAGTGGGTACTTGTCCAACCAAGGATTTATTTGGAGTACTGGAACAGGGGTAAAGAATAATTTTGTCCTGCACATGATCGCGTGTTAAACCTTGCGTCAGGGATGGAAGTTGTTGATTTATCAGAGCCAGCTTGTCCTGTTGGGTGTTTGTTTATGACTTGCCTCATCACACATGACATCATTGAGGATTTTGTTTCTTCTTCTTTTGGTGCTTTCATGTTTTAAATGTGTGAAAGTGCTTAACAACTGAAGTGTGAAGACTTGGAAGTGCTGAAAGTTGGCGTTGGTCTTATCAGAACTTTGAAACCATTTCAAAACATTTGAAGCAAAGCATGTTTCTAAACTCTAAATGTTTAAGTGTTAATGTTGGTGCCCGCTCTGCCAGCAGAAGCTTTTTCTGCAGCTAAACATTAATGGCAGGAAATGCAAGCGCAACACACTTAGATTACTGTAACAACAAATGCTGTAGTGGTTAGTCGTTTGTTGATCGACTCAAAAAGGTAAGTATTTTTCTGACTATTTTAATGCTAATATCAAGAGTGCAAAACTTTGGTTCCAGCTTCTTAAACACTTCTTTATTGATTTTTATTTTTTATTGATTGTTGATACATTAAATACTTTGACACTGAAATCAAGAAATTGTGCGTGTGTGTACGTACGCATGTGTGCTTGTTAAAGCTGTATGGCCTTTCAAATTTCACAAAACTGACAAAACCTAGTTTGTACTGAAATCCAGGCATTAAAATGTTGGTTTATTTTTGAAACATGTTGCAAAATTACAGCTCACTTTAATGGAGAGAACATATTTACATGGAGGAAATTCCACAACAAATAATTTCTTTTTAACGCTGTCTGCACATGGACGTGTGTGTGTGTGTGTGTGTGTGTGCATCCATGAGGTTTTGAAATGCCCTTGTCTGATGCGCGTACATGGGGTATGCACACTAACATCTGTGAGATGTCTTGAAAGTCACTTCAGAGGTGTTATCTGGTTACAAAAACAAGTGCTTATTTCTCACTGACATTTACAAAATATATGGGTAACATATTAGATTCATACAGAAATGAGATGTTACAGAGTGTTTTCCTCCATCTTTGTTTATTGTGTTTGCGGGAGCAGCCAGCTGACATTACTGTTCCTCTTTACTCTGATTAGCTGCCACCATGTGCTTCCCAGTATCCCTTGAGCAAGTCAGGGGAGACCTTCACATGATCTGACATCACTATCATAGACAGTATTTGTCACTACTGTAAGTAGTTCAAGCCTCCGTCACACATAGCAAGAATGTGGAGGAGCCATTCCGATACTATCTTCGTTCACACCTGCACGATGGCATCCAAAGCGTATGTAGACAGCAGGTGGATGACACAGACTGCTGTCAGACTGCCACAAAAGGCGATGCAGACTGCCTGGTCTCCATGGCAGACTGGAGCACTGTTTTCCTCACACGCATGTCCGTGGCACACCTGCGCACACGCATGGGGCTGTAATTATCACTCAGCCGTGTGTGTGTGTGTGTGTCTGTGTGTGTGTGTGTCTGTGTGTACGCACGCACATAACACTGCATGGGCCACTAAGCATGCAAGCAGAGTGCACGCACACAGGGTGCACATGTGCGCGCCTGCCACTAAACAAGTGGACTGTTTCGCTCCAAAGTTTGCTGGCATTGGGCTATGCAGTCCCTCAGACGGAGCCTTTCCAGGGAACTTTCTTTTTTTCTTGTTTGCACACTTCAACAGCACAACGCAACTCTGGACACTGCGATGGTTGGATTATCACATTGAATTAATTTTTTTGTTTTGGGTGAGAGGATTCTAACAGCAGGCTGCTGTCCCGGCTTCATGTCCATGTGCGCGCTGTGAAACATCCTGGACCGCTGTTGGAGGTAAGATGCATGTTTATTATATACAATTATAGACTTTTGACGAGGTGTACCCGTGATTAAGCAGACCTGGTCAGGATGAGGTTCACCAAGGCCTTATTAAAAGTCTATAACTTTTATTATATGGTAAACAAGAAAATTGGGAGTTTGTCAAACATACTAAAACTGAAAACTCAATCTCAAGTTTCAACTCTTTATTATTACTGTCATAATGCACCAACAGGTCCAAAATACTTCATGAGCACAATCTCTAAAGCCCCTTTCACACTGGGGCTGTCTCGAGCTTCCTGTGGTGTCATGACGACGCAGGAATGTCTGCGTCAGGTGCGCGCAGCAGGGTGCAGAGAGGAGGTGAGAACGCAGCCTGCAGGTTCTCTGCACAGAGGAATCAGAGTGCAGTTTGGCTGCAGACAGACTGTGCACTCTGATTGATCTTCTAGTTTATATTTGTGCTGAGCTGAAGGTCTGTGCTCTGAGTTCTGTTATAGTTTATCTTTCCTACTTTGACCAAGATGTGCGTGCGAGATGCGCACGCGCGAACGAACTGATACTTGATGTGGACATGTCCTGTCAATCAGTCTGAGCAGGACTTTTATGGACTGTATTTAAACACATTTGTGAGAGAAAACCGAGGAGCTGCTGCAGCCAGCAGCGTTTTTTTTTTTTTTTTTTCTGTGCCCTTAGTTTTTACTGCATTGTGTACATGGCGTTGTCATGATGACACACGACGCAACTCGAAGCGGGCCGAAGTAGACGTTGTATCGCATTATCTGATTGGTTGTTATTGATAGAAGGCGTTGCTTGATTGGCTAGCACTACGCTGCACGCGAGGTGTACTTGGCTCTACTAGCGGTCAGTTCGGGTCCACCACCGGTCAACTCGGCATGTGGTACAGCTCAAAGTGGCGAATGGGCCAATCAGAAGTTGGCAAAATCACATACCATATAATTAATGGTGTAACAGCCTGGCACAAGCTCCGTGTTATATCTCCTCCAGAGTTACTTGAAGGTGAACATTTATTACAACATGAGATCTGTTCAGCTCCAAGCCTGACGCGCGCAATGACGCATTACTATGCAGCACAGAGAGGCACAGCTGCCTGTGTTATGATGGAGACAATAGTTCATATTATTTATGTCGCCCATGGGAAGGAATGGACAAATATCTGTACCGTAAGGTCTATTGTGGATATAACAGCCTTTTCAGAGTTGTGGCATCATGCGCACAGCAGCACCCGGAGCTTTTGGTTTGATAGCCGCTGTGCACTGTACATGATAATTCATAATTATTGTGATGAAGCATGCCACATACAGTTCAACAGTTCTTTGCGCTGCGGGAGGGGAGGGCATTATTATACGTGGCACTGCACATCATACCGACAGGCATACCATGCCAGATTTATCTCAAGGTTCCCTCGTAGGCAGTCAAATTGTTTCGGATCCCGTTTTGCCGCCATCTGAATATGTAAGTTGTGGTTAGATGGTCCTCAGATAACACATGGGCCGCTGTCGAATAGGTGTCCCATCTCGATGGCGCCCAGAGAATTATGAACATGTGTGTCACACTCGGGGCCGCCGGCCAATTTTGACCAACTGTGTCGACTTTCGCAGATGGCTTTCAGAACGTTTTGGAACTGAAATCCAACTTTTCGGATGTGCGCTGATTCACAGCTCCGACGGCACTCTGTCGACGGACGGCTGTGTGTGGTGGGTGTATAAGGGGAAATGTTTTTCCTGACAACACAATTTTTGCTCATATCAGTAATGTTATATTATGATTCCCCTATTTAAAGGCTAATGAATAAAATTAGAACAGTGCCAAAGAAAATTCTCTTTATGAATAGAATCTTTAAAACCCAAAGGCTGTACCGTTTTAAGTTGACAAATTTGCAGTGCCTAAATCATGGTTGTTAATTAGCTGCCCATGATCTACATATGTACTTCTGTTGTAAACTGCTTTACCAGGGGGTCTGGAGGTAAATTTTTCAAGAAAGTGGGTGCACGTGTACCCTGAGATCTGGCAATGTTGACTGGAAACATTCAGTATGCACATTCAGTTTTGCTTAGACCCAAATATATTGTTTTGCACACATGGAGATGGTGGTCGGTGATGGTGACACGGAGTGATCATAGTATTTAGGTATTCTGTAACATGTTAACATGATTTTTCTTTGATATACACACTCATTGGTAAAAGTGATACATAGCCACAGAAAAATAGATCTATTTTGTTTGAAATGTATGTTGTTTCTTTAAACCAGTAGTCAAGCTTTATAGGAGAACTGTAGAATTTGATAAATAATGACCACATCACTTTACATTAGCATTCAAGTTTCTAAGTGCCTCATGTTTTTCCACGCAATTTGACCCCCCCAATGAATACCATTGGACCTGAAAAATGTCAAGGGGAAACATTGCAGTGTTTGGTTTTTAAGTGTGTAATTGTGTAAACACTCTGGGTTTTGGAGTGTTGGTTGACCAACAGAAGTAATTTTAAAGGTCACCCTGAGAGTTGAGGTTCTCTGGATTTTGCATTTATTGTTGTAAAATCCATGCTGAGCTTCATTTTTTTATAGTGCATATAAAAAACAAACCTTTTGTGGAAGTACTGGAAAAAATAGTTTACTTTAAAAAAAAAAAAGTACAGTATCAATACTTTCAAGAGGAGAATGCATGCTTCAAAAAAGGAGGTTCCATTGTTGTAAATAACTTTTTATTTTTAAATCAGTCCACTGAGTCGTATTTCTGTTCAGTTAATTACAAACCTCTTTGGGCTGCAGAGAAGGGACTTTCACCGTGCCACTGCGTGTTGTCAGAGGAGATAAAAGGAGAAACTCTGAAGCTGTGGTACTGAGCCTTTCTGGGGCCCTGGCTACTCTGTATTCACACTCCTACCCCAGCTGATAATTGGCTGCACTGCTGTCGGCCCACAGGCCTGTCATCCCACTTTGGGGAAAGTCCCAACTTTTTATCCCTCCAGCGAGTCTCTATGTTTCTTTATTTCAGTAAAGGCTCATGAATGTAACCCAGTCCACAGCGCCTTGATGTACTGTACAATGCTGGAGATAATCATCTAACTATACGGCACACATGGAAGAAGAATACACTCACAACTAACGTTCACATTTTGTCTGCCTCACAGGGTCCACTTACAGCGTCTTATCCACCATGCCGTCAGACTCTGAAAGCAGCAACTCTCTCAGCAGCTCAGGTGAGTGTGGCGTTCACATCCCTCTGTGGTGGAAACGCATTATCGTTTGAACGGACCACTACTTCAATAAACATAATCATTGGCTGTTCCCTGATTAAACACATGCAAGTGATTACACAGATTTGAGAAGGATTTGGCGCTTCCCCCCCCCCCCCCCCCCCCCCCCCCAAAAACACATGACATACAAACCTCTTTGATTTAGTCATTCTCTGAGCAACAGCGGATTGGACTAGTGCACTTTTCCACCGCATTGGTGAGGGAATGTTTGTGTGGCTCAGAGTAATAATATTGAACAGTAAATCAGATGTAAAACTGTGCAGGAGCAGTTGGGTCTGTGGGATCGGAGTGTAGAATGGGGTTAGATTCCAGATACGTCCAGATAAGACACTTTGCATCTGCACTATCCCTGTACAGCCAGCTTTAAATGGGTACCAGCCCTGGCTGGGGTAGTGACCTGTGATGGACTGGCGTCCCAGCTAAGGAGAGTTGTAGACACTCTTTGCGGTATCCACAGATAAGTCTGTGCCTGATTGGACTTATGGCCTGTATAGGACTTATTACTATAAAATTACAATAAGGTAATTCGTAGCATTCTAAGATTACAGTGTTAGTTCACCTAAATCACAAAGATATTGTTAGATTTTTCTTTTCATGACGTGGACTGCATTTCTATAGTCCCCCCCCCCCCCCCCCCCCCCCCATTCTTTATACAGGTGCTTAAAGCTTTTTACAATGATGCCTCACATTCACTCTCAGAAGTGAAGCAGTGTAGGTCCTGATTAGTACTTGGATGGGAGACCTCTTGGATGACCAGGGGCTGTACATCTTTCTACTGGAATTGCATCACGAAAGGCATCTGGTCTAAAACTAGTGCTAAATCCCAATGGCAGATCTGCCCTGGGTCCTTTGTGTTGACTCTGAACAAAAACATGAGGACAGCTGAAAGACGAACAGAAACATACTTTAGATTTATTTTCACAGACCCACCTGCAAATGACCCAGATATTATTAAAAATATGCTGCTTAAAACTGACTTTAGAATATTTTAAGAGGTTTTACTTTGTCATCTGATGGTTAATAATCACATTGCTCCCTTTGATCGCTTTGGGTGTAGAGACTCAATCTGACGAACTGCTGTGGTTCCAAATGATGCATTCGCAGTGAAGGCAGGGTGGACCGATTTTTAGGGGGGACTGTTCGGTCTATGACACTGATGTCTTGGTTAATGTAGGACAATCGTGATAAATCATGATGGTGCAAGATACCCCCACTACAGTTTTAAACTTTTACAAATCCTATTGTTATCCTCGTTCATTCTTGCTTTGTCTTATTGCCACCTTGAAATCCTGGACATTCTTGGATATTCTCGTCAAGTCTTGCAGCATGACTGTACTGTGACAAAGTCTTACGAAAGTCTTGTTGGTGTTTTATGTAATTTCAGAGTCATGAAGTTGTGCTTAATCATGGTGGTTTTTGGTTCAGATGTGATGAATAAGCTTCTGTGCTGTAATAAAGTCATGGTGTTGTAGAGAATCACGTTATATGTAAATCAGTTTAAATGGGTAAAAACGTTATTGGGCATAATGTGTTGGTGAGATAATTAAAACAGGGTACCAGTTCATTGTAGAACAGTAATATCTCAAGTATGATAGCAGTGTTTCTCAAGATCTTGGTTATTGGTAATGCAAATGCATTAGCAACACTGTACATTCTGTTCCAAATCAAAACATGAAGAAAAACATATTAAACTTATTACTTTATAGAGCGTGAAGAACAAGGAATGTTTAAAAAAATAGCAGTTTGCATTTTTCTTTCTGTTACTCTTATTCCACCCTTACAGGTGGCCCTAATTTAAGGACAAAGGCAGCAAATGTTCATGCTGGTTGTTGTTGTGGATTTCTCTCTGAAAATCTGAGTAAAATGGATCATTCCAGACATTGTTCAGAAGAACAGCATACTTTGATTAAAAAGTTGATTAGAGACTGGAACACTTAAAGATTAAGGGCCAATAATGATACGAATTATTGGCAAGGTTTGGAGGCCAATATTTGCCTGCAGTAAAATGTCAAAATTCAGTATAACACACTCTTAATACAAATCTTTCTTTAACTATTTTGCAACATATGTTTAATTCACAGAACCTTTCAACATGGCCTTCACACAAAAAGTGCAAGGAGCTTCAAATAACGGGGTCATTCCATCTCAGTTCACTCAATGGGGTTAAACCTCACCTCAGATTTTGATAACATTTGATACATAGGTAGTCATTGGACTGAAAAGGCTAATTTTCAAATTTCAGCTCAATTGGACCAATGATTCCATAGATATTGTAGTTTCTTGTCTCATTTTTTTCCACTTTTTTGCAAAAAATAGCATGGCTGCTGAAATTCAAATGACCATAATTCAGCAACCAATCGTCTGATTGTGAAAAGAAAGTATCTTTGGAAAGGATGACTGAGCTTCTCACCTTATCTCTAAGGGAGACACCAGACACCCTCCTAAGGAAGCCCATTTCAGGCGCTTGTACCCGCAACTAGTTCTTTCGGTCATTCCCCAACCCTCGTGACCATAGGTGAGAGTAGGAACGAAGATTGACCAGTAGATTGAGAGCTTTGCCTTTTAGCTCAGCTCCCTTTTCATCACTACAGTACGGTAGAGCGAATGCAATACCGCCCCTGCTGCACCGATTCTCCGGCCAATCTCACGCTCCATTTTCCGCTCACTCGTGAACAAGACCCCTCGAGGTACTTGAACTCCTTCACTTGGGGCAAGATTTCATTCCCTACCTGGAGTAGGCAATCCATTGGTTTCCTGCTGAGAACCATGGCCTCAGATTTAGAGGTGCTGATCCTCATCCCAGCCGCTTCACACTCTGCTGCGACCTGATCCAGTGAGTGTTGGTCACAGGTTGATGAAGCCAACAGGACCACATCATCTGCAAAAAGCAGCGATGAGACCCCGAGCCCACCACACTGGAAACCCTCCTTCCCCTGACTACGCCTCGATATCCTGTCCATGAATATCACAAACAGGATTGGTGGCAAGTTGCAGCTCTGGAAACAAGTCCGACTTGCCTCACAGGACATGCTGTGACATGCTCACCTCTTCCACAATTTCTCGGATAGTCACACGACTGAAAAGCCGTCGAAAGCCATCTGAATCTTCCAAATGGTGGAAGAGGTGGGCATCATTTTTCGGAGTCCAGCATGTCCTGTGAGAATTCAACACGGTGGCGCTTTTGCTCCGTCAGCAGCTTCGTGCTGAAGCCATCAGCATGAATTTCGCTGCAACTCTTTTCATGGCCAAATCTTCTGTCACAGTGGATTGTGCCAAAAAAGTGCTGATGTCCACCCCTTAATTTTTCGGATAGTCACACAACGGTCCCACATCACCACAGCGTTCACTTTGGAAATGATCTAGTCATTTCAGCATGTTGATGGGCGCCCGGAGCACGGCTCGCTCTCCACCATTGTATGGACGTCTTTAAACCGGTTGTACCACTCCTTAATCTGTGTGATGCCCATAGCATCGTCACCGCAAGCCGTCTGAATAATTCGAATGGTTTCCACCTGGCTGTCGCCCAGTTTCTGGCAAAATTTGATGCAGTCACGCTGCTCCAGTCGTTCTGCCATTTTCCTTGCAAAGAAAATCCGATGAGAGACTACACCCATCCTCATACAAAGGCTGCTTACAAGCAAATGATGCAATCGACAGGCGTGAAAAAATTCACGCATGCACACGAAGGTTCAAGGTTGGCTCATGCAAGCACACGTGAATCAAATCCATCAGGTTTTTGGAAAAAAATAAAAAGGTCGGATACTTTTCTAACAGACCTCGTACAGTGAGTTTGTAAAGAAAAATGCTTCATTTTCTGTAAAGTAATAACACATTTGGTGAATTTTTCTTCATGTTTGGATATGGAATAGAATGTGCAGTCTTCCCAATGCTTTTGCTATTATTTTGAACACAGCTGTACTGGAAGCTGCAAAGACAATTTGGGATAGGGTAAAGCCAAAGAAATAGTGAAAATGTGCAGAAGAAAATACTCATGGAACACACATTAAGCGGTATCACTAAAGTGCTAAATAGCTGGGTTGCACACCAACACCACACACTCTAATGTATGTATGCATTTAAATAGAAATTCTATCAGCAGTATTAAGTGCCATAAATGTCTTGATACTGTGATACCTATTTTGGTATCAGACGAGGCGCATCATACCTGTGTTTGACAAGTAATAACCCCCATCCCCTGGAGCTTTATTACAAACATCAAGCTGGAAGTCAGCTGGCAGACGGGGCAGGTTGGACAGTGCAGTGTTCTAATGCACTTTTTTCTGAAGCTACTTTTTCATTTCTTTAAACATTGATTAATTCAAATCAAATATTAGAAGGTTATTTAAATTTTAATTGGTGCCATCCCAGGTTATCTGTGCTTTATAAATGGCTGATGCTACGACTGACCTACTAACTGGCACAGGTACACCTGGTCAAGCATCATCGCTGCCGCCTGCTGATACGGACAGCCACCAGGTGAATGAGACGATGGAAACGCTTCGACACATGACCCGTGAGAGGGACGAATTACGAAAGCGCGTTCCCCTTTCTTCACCTGGAACCGCCTTTGATGACTGCAGGTACTGATTTTCCTGATGTCACGCACTCATCAGCATGCACGTACACATTACTGTTTTCCTTTACATTATGCTTGGCTTACATTTGATGCATCACATTTTTTCTCTTTCCCCTTTTGTGAGACAAAACTCAAAAGCTGGGCATGACTACGAGCATTTGAAGCTGCAGTGCATGAAGGTGATGGCAGACCTGCAGTCTCTACAGAACCAGCACAGCACCACCCTGAAGAGGTGCGAGGAGGCGGTGAAGAAAGCAGACTTCTACCAGTAAGTCAGACAGACACGAGCAGGGCATTTATGCCGTGCCTGCTCACCCTCATCCTGCAGGGCTTTAGTTTTTTTTCGGCCCATCCTGCGATTATATTCCCAGCAGATTTTATCGCACAGATTTTATTGTTGTGGGAGGACTGGGGATGAAGCTTTTGTGGTATTCCCAAAGCCAGTGAGATGAGCCATGAAAAATCCTAGAATCACTTCATTGTAAAGACAGACAATTTTTAACACTATCAATCTGTTGTTGTCTTCTTGGACCAAAGGTGAAAGCCACAGACTGAATTACTCTCCTGAAAGGTCATGCACTGTAATCGGCATCTAAACAGTCCGTGGCACGGCATCTGTGCTGGGAGGGATAATGCCGTGAACTGAGCATTTGTTGTCCTGTAATATAAGCTGGGAAGACTTGATGGAAAAGGAAAGCTGGTCCATTTGTGTGATTTAATGATACCATACTGCCTCCAACCTGCGGGGCACTGAAATCTGGCCCCAGTGAAAATCCACAGATGAAGGATTATTGCCATGTTTAAGTCCCTCTTTCTGGGTCCTGTTTGCACATCAGAGAGTCTTTGTGCACTACTCTTGGTTTCCATACCAACACATGCACATTTAAGCACTTCTCCATGTGAATGTAGGAATGTTTAACTCCTCTTGTTTCTTCCAAACATTGTAGTTGAATTGGGAAAAGTTTTTTTTCTAATAATCCATCTTTGTAGGAAGTAGTTGACAGAAATTTTTCTTGGAATTACTGCAGATAATGATTTTAACTTGAAAGCACATTGGATTACAAATGTTTCTAAATCTGTCTTAATGATTAAACTTTGATTCCTAAAACATTCTTTATGCATATTATATAATTATATTTAGAATAACTTGTATATTAACAAATGAAATGTCTTGGGTTCATACTGTCTGCAGTTAAATAGAAGTAGAAATCAAAGGTATTTATTTATTTATTCCATTTCCCATGCTGTTGCAACATTAACACGTTTTGTCCCACTTTCTCACAATTGCTTGTTGCCGAAGTGTATCACTGTCATTTTCTACTCACAATAAAAAATCTCAGAGGTACTAATGCAACTTTTTCCACTTATAAAAAAAATCTGGGTATAAGCAGGTTAATATACATCCATTCCTGCTTCTAAGGCCTGTAACACATTCCAAAAAAGTTATGATGGTGCCAATTTAAGGCTAGTAATGAGGTTAAATAAAAATAAATAATAGTCTTGTTTCCAACAGGTGATTGTAATAATCATGATTTGGTATAAAAGCTGCATCTACACCGTATTCCTTGTGGAATTTTACTACAGAGGGGAGCTTTACCCTCATTTTTAAATTTTAGAGGGTATTTTCAGCCACACTAAGCGTATAGAGGGTAATGGCTAATTTGCATGGTTTTTGAAATGTAAATAAATTGATTTGTGTCTACATGAATTCCTCTCGTATATGGTTAATTTCTGTATATAGTAATAAGTTTCCACAAATTCCTTTTTTGAAGGGCGGGCAGTTTACTGGCCAATAGCCCTAACCCTATGTCATGGAGCAGCATCCATCATAGTCGTCCGTTTATTGCGATATCACAAAAACGGATAACTTTTTTTCTGATTTGGCAAGAGTGTAATATGGGTCATTGACATTGTTGCTATCTAAAAATCATATTCGTAGGTTTGTTCAGTTGGAAATGGCAGCCATTGTTATGCCAAAAGTAGCCATTTTGAGTACTTAAAGGCAGTTTTCTCAAAAACCGTCTAAATTGTCAAGGGCGTAATATGAATTGTTGACATATTTCACATCAAAAAATTATAATCATAAAGTGTTCGTTTGGCAATGGTATCTGTGTTTATACCAAAAACAGCTAATTTGGGTATTTGGACTCAGTTTATAGTTATAATATATAGTTTGACCTATTTTTGACCTTGTGTTACATCACAATGGCTGAAAATGTGGAAAGGTCAATGCACTTTTCGTGAAGGGTCAAATTCATAAAATCTGTTATGATGGTCCGATTATGACAGTTTTGGTGTCTAATTATATGATTTCTTGCACAAGAAGACCAATAAGACAACTTACATAGACCATTATGCCAGTCTTAACTATGAAAATACAATTATGTCAGATAAGATGGGTCTATTGATTAACTTTATCCAACTGCAAAATGGTTGACATCAAAATTGATCATAATTGGCCTCTTTTACATCAAGCACATTAATTAAATATAAAAATTGCATAAGTATGTTTTTTTGTGAATATAAAGAATCAGGATACAAAAGCAAAGAAGACAGACATTTTAGAGTACACTATGGCTAATTTATTAAAGTCATTTTTTGATTCATTGTTTCCATTAGACAACATACACTTTTTTTTTTTGGAACCACGGTGGTTCTCACAACCCACCCACCCCCAAACACACACCAATCATAAGGTGTATTGTTTTAAAAAATGTGACACCTTACTTTTCACAAACAAATAACCCTAAACTAAGCATGTGTTTTTCATGTTAAAGAAAAATACCCAAAGACTAGGCTGTCTTGTTGTGTTTCAATAGTCATCCTTCTCAGTACGACCACAGATTCAGACAATTGCACTGTTTTCACTTAATGAGCCGCACCACCAGCTGCATGGGTGAAAAGTATATATTTAGGTTTAAGCAAAAATTTAATGTGCATATTTGTTGTCAGAATCCCCCAGTCATCACTAACAGATCTCGGGGTACATGTGAACCCACATTTTTCCCCCCCAAAGTTTAAGTCCAGACACCCTGGTAAAGCAAGTCCACATAAAATGGTGGACCTATTGTGGCCTGTGGGGCACCAGTTGGTAACCCTCATTCATGTGTTACATAATGTCAGGCTTACTTTTCCAGAAACCATCACTCCGACATTAGGAATCACAGCGTTTTTTTTGTTGTTTTTTTTCATGACGTGCATGATATCTGGTGTGAAACAGGAGTTATTGAGGAGGTTTAGTGGTGCAAAGAGTGAGATTGTTTCATGAAAAATAACGTGTGCAGTGGAGGTTAATGTCTGGCATTTTCTTTTTATGTCATCATTTTATGTTATGCGACCAGTGCCTGATTTATTTATTTTAACATCAAAGTCTGTGGAGTAGATGTCTGATTCTGACACCTGACACCTCTGCACTAATGCCGACAGCCGTGGGAGTATTTACATTGTGCTGCTGTCATGTGACTCCTAGTAAGCTCAAAATGCAGTAACGAATGAAGGGCTGACAGGTGTCCACTGTGTGGCGGTATCTTTCCAGTACACTTCACAGCCGCCTTGGAAGTGAACATGCCCAGTTGAAAGATGAGCTGGAGGCTGTGAGACTGGACAACATCCAGTTAGTCAGGGAGCACAACCACTTAAAGCAGACCTGTGAAGAGCTGAGGAGGCTGCATGATGACGATCAGCGAGAGGTGGCTGACTTGAGGATCCTACACCAGCAGGTAAACAGGCAGCCTGTACTGTCTCCACACACTGACCATGAGCATCATTTAACATTCATCACCATGATCAGCACATGCTTGTGGGCACAGTCTTTGCTTGGCTTTCTAGCTTCACGTAATCTGCACTCATTTGGAGGGAAAGGTTTACCGACCTCGACTTCATGTACTTTGCAGAGTCATTGGTTACCCTGTTTGTAGCGCTTGAGAACACAAGTGAGGAATCGGGGTATCTATTCTGCAATTGTCCTGGTTCAAGACTAAGATCCAGGCTTTGAGTTACCTGCACTTGGACATCACATGGGTATCAGCTCCCTTATCTTGACAGTGATATTCATGTCTGTGGGTCCTCAGCCTTTGAGATTGAGAGACTCCTCAAAAGAGCTTTTGAGTCATGAAGTCACTGGACAGTAGTATTTGGTGATGGCAATACCTTTTCAGTAGAAAGAGGTTCTAAGTCTTAATGGTCCTCTTACTTCCTGTCTTACTATATAGTTGGGATACTGTATCATATTAATCAGTGGCTGAACACGAAGGCTTCCTCTGTATATGATCTCGCACGCAGGTGTCTCAGGATTTATGACCCCTGTGGATGGAGCAAACAACGGACACTCACACATCACATGGCTGTGGCAGATAAATGGCTAGTTTAAGAGGTGGGGATGAACTTGTTGTTTACCTGACTGGGTGCCATCCATGACCTGTAGTGTAGTGGATACACTGATGTCCGGCAACGACACATGCTCCTATGCCTGACCCTGATGTGGCGTGTGTGCAAGGCATTACTTCTGTTGAGGAAGATTGGTTCATAGAGCTTAATTGCTTGTCTCCATGCATCACCAATTTTCACCTTTTTTAAATGGATTAACCCTGTCATTTACATTGATTACAGGAGGACGTTTTTCCTTTTGGTGGGCATGCTAAATACCCAGAAGAGTCATAGTTGTTCATGGCTTGATGGAAATTTTGGGCTGTGTTGACACTGTGATGGCACTGAGGGTAGGCAAAGAGGCATTTAGGAATCTGAATAGGTGACACAATATCTGTTGTCTTGTGAACTTCAGCCTGCTTGCACATGACTTAAAGCTCTGGGTTCCTACAGAACTATACGTCATCCCGCCACAGTGCAGGTAACAGCGCAATCCTGACTGATGGACTTTACTGTACTGTCCAGTTGAGCAGCAACATGTAGTAGTTGTATAACACTAATCTTCCTACCAGGATGATGGTTCTCCAATGAGGCACGATTGTTGTGGCTGATCCCCAGTCAGCTGAAACCATTGTATCTCAGTGCTGTTGGAAATGTGGTAAAACATCTAATGGCAATCAAAGCTGTAGGGATCTGTGCTATTGAGGCAGAAACTCTTGAGGTGGGTGGAGATGCTGTTCTCTTTGCAGTGCAAGCAGGCTTTGATACAATTTGGTATATTACTTGAAAAACTGGATGAAATGACTCCTCCCTCTCTAGAAGGAAAGGGTGGTCTACACTGTTCCATCAACTATTCAAGATACTTTCAAGGATCATTCTCCGTAAGAATCAGCAGCAGCTGCTTGCTGCTCAGCAACCGTAGTCAACCATCAATAATCTTGTTCAGTATTCATTGAACATATGGGTGAAGATGGGCAGATTTTCTTTGTGGTGTATATAGATTTTCACAAAGCATTGGATTTGATACAACAGAGTTTTAGGGCCACATTGAATTTCTTTTTCTTTTCTTTTTTTTTGGGACTTTGAGAATAAAGTCGTAATTTTACGAGAAAAAAGTCTAAATATTATATTATGACTTTATTCTCGTAAAATTACAACTTCATTCTCGAAGTATAAAAAAAAAAATTTCTATGTGTCCCTAAAACGCCATCGTAGTTTGATCAGGTTGAATTGAGGCACTCCCAAGTTTAACCATGTCCTGGTTGCCACCAATTTGTATCACCAACTTGCACAGGCATCATCACCAGTGCATGTATTTACAGATAAAATAATGCCCCCCCTCCTCCCCCCAAAAAATAAAAAACTTCCAGGACACGTAAGATGACCTTTAGATCAAGAATTACAATACTGCTAGCTGACTCATGTGGCTCGCTGTCTACAGATTCTCACATTGCCATGACCAGATTGCCTTTCCTCATATACTTATTTGAAGGTCGACGTCCCATCCCATCATTATTGATACAAATTTCTGTTCTTACATCATACTCCTGAAAAGGTTTGCCATCAAACGTTTTCCTGAAATTCCTCAGAATTTCATTGAACACACTTGGCGCTCTCAGTTGTAGTAACATTCTGACTTTTTGTGTATTCTGTTTTTCTTCACACTGGGATAGGGCAGTAGATAGCCAGTCTAGAACATTTCTGTGGTGCAGCTCCTGCAATACAATGGTTCCTGAGATTAACTCTGTGGTGATTTGCATTGGTTAAAATGGGCTAAAGGGATCAAAAGTCATGTTCTTGAAGCAGAATGAACTCAACTTTGCATCTGTGGAAAGAGCCCAGAAGAAGCTCCATTAGAGCAGCTGGGGATATCTCACCAAAACTGAAGAGGTCTCACTGGTGGCAAATCAGATACTGTTCAGTTCAGCAATGACGTGGGTGTTGACGTTTCCAGGTGGTGAGAGAAGGTTCATCTGATGTTGTCAACAAGATGTATGACACTGCAGTGGACAAGTTGGAGGCTTTGAAGGGTGACTACGAGGCTCTGAGGAAACGTTATAATGAGACAACAGCAAGCCACAACATAGATCTGAGTCGCCTGGACCAGATAGAGGAGGAAAACCACCAGCTACAGAAACAACTGGAGATGCTTCTGAAGCAGAGGGATGCTGCTATCTACTATCAGCAACAGTACTCTTCTTCTGTTAGAAGGTAAGACTGGAAATATTGCACAGAGATAAAGCTGGCAATGCCAGAAGTTGCTAAAAGTGCCTTTTACATATTGTATAGAGTGATGTCCCACAGTAACACAAAGTCAGTGCTTGAGTTTACGAAGTGCTATAAGCACATGAGCTGGCAGCACATGGGACAACCCAGCATAAACTACACTACAGCTAGTCCAGTAGGAAATCTGTTGGGCAAGGTACTGTTAAGCATACCTTCCTTACCCAATATCGGGCATTCATGTTTTGGCGTAGAGTTCTAGGAATGTTCCAATCCCCCGAGTCATCTAGTTGCATAGGCTGACATCACCTTTTACACAAGTAAACACATCTGTTAAACAGCACGGCATACCTGGCATTTTCGGGTCATTTTTGTTTTGAGATGTCTATACTATAGACCTCTACCGAAACTACAACACCCTAACAATAGGAACATGATTGACTCTCTTCTTCCTCCCACTCTGCTGGCAGTAGACAGTTACTGTCACCTGATGGGTAGTACTGACACATGAACCCCAACTGGTTAAACCACTCTGCATCAGAAGAGAATGCAGGTGGCTTCACATACACGTGTCTGAGTCTATACAGATTTGTGTGATGTAAAGTGATGTGATTTCTTGATTGCCACTTTTTCTTGCTAATTTGTGTTTTTTTTTTTTTTTTTTTTTTTTTTTTAATGTGATGATTTGAAGTTTTGTCAGAGTTGGTTGCCTGCCATCCAGGACCTGGTGTGTTTTTTTTTTTTTTAGTGTGGTGGATGTGGCAACATGCGACACCAGCACAAGTTACCAAACTTGTCTAGTTGCAAATATATAGAAGGTGCTCCCTTTTGACTGCTTGGAGTTATCACAGTGCATCCTGTGTGGCACTACATGTTGACTTACCACAAGTTTCACAATTGTTACCCTTCCTGACACAACCTCAGATGTACAGGGTGGGCCAGTATGTCATCACAAACTTCAATGTGCGTGTTGCAGCTGTAATCCAAAGAAGAGCGTGGATTAAACATGTCATCAATTACTGAACTGTGTGGAAAACAAGACACAAAGTGGGAAACCTTTGGTATCAAATGTTAATTTAATGCTTCTGTTACAAGTCTGTAAATAAAATTTTCGAATAAGTTCTCATTTCAAAAACTTGTGTATGATCAAAAAGTGGTAACATTTTATTGGCCCACCCTGTACATGGAGAATGGGGCATGGGTAGTCTTGAACCAGGAACCTTCTGTTTGGGAAGGTGTGCTGCCCTTTGTTGTGAATATGCGACTATAAAGTCAGACAACTTTGGAAGTTTTTTTCTTGTAAATTTAAGTGTCTTTTCTTGCAAACGTATCACTCCAATCTCAAAATATTAAAGCTTTATCTCATACATTTATAATTTTAATCCTTTTTTAACCTAATAAGGCCTTGATTCCTTGTTAGTTAAACACATGCTGTACCAGAATGCCTCCACATACACACATGCTTATAGAGGATTATCACTGCTCGAAGACCTTTTATAAAAATGTTCAAAAACTAAATGCAACAACAGATTGCCTTCCACACTTGTAAGTGTAGTTGAGTTTTGGAAACAAGACCTTGTGATGTAAATGGGCTTTGCCACAAAGTGATAGCAGGAATCTTCTGTTATCCCACAGTAGGTGATGAAATTGCTAGCTTTAGGATAATTGCAGCAAGTGGAAATGATATGTCTACCATCTTTACTGATACAAAAATGACTTTATTTTTATTCATTTATTTAACCAGGGACAAGTTATGGTTCTGCACCAAAAACGTGACCCATAGACGCACAACTAGAGAAGATAAATGTGTGAGGACAAGAGACATGCAACAGGATCTCTTGTCTGTTGTGCAGATAAATTTAATCCTCCCCCATTTATGGGTTCTTACTCAAAGGCAGAACATTTATACAATCCAAGACAGTAATTTCCCCTCTCATGCGGTACAGATTTGACAACGCACAGCAAGAACTGTCCAAAGCCACAGCCCACAACAAAGAGCTGCACCAAGAAATGGAACGGCTGCAGTCTGAGGCGACACGGCTGAAAACACAGCAGCTCAAAGCCCTGAAGGACTGTGAGAAATACAAGGAGGAACGGGACTCTGTGATCAGTGAATACCGTCTGGTCATGAGCGAGAGGGACCAGGTGATCAAAGAGGTGGACAGGCTTCAGACCGGGCTGGAGATGGCAGAGGCAAAGTTGAAGAACACTTCCTCAGAGAGACAGGTGGCCAACGAGGAACTGGAGGCTTTCCGACAGGTAACAAATTATTTAAACAAAAACTGTAGTTTGGGGTTAGACATTAAGAGTTTTATCCACTGGCTCAGGAGACATGTAACTTCAATTGTCCCAAAGATGAGGTGAAAATTCCCACATTTACTCATTTAACAGTGTGGGGACGGTACATGTGCAGAGATTTATACAACTTTATACTAGTGTTTCGTAGTAACTATAGGGGTATCGTTAACCAATTCCTCAAAATAGCCCATTTCAATATCCCCTAAATGTAAAAAAAAAGTGGCCCAGATTTTGACCTTGGCTGGCCCGTGCCCTCAATTTTCAAACAATTTTTCTCAAAGTTAAATGCCTTTCCATTGATCACATGACCTTTGACCTTGGGTGACCTTGCAAGGTCAAATTCCAGGACATAATTGTTTCGCTCAAACACCTTGGTCAGCATGGATTAAATGTGATATGTAAAGGTTGTAAGTGGTTAATTTATTAACAGTACAGATCAAAGCTCCACAGAATCTTTTGTTGTGGTGTCAGACTTCCAAAGAAATAATTTGCATGAATTGGTCTTCCCATGTGTAAGAAAATTAAATTTACACATTTAAACACAGCTTCCACTGACCAAAGTGATGTACAAAAAGTAGATAAAATGGTAAAACAATTAAAAACATAAAATGGATCATAAACACAGTGATACTAAAAAGAACAGTGGAACTATCGCACTATCTGAGTGCTCTTTCTTGTTGAGCTTTCACCTGCTATCACACCTGGCTACTTTGTCTGCAGCAAATTTGGTGGACACAGTAACAACTTGTGCAGTGGAACACAGTAGAAACTGATAAAGATGCAGGATGGTTTCCATGAACATGGAGGACGTGGTAAAGCTTTGAGCATATTCAAAAATATGCAGTGAAGATGTCTGAATGGAGTAAGAAGGTATTAAAGATGTAGTAATGAGAGCATTGACATATTAACAATGTCATTAAACCTAGTAGGGAATTTACTGACATACAATGCATCTGGAAAGTATTCACAGCTCTTCACTTTTTCCACATTTTGTTGTTTTACAGCCTTATTCCAAAATGGATGAAATTTTTCCTGAAAATACTACACCCAATACCCCATAATGACAATATGAAAAAAGTTTAGATTTTTGCTAATTTATTAAGAATAAAAACTAAGAAATCACATGTACATAAGTATTCACAGCCTTTGCCATGAAGCTCAAAATTGAGCTCAGGTGCATCCCGTTTCCACTAATCATCCTTGAGATGTTTCTACAGCTTAATTGGAGTCCAACTGGGGTAAATTCAGTTGATCAGACATGATTTGGAAAGACACACACCTGTCTACATATAAGGTCCCACAGCTGACGGTGCATGTCAGAGCACAAACCAAGAATGAAGTCAAAGGAATTGTCTGTAGACCTCTGAGACAGGATTGTTTTGAGGCACAAATGTGGGGAAGGGTACAGAAACATTTCTGCTGTTTTGAAGGTCCCAATGAGCAGTGGCCTCCATCATCCATAAATGACAGAAGTTCTGATCCACCAGGACTCTTCCTAGAGCTGGCCGCCTGTCTAAACTGAGCGATCGGGGAGAAGGGACTCAGTCAGGGAAGTGATCAAGAACCAAATGAGCACTCTGTCAGAGCTCCAGCATTCCTCTGTGGAGAGAGGAGAACCTTCCAGAAGGGCAACCATCTCTGCAGCAATCCATCAATCAGGCCTGTATGGTAGAGTGGCCAGACAGAAGCCACTCCTTAGTAAAAGGCACATGGCAGCCCACCTGGAGTTTGCCAAAAGACACCTGAAGGACTCTCAGACCATGAAAAACAAAATTCTCTGGTCTGATGAGACAAAGATTGAACTCGTTGGTGTGAATGCCAGACGTCATGTTTGGAGGACATAAGGCACCATCCCTACATTGAAGCATGGTGTTGGCAGCATCATGCTGTGGGGATGTTTTTCAGCAGCAGGAACTGGGAGACTAGTCAGGATTGAGGGAAAGATGAATGCAGCAATGTACAGAGACATCCTGGATGAAAACCTGCTCCAGAGCGCTCTTAACCTCAGACTGAGGCAACTATTCATCTGTCAGCAGGACAATGACCCTAAGCACACAGCCAAGATATCAAAGGAGTGACTTCAGGACAACTCTGTGAATGTCCTTGAGTGGCCCAGCCAGAGCCCAGACCTGAATCCTATTGAACATCTCTGGAGAGATCTGAAAATGGCTGTGCACCGACTCTCCCCATTCAACGTGATGGAGGTTGAGAGGTGCTGCAAAGAGGAATGGAAAAACTGACAAAAGATAGGTGTGTTAAGCTTGTGGCATTATATTCAAGAAGACTTGAAGCTGTAATTGTTGCCAAAGGTGCATCAACAAAGTATTGAGCAATGGGTGTGAATACTTATGTACACATAATTTCTTAGTTTTATTTTTAATAAATTATCAAAAAATAAATAAAAAAATACTTTTTGTAATGCTGTCATTTTGGGGTGTTGTGTGTAGAATTGTGTGTGAATTTCATCCATTTTGGAATAAGACTGTAACAACAAAATGTGGAAACAGTGCAGCACTGTGAATACTTTCTGGATACACTGTAGTACAGGTGTGGTGCAGGAAGGCGCTTCCAGTAGTAGCCTGTGGATTGCTTTATAAAATGTACCAGTCCCTGTCCATGGTGAGTCCCCCCCCCCCCACACACACACACCTCCACATACAAATCGAGCTTTGCTTCAAAGCACACACACACACACACACGCACGCACAAAGCTTATTTAAATGTGTTTAAATAGAGATGAACACATTTGCCAGAGAACTGTTTTTGTGACTGTAGTCTTTTGTTAAACCTTCATATGAGCTCAAGGTGACACAGCTCACACATCCCACCGATCACTGTTTTTAACTTGCAGATCAGATCATTTGCATTCAGAAGTGTGCTGAGCCTGCAGTAAGCTGTCTGTAGCAGAGCACCAGACTGTTTTTAACTTGCCGATCAGATTATTTTGAGAGATTCTTTCCATGGTTGGATCCATAAGTGTGCTGAGCCTCCAGTAAGATGTCTCTAGCGGAGCACCAGATTGTTTTTACAGGTTGTGTTCATGACTTGATGACATGAACATGCAGCTGCATTCCCTCAACGTGCAGTGATTTTACCCCAATTACATCAAAATTAATGCAGTTGTAACTTTAAAAACAAGGCAACGTGACACAAAATGAGGTTATGTAAATTTTGCAGTTAATCCATGGTTCACATGTGTCAAACTGTGAGGGGTGGTCATGACAGATTTTGGATGAACTATGATCTGTTACACCACAAAGGTGGACACAAGAAGACTTGCAGAATGAATGGAAAAATTACACCTCGTGGCACAGTAGTGATGAGGACGGGATGGACGGAGTCAGAATGAGGTTCGAGCATAAAGAAGTGTCATTCTTAATAGTAAGAATGAATTGGATGTGGTATGTGTGTGTGATCATGCGCTTGCTAAGAAATGAGTGAGACACTGAGAGCATGGTAGAGATGTAATCTAAATGAAGTTTAGATTTGAAAATGACACATTTTTGTATTTTGACCATGTCTCCTCTGCATTCATCAAAATTTTCAGGATGCAATGTGATCTCTGAGTGTCAGGAGGCCCTTAGTTTTTATTAACTAAAGAATGTGTAAAAAAATGTGTTTCTTGTGGTGCAGGAACTGTCCTCGGCACTGATGGACAGGGACAGGGCCATCTGTGAGAAGAACGAGCTGCTGGAGAAGTACTGCCACGAGGTAAAGGACAAGGCCGAGGCTCAAAAGGAACTGAGCCAAGCCTGCAAGGACATAGAAACTGTGCGTGAGGAGAGGGATGTAGCCCGCAAGGAGAGGACGGAGGCCATCATCCAGAGGGACCAGCTGCTGCGAGAGTATTACCAGGCCAGACAGGTAGCCAGAAGTGCCGCAGGTTGATGGCTTCACTGCACTCTGGATGGATTGATCGATTTTTCTGTTAATCATCCTCTTCGTCCCATCTCACATATAGCGTAGTAAAAAAATTTTTGTTTTTTTTCCAGGAGTTGGCAGTTTTCCACACATTGATTGTATTGTTTTGTCATAAATGTGTGATTCAGGTGAGTGAGTGCTGTAGATGATTTTGAAAGGCCAGAGGTCCCTGCATTATTAAATTACTAGTGATTGAAGTGAAATGCTTCCTCTGGATTTGAAGACAAAATTAAATTGCACAGCAATCTGCAAACTGTAATTAAATTTATTTAGTTGTGGACTTTCTAGCACTTCAGTTTGCTGTTTTTACAAGACAGGCTTTTTTTGAGAGAGAGAGAGAGAGAGAGACACTGTGATAATGTGATACAGCTGCACTGCTTCAGTTGTCAGTGACACACTTGCTTTAGATTTAGGGCTAGATGATGTTTGGATTCAGTACCAAATAAACATTAATTTTGGTGTTCAATCATGTATAAAATATTACAATATATTAATTTTTCTAATTGCATGTAAAGCTTCAGTGGCACTCATTGGAGTGCATACATTTTCCATCATATATAGACTGTGTTGAGTAAAGTCTGGGAGTCTGGTCTGGTGCTGTACGTCGTTGTATCCACCACACCAGGGAACCTTTGTGTTCGTCTATTATTGTCTGCAAAATTGCTCTTTTGCTTACTCGCGTTCTGTGTAAATGCTCCTCTTGAGTGCAAGTCATTGCGTCAGTCCGCTCAGAGTGCGCCTCATCTGATCCATGATAAAAAGATCTATAAACATACTTTTACCACTGCTTATAAAGAAGGAATGAACATGCAACTGTTTTACCAACCCATTACAATATAAACATTACAAATAATTACCTTTTAGGCTTTTCGAAATATGTCCTCCACCTCATGGAGCACACGAGACGGGAAAAAAACGGTCCCGGTGGAACAGTCCTCTGATTCCAGAATGATTAGAGCTGTTTTCAACGTCTAAACTCTGAAACTCTAATTCACTGCAAAATAATTATTTTATATACAGTGTCCGGTGCACAAAGCACGTTGGATTGTCACAACGAAGTGTGCGAGAGTGCGGAGCCAAAATATCCTGTCAAAAATTGGCTATCCTGTCCTCATAGCCACCAGGCACTTGGATAATGGGCTTTTAACAGCCTCGTCCTCAACACAAACGTGCCTCTGAAATCCTCGTTTGTCCTTATAGTACCTCGTACACAAACTACCCACGCTGTTGTTAAATTTTGAACTTCTTGAAATTAGCGCCATGCTCAGAGATGAGCCTTGTTAGCTGAATATGCTGCCTCTAAGAGCCTCTATTCTCACACAGTTGTTGAATAACTGGACTCATACCAAAAAAACATGCTACGTGGCTCATTATTCATCCTTCATTATTCAGTGCGACCAGGGCTTTAAGTTATGGCTTAGGTACATCCCAGTAAATTAAAACGTGTGTGTGTGTGTGTGTGTGTATGTATGTATATATATATATATATATATATATATATATATTGTGTGTGTAATTAGGGTATTGCAAAGCACATATTGAATATCAACCCAACAGTCAGGGGGGAAAAAAGATAATTGTCTTCACCCTTAAATCCAGTATATTCCATAAATGCTCCAAAAAGGTTTATTTAAACATTAAAATGTTACCTATCTCCTCAAAGTAGCAGAACTGAATGATGGTCGGTGTGAATGCCTGAATAACACACGAGCAACAGTTGCCATCAGGATCCTTTGATAAGCAACAATGCATTGCAAGCAGCTTGATGGGCCTGTTTGTCTTTATGTTATGGTTATTGTGCAAGTTTAGGGTCCCTTCACACGTAGTGCAAAGTTTGGGTGAAGTGCACACTTAGTGTGCATGACGCAGGAATCATGTGCAAACTGTGTAATGTCGTCTCTGCCTCCAACGCCTCGTACACCTGTTGCTACACCTATTTGCGCACACAAGCGCCTGAAAGACAAAGTGTGCGCTGTGTGAACCCATCACACCGCGAGGATCAAATTCCAGTTGACACGCATGAACATCTAACTCGCATGGCACTTAGAAAACGTGTGGCCAGTTGCACTCTTGGTATGACTGCAGATAATCACTGTTGTACTCGCAGAGAAATTTGTCTAAGTCCCACATGAGTGTGACTTTGGTGTGTGCACTGAGATGACAGGTGTGTCCTCCCACTGAAGCGGCTGTGGAAATCTGTGGATCTGGACATTTCGACTGGACACCACGTACTGTGTTTGGACGGACATGGACAAACAACTGCCCACTGTCACAGGAGTGTCTGTTTGCTGTTATCAAGTGGACATAAATAAAAACATATATCACTGTGGCGACATGCTGCAGCGAGTGAGCGCGCGGACATGGACAGGCTGCTCCCAGGTTGAAATGGACCATCGGAACATGCATGACACGGTGTCCTGTGGCACGTCGTCCACAAGACACTCATGCAGCCGGTTGGAGACACGCCAGCAGATGTGGACATGAATGAGAGGAGTGAACTGCTTATCATTCATTTCATTTCATGACTGTATGTCTGTGACCATGGCTCATCTACAGAGGAACAGACTGATCATATTTGTATTGCTCGCTTGATAAATGCGGTGTTTTTATATGGTATGAGTCTCTGACTGGCAATTAGAGCTTTTGGACAGCACGGGTTCGTGTCCAGTGGGTCGTATTTTTTTTTTTTTCCCCCCCCACATAAGCAGCGCGATGTGGTCCCACAAGTACCAGCTGTTTTTTTGGTAATATATATGTGACGCAGCTGGCACTGTTTTCCCTGCTCGAAAGACACTGCCGCGTGCGCGAACTCTTGCACCGGGTTTGTGCATGCCTGCCTGTCGGCGCAATTTTTCGTGGTGCGTTAATTTTGAACTGTTTTGTGCTGTTTCGCCGTTTTTGTCTGGATGAAAACGGCCTACCACAACCTAAATTTCACAGCTGAATATGCGCTGGTGTTTGTAGTTACATCACTGATCGACTGCCTTTATTAATCCTGTGCTTGCTCTCCTAATCACAGGGAACCGTCTGTATAATCATAATCACTGTGCAGTCAGTTTGTAGTGAGAGGTTTTTTTTTTTTTGTTTTTTTTGCCCAGGTACAAACATGCCCAGATATGAACGCCATGTACAATTTCAGGTTGCCTACCATTTTGAGGCCTTTGTTGAAACAGATCACACTAGATACACCAAAACTGCCACAATTTCCCAACTCTACATCAAACATTAGCCTGACACGAGCAGTTTCAAAGCTGTGAGGCATATAGGGAGCTAATTATTAACGTGCCAAGTTGGTCGAAAACACCTTTTTCATGATATGTGAAAAATTCACAAATATTTACAAAGGCTGTAACTTCAAATGTTTGCAAGATACAGACTTAATATTTGGCATTTCACCATAACTATGTAATAGGACTAACATATCAAAGTGACACAACAGAACTGAGGGGTGACCTGGGAACCTCTGGGTGACTTGAGATGCAGTGACCCTACTGTGTGTACTGTCTGCAGCAGGGGCAGAGACTCTTTGGTTTTTTACATTTAAAAGTAGCTGTTTGTCAGGGATGTGGTGGTCAGGTGCCTGCACAGACTGGGTGCTGGATATGTTTATGGAAACCAGTGACTTATTTGAGGAAATGTTTATTGACCCTGTGAGCAATGCTGTGATCTTTGTGAGAACAATATTTACTCTAGTTGCAGCACTTGAACAACTGAGTGACAAATTTGAGTGTTAAGATCCAGGCTTCAGCTTATTTTTTTGGGCTCAGCCATCAGAAGTGTCTCCGTATGCTGTGAAAGTATTGAACTTGCAGTCATTCACTTACTTCAGCAGTGACATTCAAGTCTCTGGGTTCTCTGCCTTTGAGATCGAGAGACACCTGGTAAGACTGGATAGAGGTATTTGGCAGGAAACCAAACTCCTAAGTCCTTCAGGCCTGCTTGCCATCCAGGACTCATGTTAGTTTTGAGGTGTGGAGGATGCGGTGACTTGCAGTACCATTGGTTACTCCCAGACCTGATCCATATCAGATTATGAATTTCACATTTACAAGTTGTAGTTAGCATAAGGTTTGTACTTGCACCTGTATAAACATTCATTGTTTTATGAATGGAAATATGGTCTAATTCATACCTTGTGTGTGTGTGTGTGTTTCCCCAGCTACAAAACAAGACCAAAATGCACCATTTTTAAAAAATGTTTTTCTGGATTGGAGGTCACTTCATGCTTGCAAATGATATGCCGCAGAACCTTGGATAACAGGAAAAAAAAAATTCTCACCAGCATCTATGATCATCACAGACTGTAAAACATAATTTCAACATTTCGTTCTTTTGCACCTGTATGTTAATCTGCTATAAAATGTAATGACCCCTGTTACAGACCTGGTACAACGGTTTTTTTGTTTTTTGTTTTTTTTTTGTTTTTTAGCAAAATCTGTTTATTAGTTAAAACAAAAACGATCCTTGGAATTTTTTTTCTGTCCTTTGTCTGCACCTTCATCTGGATCTGTATCAAAACATAATTGACTATATTCCAGGATAGACTGGACAGTTTCATGAAAATAATGTCAATACTTTGTTAAAAACCAACAAATGCCAAAAGTATGTACTGGGTTGTGAAGATCTGAACAGACCTCCAGGCTTGAAAGTGCCCCAAAAACATTCTGTACAGTTACGATCTTTCCCCAGGGTTAAAATCAACCATCATCGGCATAAAAGTCTTTTGTCCTTCTCCAGAAACAAGACTCTGCTACTCTGGACATGGAACGTGCCAACAAGGAGATCGAGATCTTGAGGAAGCAGTACGAGCCCATCTCTCTGGAGCTGAAGGAAGCCTTGCAGGAGGCAGAGGTAGCAAAGTGTCGCAGAGACTGGGCCTTTCAGGAGAGGGACAAGATAGTGGCAGAGAGGGAGAGCATACGGTGAGGACCCTCATCAAAGTGTTGTTTAGATGTTTGAAAGGCATTTTTGTTATGCAAGTTCATAGGTCAGACAGGTTTTCAGTACCACCTAAGGGGACAAACAACATTTACAATTCAGCCTTAGTCTACCATGGCCAACAGAAATGTATTGTAGCCACTCCAGGGTGGCAGCTATAGCCAGGTAGAGGCCAATGAAGAATTGTACAGGAGTCAGCATTTTAAAATCCTTCAATAGGTGGTCTCATGGACTAATCATGTAACGTTTATTGTGTAGATTACTGCATACAAATCTTTTGCTTATGTTTCTCAGGACGCTGTGTGACAACCTGAGGCGAGAAAGGGATCGAGCAGTAAGTGACCTGGCGGAAGCTTTGAGGAATCTTGATGATCTGAGAAAGCAGAAGAATGATGCTACACGGGAACTCAAAGAGATAAAGTGAGCCATTTATCAAAATATTCCTGCCCAATGATCCTGTTTTACTCCAGGACTGATACAAAACCATCACAATATGCTCTGTTTGTTTCAGATTAGTTGTTGAATTATGTAGCTCTTGCACCACCAAGTGGAGGAATTACCATCAGGGCAGAGTTGATCCTGAAGGGGATTTTATATTTATTTATGTTTTTATTTTGTAAAGTGAATGCTCATTTTCACGTCTTCTGCAGAGAAAAGGTGGAAGACCAGTTGGAACTAGAAGCAAGGTTTCGTCAGTTGATGGCTCACAGTTCCCATGACTCCGCCATCGACACCGACTCAATGGAATGGGAGACGGAAGTTGTAGAATTTGAGAAGCACAGAGTAAAGAATTTTTTTTTCTTACATTTTTTTTTTTTTTCAGTTAAAAGAAATTCTGCTGTGAAATCAAATTGTAATATTTTTAATGGTTTGGCTTCCTTTAGGACATGGATTTGAAAGCACTGGGGTTTGATATTGCTGAATGGGTAAATGATCCTTATTTACCAGGAGACTGTGGGATATTTGTTAGTAAGGTGGCCAAAGGAAGTATTGCTGAGGGAAGGCTGAGGTAAGTCTCATCCGCATTTAAATGTAGATGCTTGAAACAGTTGGAGAACATCTCTTTGGGGAAATCAGACCCACTGATCTTCAGTCTGCTCTCTATACAGGGTGAATGACTGGTTGTTGAAAATTAATGACATGGACTTGACCAATAAGGACAGGAAGCAAGTGATCAAAGCGGTACTGAGCGGAGAGGGAGTGATCAATATGGTCGTTCGCAGAAGGAAGTCGCTAGGAGGACGGGTTGCTACCCCAATCCAGATAAGCCTGGCTGGACACAAAGGTCAGTTCCAGTAAAATTACTGTTAGACCTTTGGTACTGTAATGGGTCGAGCTAAAACTCTGCGCACCTCAGTCAATTTCATGCTGACTTCACCTGTTGATGGGAGAAAAACCGCCACAAAAGTCGTTATAGTGGAATTACTATCGTCTGCACTTTGAGTTGTGTGATTATGAGATGAGACACACACCCATATTTCAGTGTTCACAAGATTGAGTGTAATTTACTTAATTGAAAGATACGACAGAGTTTTAGCATTTTGCACAGCGTGGCATTAAAACAGGAACTTCTGGCTCTGACAGTTGCTGAAGAAGACAACTTTTTATGATGCGGCAACTTCATTTCTAACACTAATTATTCATGTTTGCCTTGGGATGCGTTACCGGAACTTGGTATTAAAAGGCAGCCCGCTTTCACACACACACATGCGCTCTCTCTCTCTCCCTCTCTCCCTCGTACACACTTGGCAAAAGAACTGACAGAGAATTAAATGCTCAGAAGCACAGTTGCACTTGATTGCTTATGTTAAATTGTTTGTAGAAAATAAAGCAATATCAGTTCTGTTATTAAGGTGATTCTTTTTCCCACCTAAAAATACAGATAATACTGTTAAAGTATTGTACCAAGAAGAGCAGTAGTAGTAGTAATTCTCAAGGTCGGGCAGTACCCCATCGCCCTCTGGTGGCTGTTTTTGGTTGGTGAAAACATCGCCAAACTGAGTACGAATTCATTTAATTTGGTCACTTTTCAAAGGGGTTAGACTCATCAATAAAGGCAATTTAATGTACAATGGTTCATTTCAGGTCAGCTCGGTGTATAACTGTCATCGCTCCAAGCAATGAGAGCTATCAGCTGGCTGATAGACGCAAGCTAGAGACAATTCCAAACCAGCTGATTTCAATTGAAAAGCATACAGCCTGAGTGTGTTTTCACCAAGCGGGCAGTCACACACAATTCTCGCCTAGTTTTTGCCGGAAGTGACGTATACCCAAATGCGAGAATACCATTAAAATCTTAATGATACCCATCCTTGTGGTTACCTGATTAAAACCGGTTGACTCTCTGCACTTAAGTAGTCTGTAGCTCACTGTCTAGTTTTTCTCATCATTAAAGATAAAATAGCTTCTGGGCAGTGTCGTTGGCTGTGCAGTTGTATTCACAACCAGCAGAGGATGAATTTTCTGTCATTCCCACATTGAAAACAATGGAACATCTGGTTTACCTGTTGCACCTTACAGCCAGTGTGAATGCAGCAAGAAGCACCTCTCACTTGACCAATTTTTATGACAAGTCTTGCTAAGAAGGCACACCACACAGAAGAAGTCAGGAAAAGTCATTTTTTCTCCAGACTTTAGTAGATTCCCAGCCACCTCGCTTGGGCCCGCCTACTCTCAGCTCAGAATGGCCTGGGAAAGGGGTGGTGTAACTGGATGCAACTCCAGATGAACTTGGTGTGTACTCTGTTCTCTTTGACTGCTGAGGTGCATCAAACCTGCACTTGGTCGCATTGAGCAAAGCATGAAGCATTCTGGAGTTCAGCCAGTCTTCTGAAAATGCTCAAAACTGGCACGAGTTTAACCGGCATTTTCTGACTGATCCATGCCAAACAGCACGTAGCGCCATGCACGGGCAAATCTGAGGCTCTGCTTGGGTGGGTGGGGGGGCACTCTGAACTCCACCAAGTGTAAGAGCTGCTGGAAGAACAATGCTTTTCATTAACAGTCCAGCTGACAACTTGATCACAAATACTGGTAGTTCTTGAATATAATGCAAAAATGCAAATCATGTGTGTGAATTAAGAAATTTGAATTAATTCTTAACATTAAATATTAATTTGAATTGTGTCTGACTTTGCAGAAAGTGGCATAGGCCTGGAAAGTGGAATTTTTGTCACATCTTTGGCCCCAGGAAGTCCGGCTGCCAGAGATGGATCTATGACTGTCGGTGACAGGCTGCTAGCTGTGAGTATCCTGCTTCCACAAAAACAAACCAAACAAACAAGAATATATATATAAAAACAAATTTAATCTTCCTCTTTAAAAATATAGAGCTGCTGTTCACAGGCTCTGACCACTAGTGCCCTCTGCTGTTCACAAGAATGTAATGTTGGTGTGAAGGAACTGGCTGCTGTTTGGCCTCAATCCAAAGGATAACGAGGCCGGTAATCAACAGCAAGTTCCTCCGTTTCATTGGCTGGAGAGTTCCTCCAAATTGCTTAATTTGCTTCTGAGCTCATTTTTATGCATGTTTTTTTTAGTCGAATAAAATTCAAATCGTAAGATGTTTTTAGCCCAAGTGTTCGGTCTTTTTTTTTTCCCCTGACAAAAAAAAAAAAAAAAAAAACCTTGCAAGAAGCTTAACCACTGCTGTAACTGAAGGCAGGTAATATACATCAGCTGGAATTTGACAGATGTTAAGAAAACAAAATCAGGAAATGCAGCTGTAATAAATGTATGATTTTATTTATTTACATTGTCATACACGTGTTTTAGGCAATACATTTATAATGTATCTGATTTGGATCAAAGTGTGCAACACCAACCAGTAATGTGCAGTTCAGGTGTGGAAAACAAAATGGAATTAAGAAAAATGACAGAAGAACAGCAATAAAAAAATGAACAACAGTCCCCACTTCCTAGTAGGAACCAGCCTGGTCATGGTTCAGTCTATCTGTCGTTGTTCTCTCGCTCTGTGTGCGTGTGTCCAGTTTTGTGTTATCACTTTTTATTTTAAGACTCCAGTTTTGACTGAGTGTTCTCTTGGGGGCTTATTCCTAATTTTTATTTACTTCCAGTTTCTGTATGTGGGTGTGTGGGTGTACCCTGCCTCATCCCCCTGTGAGATAGGCTGCTAGACCCCCCCCCTTCCGGAGACCCTTGATTAGAGTAAGTGGTTATAAAAAAGTGAATGAATGATCAGCAGTGCAGCGCTGGGGCTGTGATCAGAGGTACAGACTGAGATGGTCTCTCTTCTGGTGAGTCAAGACCCCTGTGGAAGTACTTTAGCAATAACACAAAGTAATCACAAGCTGAATAGTTGAACAAAACTAGTCGATCTGCCAACTCGGTTAACTCTTAGCGATCCTCAGTAAACACAGCCACTGACCTTTCAAACTTTTAAAACTGTCAAAATCTTTCAGTTAAGTTTCTCACCCTGATTTTAACTTTAGATGAGCAGATTTGAAAATGAAAACAGTCCAGGTTAATCATTTGCTTCAAGTGGTTATATAGTGCAAATCTATTAATACCGTGAGTAAAAATACCTTGATATTAATTTTAGCTCATACTGCCCATCCCTAGTGCATGATTCAAAGGTGTGCATGAGGGAAAATAATTCTGGTCCAGATTTTTGTAATTTTGTATGTAATGATGCTTCATACTGTGTTACTTACTTTGTGAGTGCAACTGCTCCGAATCCCATTGATTGATTTTCAGTAGAACATCACACAGTGCCAACACAAAATGCGAACGTGCGTGAAGGAAAATAATTCCGGACTGTACTCTTCAAGATGATATATCTGGGCTTTTGTTGTTTTTTTGTCAATTACTTGTACAGAGGTTGAGCAAATTGGTAATTCATGTCTTTTACCGTAAAAGATTTACTCCCACTGATTTATAATTACATCCACCAAAGATGTAATAAAATCATCAGCATTTATTTTTGTCTGTCTGTTAGCAGGATTACGTCAAAAAATCTGCACTGATTTTGATGAAACTTTCACCACAGACAGATATTAGGCCATGGAAGACTGCATAAAATTTTGGAGGTGATCTGGATTCTGGATCAGGATTTCACTTTATATACGCTTTGAAGGATTATGTCAAAACTACTTCACAGATTTTGATGACATTTTTACCACACGTAGATACAGTATTAGGCCAAGGAAGGACTGCATTAAATTTTGGAGGTTATCCGGTTTAAGATTTACTTTATATAGATTCACTTTATATAGGTTTTTAAGGATTACGTTAAAACTATTTCACAGATTCTCACCAGATTCTGACCACAGATAGATAACAGGGCATGGAAGATTCCACTGAATTTTGGAAGTGATCCAGATGTGGATTGGTGGACGTCAGAAATATCTGATTGCTCTTGTTCATGCAAGCAACTAGTATTGCAAATTGGAGGGTTGTGGAGGCTTTTGTGGGCTTGATGACAGATCTCTAGTTTCTAATACATTCCTGAATCTCCCCCCCCCCCCCCACCCCCCAAGAAACAAAACTCATTATGTCAAGATGACACTTCCAAACATCTTTTTTCTTCTTTTTACTGCAGATCAATGGAATCACACTTGATAACAAGTCCCTCCCAGAATGTGAGGCACTCCTGAGGAACTGCCATGATTATCTCAGTATTTCCTTCCAGAAGGTGAAGTTCTCACCCCTCCGAGACACAACAATGCCCACATCCAGTCCCTAATCTGAATACGGAACAACATATAGATTAGTTACACTAAGGATCAGAAAATGCTTTATGTAAAATTGTTATACTTAAAGTGTAATTGTTTTATATCTGCAACTTTAATAGTACTACTTAGACTTGGCAAACATATGTTAAGACTAAATTATTTCAGTTACTATCGTGAAGAAAGCTTGTGCAGTTTTACAGCTCACATCACACTGCAAACTTTATGTATTTCAAAAAAATTGCAGTTTGGTTATTTGAAACAGCTTCCTGAAAACTGTGAGCAATGTGGAGTGAAAATTTAGTTATAATGAACTTTGTAAAGGTTAGCTTGATGGTGTACAGTGTTGCCACAGTTACTTTGAAAAAGTAATCCAATTACTGATTACTCCTTGAAAAAGTAACTTAGTTACTTTACTGATTACTCAATTGTAAAAGTAACTAAGTTAGATTACTAGTTACTTTTTTAGTTACTTTCCCCAGCTGCCGACAACAACCCACGTCAACATGACAATGATACCTGTTTTGCCAAAACTCACTTTATAGTCACCCTTTCTTGACTTCAATGAAAATAAATACTTGTTCTATAAAAAGTAAAATAAAGACCTCTTTCTTGACCTCATATTTAACTGTTGACAGCACTGTAACAGTAAAACTTGCAATTTCAAACCTACATTTTTTATAAATGTAACTATTAAATTCTAACATTTTTCTAACATTTAAATTCTCTCTAAACATTTTACTTGTCGAAATTATTATTATTTTAAGCAATATTAGTAGTTGTAGTAAAAAACGGCTTCAAAACTGGACCTTTAATCTAGGGGTGTTGTGAGGGGGGCACATCCCTCCCCCACGCCCCATTCCATCTGGATTCGCCCCTGCTTTGGCGTTTGAGCACAAAGAATGGATAACACTTATTTATGCAGAAAACAGGACCAGATTTACAGGTAAGAAAGTTTTATTGCGTTTTCACATCATGTGGTCCTCAGAAAGAGAGTTTAGGTGCATTTGAGTGGAAAATAGTGTTAGTTGTTGACGCGTCGCGGAGGATCAGCTGTTTTTAACGAGACGATACGGAGCAGCTCAGCTCAGAATTCTAAATAAAGGAGGGAAAAAAGTATAAAAATGTCTCACCTGCTCAGTGCAGGTGTGCTGATCACCGCGCTTTAAGATGTGAGGACGAGTCGAGCAGCTGCAAAAAAACCGTGGATGAAAAGCTCACAGCTCGCTTAAAGTGGGTAGTTCAGTCGAACACTGACCCCCTGCCCACAGACCAAGTTTAATGCTGCTATCAACCCACAATGAAAAATAATAGTAACGCACAGTGACATGGAGAAGTAACTTTAATCTGATTACTGTTTTGGAAAGATTAACGCGTTTGATTACTCGTTATTAAAAAAAGTGGTCAGATTAGAGTAACGCGTTACTAAGTAACGTGTTACCGGCATCACTGATGGTGTACAATGCTTAGGTCTAACAAAAAATTAGGGGATTAAATTGGAGATACATGGGTATTTAAAATGTTAGTGATATGTGTTGCAATAGACATTTAATCAGTATCGGTGAGAAAATTGTGTGCTAGAATGTTCGGTGGTTTCACTGAAATGCACTGAATGATGCTGCCAGTAAAGTATGGCACAAATACTCAAGTTTGGATGAACAAACCCTAAGCACCCTCCCTCACTAGCTCACAGTCTGCCATCGCACTTGATAATGGAGCGTATCAACAGATGACATGCAAACAGGTCAGCTATTAGGTTGCACCTTTGACATTTTTGGCCTTTTTTGTGTTCATAAGTGAAACTTGGTTGCAATTTGTTGTGAACATTATTAAAACACTCACCACATCCTATTGAGTGCCGGCAGCTGTCTAGTGTTGTGGGACATTTGTGTGGCGAGCAGAGGTGTCAAATCCAGCTTCAGAAAGTAAAAGTCCAGCCACATATTTGTTCCATCTTCCCAATAAGCCAGCTGATTGTAATTAATTCAGCTCTTCAGGCAAGTGGATGAGCTAATTATTGAGATCACCTGTTTTAGGTGTGCAGGTAGAAGCAACACATGGGAGGGTTTTTACTTTCTGAAACCGGATTTGACACCTCTGGTGGCGAGTGCTACGCGTGCCGTTAAATGCTACAGGCACACAGTCTGTGTGAGAGTAGCTGGAGATGTTGATGTTAAAAAAAGTGAACAAATGTAGTTTCACTGATACTTGGCAGAATGCTAAAGTAAAGACATTGAGGCAATTGTGTGAACAGAAATTAGCAAAACTTTGCCACGATGAAGTCGCCAAGCAAGTCATAAGGGCCCTAGACATTGCATTGTTGCTACCACACTAATACTAATACAGGTACATAAAAAAACAAACAGAATATTGTTAAAAAGTTCAGTATTTTTTTGTGTTTCAAGCATATTTTAATTGTGAAATTTATGGCCTACAGCTTCAAAAAAGGGAATAAGTTTATCAAAATAGTTCATTCTATGAACAGCCCCCTCCTCCTCCCCACCAAAAATAATTCATAATGAAGGAATGTTAAGCTTCTGAAAAGTGTGTTCATTTTTGCCATCAGAATTTGGGTTGTGGCTCCTTTTGCTGTCAGCCTGTGGCACTGTTGAGGTGTTATGGAAGCCCAGGTTGGTTCGATAGTGGCCTTCAGTGGCCATAAATCTTGTCACCAGATTGAAGCATGAGGGGCTCTAAAATCTCCTGGTATACTGCTTTGGTGACTTTGGACGTGTACCAACACTAGTAGATGATGTGGCACCCAAATCCTCGCTGACTGTAAAAATTTCAAACGGGACTTCAAGCAACTTGGAATCTCTGTCATTCTGCTCTTCCTCCAGATTCTGGAACTTTGATTTCTAAATGAAATATACAAAATTATGTTTCATCTGGAAAAGAACTGGACCACTGAGTGATAGTCCAGTTGTTTTGTCCTTAGTCCAAGTAAGATGCTTATGACATTGTTTCTTGTTGAAGAGTGGCTTGAGACTAGGAATGCAACACTTGTAGCTCATCTTGTGGACATTTGGTGGCTCTTGATGCACTGACTCAAAGCCTCAGTCCACTCCTTTTGAAGCTCCCCCAAGTTCTTGAATTGGCTTTGTTTGACAATCTTCTCAAAGCTGGCGTCTTCTCATCAACCTTCCATGAATATGCTTTGATACAGCAATCTGCAAACAGCCAGCATTTTCAGCATTGACATTGTGGCTTACTTGTCTGTGTAAAACCTCCATATACACATAGATTTCTGTCAAATAATGATTATCACCAGTAAAGGCCATCTCAAGAAATACATAAACTCCTTTGCATATGATTTCAGATTTGCAGATTCATTTGTTCCACCTTGTCATCTCCCACCATTTTATCCACTTGTTTGTAGCATTGCATTACATTTATCTGTTTTATCCACTTTTTTTTTACTTAGCCACAGAGCACCCTACTTAGTGACTAAGTTAAATAAATAAATAGATAAATCCTTGAAACAGTTTGTATGGAATGTACAGTAGTGTTCAGAATAATAGTAGTGCTATGTGACTAAAAAGATTAATCCAGGTAACCAAAACTGTGGTTATACAACTAAATACTAGTTTAGTGATTCACAGGATTGCTAAAAAAGCGGTTTGAACATAATAGTTTTGAGTTTGTAGCGTCAACAGCAGATGCTACTATTATTGTGAACACCCCTTTTTCTACTCTTTTTTTTTTTTTTTTTCGAAGACGACGATGAAGAAGAGGAGGAAAACGTTGCCACGAACAGCGGGAGAAGAAGAAAACTAGAAGGGTGGAAATGAGAGTGGGGACTTTGAATGTTGGTAGTATGACTGGTAAAGGGAGAGAGCTGGCTGATATGATGGAGAGGAGAAAGGTAGACATATTGTGTGTGCAAGAGACCAAGTGGAGGGGGAAGTAAGAGCAGGAGCATCGGCGGTGGGTACAAGTTGTTGTACCATGGTGAGGACAGAAAGAGAAATGGTGTTGGGGTCATTTTAAAGGAAGAGTATGTTGAAAGTGTGTTGGAGGTTAAGCGAGTGTCTGACAGGGTGATGAGTGTGAAGTTGGAAATTGAAGGGGTGATGATGAATATCATTAGTGCATATGCCCCACAGGTAGGTTGTGAGATGAAGGAGTAAGATGATTTCTGGAGTGTGTTAGATGAGGTGGTGGAGAGTGTGCCCAAGCATGAAAGAGTGGTGATAGGAGCAGACTTCAAGGGGCATGTTGGTGAAGGGAACAGAGGTGATGAGGAAGTAATGGGTAGATATGGTATCAAGGATAGGAATGGGGAAGGACAGATGGTAGTTGATTTTGCAAAAAGGATGGACATGGCTGTGGTGAATACCTACTTTAAGAAAAGGGAGGAGCACAGGGTAACATAAAAGTGGAGGAAGGTGCACACAGGTGGACTACATTCTTTATAGGAGATGCAAGCTAAAAGAAATCAGAGACTGTAAGGTAGTAGCAGGAGAGAGTGTCACTAGACAGCATAGGATGGTTGTTTGTAGGATGACTTTAGAGGTAAAGAAGAAGAGAGTGAGAGCTCAACAAAGGATCAGATGGTGGAAGCTGAAGGAGGAAGACTGGTGTGTGAAATTTAGCAAGCAGGTGAGAGAAGCACTAGTTGGAGGGGAAGCAATTTTGGACAATTGGAAGAGTACTGCAGATGTGGTGAGGGAGACAGCTAGGGCAGTACTGGGTATGACATCTGGACAGTGGAAGGAAGACAAGGAGACTTGGTGGTGGAATGAAGAGGTCCAGGAAAGCATAAAGAGAAAGAGGTTGGCGAAAAAGTTTTGGGATAGTCGGAGAGATGAAGAAAGTAGACAGGAGTACAAGGAGATGCGGCGTAAGGCGAGAAGAGAAGTGGTAAAAGCAAAGGAAAAGGCATATTGCGAGCTGTACAAGAAGTTGAATAGTAAGGAAGGAGAAAAGGACTTGTACCGATTGGCCAGACAAAGGGACAGAGCTGGAAAGGATGTGCAGCAGGTTAGGGTGGTAAAAGATGCACATAGTAATGTGCTGACAAGTGAAGAGTGTGTGCTGAGAAGGTGGAGGGAATATTTCAAAGAGTTGATGAATAAAGAAAATGAGCGAGAGAAAAGGCTGGATGATGTGGTGAGAGTAAATCAGGAAGTAAAAGAGATTAGCAAGGAAGAAGCGAGGGCTGCTATGAAGAGGGTGAAAGGCAGTTGGTCCAGATGACATTCCAATGGAGGCATGGAAATGTCTAGGAGAGATGGCAGTAGAGTTTCTAACCAGATTGTTTAATAAAATCTTGGAAAGTGAGAGGATGCCTGAGGAGTGGAGACGAAGTGTGCTGGTTCCTATTTTCAAGAACAAGGGTGATGTGCAGAGCTGCAGTAACTACAGAGGCATAAAGCTGATCAGCCACAGCATGAAGTTATGGGAAAGAGTAGTAGAAGCTAGGCTTAGAAAACAGGTGAAGATCTGTGAGCAGCAATATGGTTTCATGCCGAGAAAGAGCACTACAGATGCAATGTTTGCTCTGAGAATACTGTTGGAAAAGTACAGAGAAGGACAGAAAGAGTTACATTGTGTGTTTGTGGACTTAGAAAAAGCTTATGATAGGGTGCCAAGAGAAGAGTTGTGGCATTGTATGAGGAAGTCTGGAGTGGCAGAGAAGTATGTTAGGGTAGTACAGGACATGTACAAGAATAGTGTGACAGCGGTGAGATGCGTAGTCGGAATGACACTCATTCAAGGTGGAGGTGAGATTACACCAAGGATCAGCTCTGAGTCCTTTCTTGTTTGCAGTGGTGATGGACAGGTTGACAGATGAGATCAGACAGGAGTCCCCATGGACTATGATGTTTGCAGATGACATTGTGATCTGTAGTGAGAGTAGAGAGCAAGTTGAGTCTAGTCTGGAGAAGTGGAGATATGCTTTGGAGAGAAGGGGAATGAAAGTCAGTAGAAGCAAGACTGAGTACATGTGTGTGACTGAGAGGGAGCCCAGTGGAGTAGTGCAGTTACAAGGAGTAGAAGTGGTGAAAGTAGATGAATTTAAATATTTGGGGTCAACTGTTCAAAGTAATGGAGAGTGTGGTAGAGAGGTGAAGAAGAGAGTGCAGGCAGGGTGGAGTGGGTGGAGAAAGGTGGCAGGAGTGATTTGTGACCGAAGAATATCAGCAAGAGTGAAGGGGAAAGTTTACAAAACAGTAGTAAGACCAGCTATGTTGTATGGTTTAGAGACAGTGGCACTAACAAAAAGACAGGAGGCAGAGCTGGCGGTGGCAGAGCTGAAGATGTTGAGATTCTCTTTGGGAGTGACAAGAATGGACAAGATTAGGAATGAACATATCAGAGGGACAGCTCAGGTGGGACGGTTTGGAGACAAAGTCAGAGAGGCGAGATTGAGATGGTTTGGACATGTGCAGAGGAGGGACCCAGGGTATATAGGGAGAAGGATGCTGAGGATGGAGCCACCAGGCAGGAGGAGAAGAGGGAGACCAAAGAGGAGGTTCATGGATGTGCTGAGAGAGGACATGCAGGTGGTTGGTGTGACAGAGGAAGATACAGAGGACAGGGTGAGATGGAAACGATTGATCTGCTGTGGCGACTCCTAATGGGAACAGCCGAAAGACAAAGAAGAAGAAGAAGCAGCCCAATTTCATAGCCTTAAGAGTGTGCATATCATGAATGCTTGGTCTTGTTGGATTTGTGAGAATCTGCTGAATCTACTGGTACCTTGTTTCCCATGTAACAATAAGAAATATACTCAAAACCTGGATTAATCTTTTTAGTCACATAGCACTACTGTATAATATTTTCACTTTCTGAAATAACTGATTAAAAAATGTTGGTGGTTTTCATGATAGATTTTTTTACTCTGTACCTGTGCTAATATTTATTGGCATAAGTCAGTCCCTTCGGCAGCTCCCTTGTTTTCATTTGGCGTTACTGCATGTTGATTTAGCACACATTTTATACCAGATGCCCTTCCTGATGCAGATCCACATTACATGGAGAAATGTGGCAGGGGTGGGGTTTGAACCAAGAACCTTAAATGGACTGCATTTATATAGCATTTTTCCATCTCCATCAGATTCTCAAAGCGCTTTACAATGATGCCTCACATTCACCCATTCACACAAACACACTCACACACCGATGTCAGTGTGCTGCCATGCAAGGCACTCACTACACACATGGAGCAACTTGGGGGATTAAGGACCTTGCCTGTCTGAAGCCCAACGCTTAACCACTAGACCATCACCTCCCCAGCTAGAACCTTCCACACTGAAACACGTTTTTTTCATGTCCTGGACAGATATGTCTCATTCAGAAAGGTGAGCTTGTGCTGAACATTTTTATGTGCAACGCAGGGCGTTATACTATATGTAATTACCTTAAATAGGGGATTACTGAAGGTATGAAAGTGACCTGGACATGCCCGCTAGTCCAGACCTCAGTGGGTTAAAGTCAAACATTTAACAACTGACTCATTTGTTTTCACTTTAAAATTTGCAGGTATTTAATTAGTCTTCTGTTTCCATCAGTTTGTTCCACAGAGCTGTTCTGGCCAGAGTTTATTTGAAACTTTGAAGGAGTCAGAAAAGCCCTGCCGGCTCCAATCATGTGAGGTCCATGCCAGGAACTGCAGGAACCCCAAACACATTTGGTCCAAGCATAACTGCTCCACACAAACAGATGTTAACAGCTGTGACATAAGCAGCACAGGTGATGTAGCCTGTAAGGAAACCAATGAGACTCACTGCCCTCATAAGCCCTTTTCTAATGGTTCCCTACACTCTCGCTCTCTTTCCCACCAAGGCAACTCCTCCACTTTACATAGTTACTCAGAAACGCATGAAGAGGTCTGGCACAGGAGGCCAGAGCCGCACCATGGCCCTTTCACTCTCACCTCCATGGTCTCTGACTGCAGCTCTCCACAGCCTTCTGTAGTGAAGCCTGCTGGAGGCACATGGCCAAAAATGATGATGGGAGATGATAGTCCTGAGTGCAGCCAACTTTCGATTTATAAAAAACCAAAACAAAGGAAGTCTATCTTTGACACTCATGCATTTAAAAGATCTGAGGTGCCCCCAAAATTGGATTATGTATCCCTTGCTCAGTTTCCCAAGCATTCACCACAGAACTCGACATCTGAAGCTGCTCAGAGTCCTCCTACTCCTCCAACAAGAAGTGACTCTTTCAGGTTCAAACATCATCAACAGAACAGTTCAGCATCCGATTCCACCATCACTACCGGCACTCCCCCGGCCTCACCGGCACCAGCTGCAGGCCCCCATGAGGATGGGGAGGCAAGGAGCCAGTACTGCTATTCTGATGGTTCCTCAGGAGAGACTATGATGAGTTCAAAGAAACCTCTCGAGGAAGAGAGGCAAAGGTACAGAACACAGGAGCGAGAAAGGAGGAGACACCGGCCAAAATCGGCACCTGCTCTGCAGCGAAATGTGGCTCCATTACACACCCCTGTTCCCATGCAGGTATCTGACACACTGCCCTTTGAGGATCTGGCTTCCTTGTTGACATGTGCATGCTTCTCATGCGCTATTTGTTGCGTAATGGCTTTTCAGAACTCCCCAGTGGTCTAATTACCGGTTTAATTCCTTTTTCCAGGTGCAGAGTTTCTCTAACGATGAGCAGTCCCCAGAGCCCATGGACATGTTGCGTTTCTCTCCCATGCGAACCAATCGGTACAGCATGCCCTTCACACCTCCAGGCTACAACAGTATTGGTGCACGTAAGTTGCCTAAACAGTTTAACCTGTTCTGTGTCATGATTACATTCATAACAGAGGAGGACAACACTAGTCTCCAAAGTGTTACGGATGTAGCACGACTGGAGACTCAATAAAGGGAGCAACACAGGTGGGTAATATTTGAAGTGTTTATTTGCAGCACTGGTGATAGTAAGCTGCAGAAGATCAGTCCATGGAAGCACATAGTCTCTGAGGGCATCAGTAAGTGACAAGCAATGGGTCAAGACAAATAGCAAAGGCAGTGCACTCATCACAAGTATCTGTGTGTGTGAACAGGCAGACAGGTAATCCTGGAGATAAATTGGAGAGTCAATGCACAGTTCAGTTAGCACATATACCATATAACACATTTTCCAGACTGTCATGCTTTATATATATATAATATAATATTGTGTATGTATGTATGTAAACTTGATTGGCAGGTCCTAGAATTTATGTCAAAAATACTGCATCATCATCTACAGCCACAAGATGGCACCTTCTACACTCACAAGGGGCTCTTCAATACTGATCTGAATGAAGTACTGTCTAATCCACACCCTGGAGCAGAAGGTGGTGCTAATGTACCATTAAGCAGGATGCCAACCACAGTAAAACAATATCTGAATGAGAACATGTCTCATAAAAACAGCGAAATTAATAAATCACATTCTCAAACTGGAAGACTGCTCTTTTGAATAAAGAGAGGGAATAAGAGAGGGAACATTTATATGCTCTTCAGTAAAGATGGAGAAATAACTTTTCTACTACTTGGCACTCGATTTATTTCCATTTTGTGGGACAGCTGGACCCTCAACAGAGAGGACAGCTAGGCTAATGTAAGGCTAACTATGATGTTAATAAATCTATAGTAATTTTAAAGTATTTTACATTTAGTGAGGTAAACGTGCACATTTGGCTCCGCTTTGATGTTTTTGTTTGTTCAATGGCGACAGGAAGCAACTTCCCCTTGCGTTCTTTGGCTTTGTGCAGTAACATTGATTAGCCTGTTAGATTCTGTTCATTAATGCAGTGTTTGCATTAAGCATAAATATTAATAATGATGATAATTTTGTTTCTTGTTGCATGAAGCAGTAGCATCACACATTTCAAAAAATGAATGTGACTTATAGACTATGATGGGTTTTTTTTTTTTGTTGGTTCCCCACATTACACACAAGGTGCTCCAAGATACTCGCCTCCTTACCACCTGACACTGCACTGCTAACACATGCTTTTAGGAAAAGGCCTGCAGTGATGGCAAGATGAAGCCTTGTTGACATGTCAAGCCTTCCCAGCCAATTGTTTTGCCAAAAGCTTCATTATTCAAAGCCTCATTTAATGGTTCATTGAGCTATATAGCTGTAATTTTTGTGGACATGTAGTAGTATACAAATAATGAATGTTTGAGTTCAGTGATACAAATATTTTATGTGGTGAAAGCTGGAACATACTGCCATGCTGCTTCGCCTCATTGAATGGTTTGTTTCAGCTTTCACCGAATTAAATATTCGTTCCATTGAAAAAACCTTCATTATTTGTTTTATAAATTGGCTAAAATAGATCCTTGTCATTTTATGTTATATTAATTTACAAACAGAAAAGGGTCTTACATTTTGGTACTTCCTCAATGCAGCGAAAAAAATGTCACAAATTAATCTATCTTTGGTGCGTCACTTCTGCTTTGACATTAGCAGTCCAACATGAACTTTAAATAGGAGTCCAAAAATAATTGACGATGAATGCCTTGCATCAAATCGTCGTCCATCAGCAAAAAAAACTGTCATGTTTGTTTTAAAGCTAAGCGCCACCCGGCTTGTGTGTGGGTGCACGTGATGTGCGCTCACACAAGCGGGAAGGTGCTTGTGCGCGCATGTACTACCAAAAAAAAAGACTATTTCCTCAGTGCAGCGAAAAAAAAAATCACGTCAGACGGCTTACAGCGCAGTGGATTTTTGTGTATGCGTGTGTGTGTAGGTAGGTGTGTATACAGAGTGCAATGGTACCAAACGTATGGAACCAAATTTGCACTCTAAATGCAATGCAACACAAATGGGACGAATGATCCATGTTGACAAGGATCCACTCAGCCGTTATATAATAAGGAATGTTTTGTCACTGCTGACAAGATGGATTCAATGTCCTTCATATGTGAAGCTGCTTGAAGATATAATCCATTTGGATTTTCACCTTTTAAGTGATGTCATAAAAAGGATTTTCTTCTGTAACTTGTTATAGGTAAGTTGGTTCTTTAATATCCAAATTAAGTATTCACAATCTGTTACCACCAATATGATCAAAATTTGTCTGGTCTGGAAACAGTTTAGGATTCTGATATTGTGGGAAGTATTTATTTGTGTAAATGTTTTAGTGTTGTAATGCCACAGTCAGGTCTATACGTGTTTGGGCAGTGACAGAGTGATTGTAATTCAACCTCTGCCAGCACCTCAGTGGAACTAAAATCAAGCAATCCAGATGTTGTCGGCATGTAGATGTTCAGAGGTTTAACAAAAATATGACATTAACCATTTCAGAATTACAGCCATTTTAATACACAGTCTGTCCATTTTTCAGAGCCCATAATCAGTTGAACATACTTATAGCTAAAGCAAATTATCTTTTTTTTTTTTTTTTTTTTTTTTTACATCCGGTTTTCTTTAGATGAGACAGGGAGTAGATACATGAACATTTCCAAGTCAGGTGCAGACATGGCACCTCTAATGCCACATCCCCACCTTTTGTATGAGAGGCATTACTTCAGCTGGTTGTTGAATGTCCTGGTACAGTAGTTGTAGTACCACTAGCTGATGGAGGCAGTGTGTGTAGCTGTGGAGGAATGACATTTGCACATTCCAGCCATACTTACTACATTACCTCATTTGCCTTTTAACCTGTCTGATAAACTCCGGGGTTTTAAAGCTGGAGTCCAGGAAAGGTTGCCAACGATGTCTAAGTCAGTGTGTCCAAACTGGCCACATTATCCTGACTCAGCAAATAAAGTTGTCTGCTAATTTTTTTTGGCTATATTCGTCTGTAATTTTGGGCAGTCACACAAAACTGTATGATGGAGTATTTTCATTAGAGGAATTTCATTAGAGCCAGACGCTCTCTAATCCTCTGGCACTTCCCACTGTGGCCTTGTGGTAAAGGTCTGACACTCTAATGCTTCTTCAGCATCATATTGAGTGACATGAGTGGGGTGGGGTCTGTGCAGAGGGCTGCTAGGGCTTCCAATAGTACCTCATGCTGTTCAAAGAGGTACTGCAGAATTAGTAGTCTGCTATTCCAGTGTGCCCATGGTGGAGGCAGTATTACAAGGGTCGGCGCTGAGCCTTTTTTTGTTTGCGATGGTAATGAATAGGTTGAAGAAAAAAAATCAAACATGAGTCTCTATGGACTTGAGCCTAGAAAGGTGCAGATACGCTCTGGAGAGAAGGGGAACTTTTTTTTTTTGAAGCTTCACTGCCAGGAAAGTTCAGCAGAGTTGAGCGGGATGAATAAAATCTAGCAATGCAGGTATGTACTGATAAAAAGCCTAAAGGATTTTTCACCGAACTGGCGTAGGGTTGTGTATAATTGTGGAGGCTTGGTGTACATTAGCGGAGTGTTGTGTAGACTTGCGTAGAGCATTGCATCCGGTGCTCTATACTGAAAGAATTGAACATGTTTAATATTTTGTGTGTCCACTTTGCGGACCCCTTTGCATCCCTCAGTGTATTGTCACATAAGGCTGCATAAATTCAGCGTAGGGCTGCATAAGCTCGGCGTAGTCGGCACACCGCATTATGCAACTCTGCGTTTGCCCGGTGTGAAAGGGGCTTTATGCTGTGTTCACATGTCAGTGTCAGAAAAACAATCACATCAGTCTTTATAATGGAATTTCTGTCCTCTGCAGTGACAGACTGCAGGTGACGATGTGAGGCACAGTCACTTTTCAGTGATAATGTCATGGAAAATAATTTGCTTAAGCCATGGTCAGACCAAATAATAAAGCCATGAATAATGAGCCATGTATGGATTTGTCAGAAATTTCAGGGATTATTCGAGCCACGTATATGATGTTCTTCTGAAGGAATTGCAGGAAACAGATGTTAAAAAAGGCTACAAGAGCTTTCTTAGAGTGGAACCTGCTCTGTTGCAGGTAGCCTGTTCTGTCCTCGTAGCTGCCAGGTACTTGGATAATGGGTCTCTAACAGCCTGGTACGCATCAGAAACATGCCTGTAACATCCTCAATTGTCCTCGCAGTACCTTGTACACAAATCGCCCCACGCTATTTTTGCTAAATTTTGAACTTCACAAAATTAGCGCCACGCTCAAAGATGAGCCTTGTTAGGCGAATAATCTGCCTCTAAGCGCCACTGTTCTCCCACAATTCTTGAGTAACTTGACTCGCACATAATTTCATGCTACATGGCTCATTATTCATTGTTCATTATTCTGTCTGACCAGGGCTTTAATTGAAAGTTACAACAGTGTTTTAGCATTTTGCATATCATTATATTAAAACGGGAAACCCTGACTATGATAGCAGCTTAAAAAGTTAACTTTTTGTGAGGTTATGAATTGATTCCTATCTGAAATATTCACATTTACCTGGTTAAAACCAGGCGACTCTCTGCACTTAAATAATCCATCTCTGTCTGGTTTTCCTCTTAAAGATAAGATGACATCTGGTTTGTCCTTGTTGATATGGTAAGCAGCAAAAGTTGAAAATGTTTAACTTTTGATGGCAAGTGCCATCACTGTGCGTGGCTGCTACGCTCACAGCCAGACGTGGTGGAATTTTTCCATCAACCGATCATTGAAAATAATGGAACATCTAGTTTTCCTTCTGCTGCTTACTGGTGACATGAATGCAGCATTTGACTTCAGTTACAGCAGTCATTAAGAAATAGAAACAGTATGGTAATGAATGGTAAATCTGTCTGATGTAGCTCTCAAAAGCTGAGTAACCATGGAATAAGGAGGCTGTGAGGGAACTCCCCACGAAACCCATAAAGACTCTAAAGGAGTTATAGGGTTTTGTGGCTGTGTTTGGTGAAACAGCATTGTACAAGTTTTGCCTATTGCACCACCAGTTTTATGGTAGCGGAGTGGCAGACAAAAGAATTTTCTTTAAAAGATGTGATATTTCAGCTGCAGTTTGCCAGGAGGCACACTGGAGTTGAGCCAAGATTTTGTTTTTCTGGTATGAAAATCCTCTTCCATTCCACTCCACTTTGTCTTGAATGTAATCAGTGCATTATTTATTAAGAACCCAAAGACCGCTGTGGGCTAACTGGCTAATTAATGTTACCGGATTGGCAATAAGAACTCAGAGTAAACCACGTCTTGTCATCACTGAACAAGAGAAAACATCATTAGAAGTGTTGGGTTGCATGGGCAGTTTCACTGCAGAGCTACATTTGCACGTTTACCTCACTAAATGTAAATAAACTTTTAAACACAATTATAAAGTTTGAGGCTTACCTTAGCCTAGCCACTCTCTCCTGGCGCTGCAGTTCACTGAGGTATTACAAATAGACTCTGGATGAGGGGCTTGTTCTGTGAGACCCAACCCCCCATCAGCATTTCAATTTGAAGTACAATGAGCGCTAAAGATGTGAGGAGGTCTACACTGTAACCATGTTTTGCTAGCTCCAGCTCTGACAACATACTCACTAGCAAAAATGACCTATACACTTGTCATTTCCTGTTGTGATTTTCTTTTTTTTTTTTTAACTGCACTTGGGGGTATTCGGTAACTTGGAAGTGTTCTTGTGAGCTTCCACCTTCCTTTACTGCTGGTAATAAAATACCACAGATGGTTCCACTTTGGCAGCATTGCAAACATTTCTCCCAGGTGTCACGGTCCCACCACAGACCAATGATGTAGTGCACACTGTCCACCTGCTCCACTCAGGCCTAGAAATCATTTGCAAGATGGTTACAATAGTTTAGTTTCACCCAAGACTTCAATGAAGTAGTTCTTCATTTTTGCAGAATTGTGTTTGTGGGTGTATTAGTATCTTCAAGCATTTTGTGGATCACTGTAATGTCATTGTATACCATAAATATGCTGACATGAATTCCGTATTTGTGCATCTTAAACTGAAATTTGTGGTTTAGATCTGTGTTGAAATAATATAATTTGGCATTTGTAACTCCAGAACCAGTACAACGAGGTTTAGCTCCATGTCCTATTGTGACAGCAGTGACGAGGAACCCGGTCTACACCGCCTGGAGCCATGAGATCCAGTCTAACAACGGTCCACCAGCACCCGGCCCAGGCGCCCACCCACAGTCACACACCAGGTGTGAGCAGTTGTCAATAAACAGGTGAACCTCGTTAACGCACGCAAGTTGGGGTCCACAAAATCGAACCAAGAGCTATCTGAACCCGTGAGTTAATGAGGTTGACCAAGAACATATAGTATTCAGGGTCCACAAATTGACTGTGAGTAAAGCTGAAATGTGAGTTACAAATACGCGAGTTAACGGGGTTCACCTGTATCTAGTAATTTGTCAACCTTTCTGCATGTTTCATAATTTAGTCATTACAAACTAGAGGTATCCAGTGAGGTGGCCTGCCAATATGTAGATGTGGGTTTGAATCCCGCTCAGGGTACTTGTCTGTGTCTTTGCACATTGTCTCAGACCACCCAGCTGTAGATGGGCACTGGCCTTGGCTGGGGAAGTAAGTTGTGTTGGACGGGCGTGCCATCCAGGGGAGTCATAGACTCGTATCTGCTTCATGCTAGGAAATCCGGAGAGCAGCGGCACCAGCAGACCTCAGGTCCCACATTGGATAAGAGACAGGCACATATCTTTTAAAATAAGCAGTCTGTCTTTTTATCCATCTCAGCCATAAAATGTGACCAGTCCAGAATTGGCCCCTTTTCCTGAGTTGGTTTAATGGAATATTTAACTGATACCATCCATTTTAAAATTAAGGAATGTGTGAAAATGTCCAGTACAAGAAATGTGTCAGTACTTTTGCTTCAAACAACTCTCAACTCAAATTATTTTATGTTTTGTAATCAAAAAATGATTAGTGACCAGGTCGCCAATAGATTACTCACGATGCTGTAATCATGCGATCAGAGGTAAAATGTGAAACGTGGCACATACGTCCCCCCTCGTGCGACAGATGCCTGCTGATGAATAAGGCTGTTCTGAGATCCTAAATTTATCCAATGAAGGGGATACAAAGTGACTTCTTACCAGATGTTGAAAGAAACACTTCTGATGTTTTTCCCTCACTGCAGAAAGAAAAAGAAAGTAACCGAGATCGTGAGTACTAGGAGAGTATTAATTATGTTCCCAGTTTTATTTGAACTTGTGTTCTGATAATTCAGATGGTCAGTGTTTGTGTATTTGTGCAGCAAGTAGGCCCCCCACATGTAATGAGCAGATGGCATTGAGCAAATTATATCATGCTTTGGTTTGACTAATTGAGTGCCAGAGGGATTTATTGAGGCCGTTTCCCCCAATTTTAGCCCTCAGCATCAAGGTCGACACAGCATGGATCTCAGCCACAAGCACACTGGAGAGTTCGTTGAGATGAGCTGCAGCCAACCATCACACGCCACCACCACGAACCCCGTAGTCCCCAGTGCCCGACCGGGTATGTATGGAATGCCAAGGTTATCCGCCTTAGTAGTGAACTCAACTAATTCTGCCGTGTAGTAATTTGTCGTGATATTCCTTTTGTACAAATACCCACGAATGTTTTTCAGTGTCCATTTCTGTGCAGTAAATGTCTGCAATTATTGTGACAGAATGTCTTTATTAACAAACCCGACCTTTATGCTATTGGCTAATGCTGAAAACTGCGCAGCTGTTTTATTGTGGGTCCAGATATCTCCAGGTTGACACATGCATGCGTTATAAACTTTACCATAAGTACTCTTTTGTCTATAGGGTAGTCTGACTGTGGAACTTCAAATCACTAATTAGCTGTGCATAAACATGTCATACCTTTGTACAGGCATGGCTTCAAGTGAAGGATTTGGTGCAGACATATATCAGCAACTGCTCTTAAAAATAGGGTTTGCTTCTTGAAGGTGCACAACAAAAATAAAAAAATCTTACAAGTATTTGTCTATTTTCTGATCAAAATATCCAGTCTGTTTAATCACTTAAATACAGTTTTAATAAGATATAAAGATTTGTTTTTAGATAAGTCTGAAAAATCTTAAGTGAAATAGTCTTGTATACAAACAAGATATAATTATTTTCACGTGTGTGTGTGGGGGGGTGGGGGGTGGGGGGGGTCATTCCATCTGAAATCATGCAGTTTTGCAAAAAAAAAAAAAAAATTCCCAGGTCACCCCTCAGCTTTATTCTGTCAATTTTATATGTTAATCACATTCTGACATTAGGGTGACATGCCAAATATTAGGTCTGTATCTTGAAAACATTTGAAGTTACAGCCTTTGGACATTTTTGTGAATTTTTCACATATCATGAAAACTGTGTTTTCTACCAACATTGCACAAATTAGCTCCCTATATGCCCCACAGCTTCAAAACTGCTCATGCCAGGCTAACTTTTGGTGTTGAGTTGGGAAATTATGGCGGTTTCGGTGTATCTAGTGTGGTCTCCCTTCCATATAGGCCTCAAAATGGTAGAAAACCCGAAATTGTAAATGTCGTTCATATCTTTGATCAGTTCAAAGTCAAAGAAATATACCAGCTATGGCTATAGAAGTTTTTGTATGCTGGTTTGTGATATAATGGAACACAGCTACACATTTAAATGATATACCAGGCTGTTTTAACAAAATTCATAGTTGTTAAAAATGCTAATCTTAAAAAAGTGTCTAAATATGCCGATTTTTGTCACCCCAAATGCCAATGTGGACAGTTGACGATCATAATCATATTTTTACCATATATTCTTACATATTTCAAGATGATATGCTGAAAATATGGTGCTGTTATTGAGCTTCCTTCATGTGATTTTTGTCTTCAAATCACAATGTAGTCGCAACAATATTTTTTTGGCAGAATCATGATAACAAATATGCAATTTGAAAAAAACAAAACAAAAAAAACCTTACAGACTAGCTTACTCATACAGTTTCATTTCATAAATTGTCATGAAGAACTTTAACACGTATATGATAGTTTAAATATCTTTCTTGTTAAGAGTTGGTAAATATCTCTATTTACCTTGTAAATGAATTTTGAGTGATCTATTTATTGTTTTACACTAGTTAACAGAAATAAAGGTGAGTTTGGTGTTCCTTGCATTGCTGTTTGCTGACAGCAGTACGTGTCTGTGCATGTTTCTTCACAGCACATGGCGTGGGGAAAAGTGTGGTTACAAATATTATGAAGTATTGCCCAATGCTCAGCGACCTAATTGCAGCATGACCTAATTCTCTTAAAATAGATATTTTGCTACTTTTGTCTATTTTTAAACATAATGGGAATGATTATCATGTTTTTCCAATTTCTAGTGATGCAACCAAGGTGTTACTCAATATTCATGAAGTGACCTAATCCCAAAATGTCCCAAAATAGCCAGTGTGTCATGCTAATGTGTCTATTTATAATCACAAGAAGGAAACACCATATTTGCAGCATATCATCTTGAGATATGTAAGAATATATGGTAAAAATATGAATATGATAGTCAACTGTCCACATTGGCATCTGGGGTGATGAAAATTGGCATATTTTGACACTTTCTCAAAATTATCATTTTTTTTTCAACAACTATAAATGTTAAAACAAGCTGCTGTATCATTTAAATGTGTAATTGTTCCATTATATCACAAACCATCATACAAAAAGTTCTATAGCCACAGCTAAAATATTTCTTTGATTTTGAACTAATCAAAGATAGGAACAACATGTAAAATTTTGCCTTTTCTACCATTTTGAGGCCTTTGTGGAAGGCAGATCACACTAGATACACCAAAACTGTTTCCAAACTTTACACCAAAGGTTAGCATGGCATGAGCAGTTTCAAAGCTGTGAGGCATATAATGAGTTCATTATTAACGTGCAAATTTGGTAGAAAACACCATTTTCATGATTATGTGAAAAATTCACAAAAATTTCCAAAGACTGAATATTTGACATTTCACCATAACTTTGTCAAAGGAATAACATATCAAACTGACAGAACAGAACTGAGGAGTGACCTGGGAGCCTCTGGGTGACTTGAGATAGAATGACCATGTATATATATATATATATATGTGTGTGTGTGTGTGTGTGTGTGTGTGTGTGTATGTATGTATGTGCACACATATTCCACTGATGACTTACATATTTTGTAATCACAAATGTTTTGTTTTTTTTATCATTTATGTTTTAATTTATCATGTTTTCTTATAAAACAAAACAAAGAAAACAAGGTGTTGCATTTCTTGACTTATTCCCTCCACATTATCCAGCCTTTTATCCCTCTCATTTTCATCATTTATCAGCTCCTCAAAATACCCCCTCCACCTCCTTGCTGTCAGCACATTTCTATCTGCATCCTTTATCAACCTAACCTGCTTCTCATCCTTTCCAGCTCAGTCTCTCTGTCTCAGCAGTCGGCTTTAGTCCTTTTCTTCCTTCCTTAGTGTTCATCTTTACATATAGCCCACTAAATATCCTCTGCCTAGCCTTTGCCACAGCTCTTCTCACCTTGTGCCACATCTTCTCATTCTACTGTCTTCACCTTTCTGACTTTCTCAGTTCTCCTTTGCCAGCCTATTCCTCCTCATACTTTCCTATACGTCTTCATTCCGCTATCAAGTCTCTGTCTTCCTTCCTCTCTCCAGTTGTCTGGCCCATCACCTTCCTGGCTGCCTTCCTCATCACTTCAGTTAATGCAGCATTTCAGTGATGATTGTCAAAGTTAAACAAAAAATTGACAGATTTTATGGAATTGAGTTCAGATATTTTATTATTTCTGAACCTGACTGTTTAAAAGCCCACGTGACATTTTCTCTACAAGCCTGATACCTTGACATGTGGGCGTGGCACCGTTGTACCCTGAGCACTTTTGATCTCATGTCACATGCAGTTTGTTAAAATATTCTGATGAGCACACTTGCAGTCCAGCTCCTTTGTATCACTTTGATGTGGGAAATAATTCACACTAAGCTAATAAAATAAATCATCTGCTTTGTAAGATATTATCAGTGAATATGAGTCATAAATTTCCTCTGTTTTTTGCTTCTGCTTAGGTTCTTCAAATACTTTAAAGTTTCGGGCAGAACGCATTAAGATGCCCCCAGCTCGTTACCCACGCTCCACTGGATCTGACAGAGGTAGGGGTGAAGTCGGCGTTTACATCATCCAGCAGTGGGCATGACGGCAGTAAACAGCACGTCGTCTTTGTCTTCTACCACTCCAGGCTCCCGCTCCCATTCAGAGTGCAGCAGCCCGACACCACCACTGTCCCCCGTCAACCTGGAGCTCTCACCTTTTACCAGCACCCAATCGCAAAGCTCCATTTCCCCCCAACCCAGGATATCAGTCAGCCATGTTGCAGTTGGTGACAGAAGGAAAAACGGGTAGGCGAGCTCCTCATCTGTGTCATCACAGTAATGTCATTTGGCACGACGCGTCTTCCGCCATTTGTCTTTTCTGCTGTCTGCTTCTCAGTGATTAAGTGCTTAAAAAGCTGTTAAAAATATGTGACTCTGTTTTGTTTGAAGCAAACACAGATTACTCTTACAACATTTCATCGTCCTCGCGTCTCTGCTGCTGTTCATTATAATTTGTTGTCCTTTTTTCCTACGTGTCAGCAATCTGTTTTCTTCACTGTCTTCCACGTCTCACATTTGTCTCCTATATTACACCCTCGCGGAGTCCACATTCATCTCAGTGAAATGCTTGAAGTTGGATCTGTTCTGTTTATAAGAAATGTATTCACTCTCTGCGAGTCTGTTCAAGCCCAGACCTGAACATGCACTTGCTGCATATTTCAAAATCTAATGTTTTGGTCTTGCTGTGTTTAGCAGGAGGAGCTTTTTATTTCCTTAAATGTTTAATAGCCTTAAAACAACACTATGCAAGATTTGTTCCAAAGGGTGACCCTTGATTAGCAAGACATAAATCAGCTTATGACCACTGTTGGAAAATATAGGTTGGGGTTTGAGCCTTCTGAAGAACAGTTGTTGACAAACTGACAGAAATGCAACCGGCAACCTCATAGCATGAGGGGAACAAATCAAATAGATTCTCAGATTTCAGTAACAATCTTGTCAATATACATACTACTAAACTTGAACAAAACTGTGATTCAACATTGCAGTTTAAACATCAAGTCTTGAGAACGTGTCTTTTAGTACACATTCATGCTCAGATGTTCTTTGGTCATTCAGCAGTTGATATTTGCACAGTCAGTGCACTTAACTCTAAAAAGAATAGCAGCATGTTCACTAATTCTGGACTATGTGCTGTTATATAACGGCTGAGTGGATCCTTGTCATTTGATTGGTGGCTTGCGTATCACGTGACATCGATTATTTGTACCATTTGCCATTGTTTCATTGACTGTGCATTATTTCTTTTTAGCGCGCAATTTTGATGCTATATGAAATGTGCTGTTGCATGCTCCGGACCACCACGCATGCTCGCACAACCATCTAAACATGCTGGAGTTTGATTTGCTGGCAGATGATGATTTGAAGGAGCTAATTGACACTGCTAATTCTTGTAACACACGCACAAAAATCCACTACACCGTAAACCATCTGGAGGCATGAAGAGCCGTTAGGATGAAAAGATGGACAAATTTCTGACGCCGTTTTTCGCTGGAGTAAGAAAAGCAAACGGGAGTCTGTACACAGTCAGTGGACGGCATCACAGACTACTGAGAACAAATTTGGACTTTAAAGTTCGTGTTGGACTGTTAAGCACAAGTGGCACACACCAAAATGTAAGTCCCTTTTCTGTTTTTTGTAAATTAATAAAATATCAAATGGATCTATTTTCTCACTTATATAAAACGAATAATTGTTTTTCCATTCTTTCAAACGAATGAATATTTAATTTGTTGAAAGCTGGAACGTGCCTTCGTTCATCTCATGAAATATTTGTACCATTGAACTCATAAACATTCATTATTTGTATACAAACACTTGACTACATAGGAATAGGAGTGGGTGATAACCAACTAAATGGACATGGCAAAACTTTGATTCCCCAGACACTAACTGAAATTTGGTTGACCAGCTAGCCAACACAGCAAAAGCACTGACAAAATCTGATGTCTGAGCGCAGTATGTGGCAAATTTGCTAACATTACCTGAAATACTTGCCCTTAAACCTTTATTGACATGAGCTCATCTGGCATATGATCTTCTAGCAAATCATCTACTTCACTCATGCAGTCTAACGTCAAGCAAGTGCAACAGCACAAGACTTAGCAAGTAAGAAAATCTTATGACTTACTAGTCCAAAAACAACCATTTGCAGTTATCGTGAGAATCATTCCAGCGCAGCTCATTAGAGTTACAGTGCATGGTGCAGTACCAAGCATTTCAGAGGTGCTGTGGCAATGACAGAGACGTCATTCTGCCTGTTGGTGCACCGTAAAAATGATTATGAAGCTGTTTTATTAAGGCTGGAAAAATTGCATTGTTACTTTAAGGATGAAAGATTTTGGATTATGTATTGATTCATCTTTATTCATTCATTTGCTTGTAATTTATTCAGGTGACTGCTGAATATTGTATGTTTGCATGACTTGAAGCTGGTTTGTAAGAAGTAGCACAATCAGTTTGTGCTACTTTTTTTTTTTGGCTGGATTCTCCAAAATTAGATTCTTATTGAGCTTTCACTCCAGTCTGAAAATGGTTGATTTTTATTTTATGTAATTCTGTGTGTGGTAAAATATTCTCAGACTGAATTGTAGCTGGAATGCCCTGCCTTTATACAACATTAGAAATTCAAAGAAACATCCGGTATAGCATTGCACATTTAAAACAATTCTGTATTTCCTGTCTGCAGTGTGTGATCTGTTCACTAGAAGAAAGTTCTGGAATGTGTCAGAGGTTTCTTACAGGTTTCAGTACCACATAGTGTAGTCGATATAATTAGTACCCCTCCCCTCATTTGTGCCCAAGAAAGTCT